>NW_020664463.1:11549102-11743830 GCF_002925995.2 Terrapene triunguis | reverse complement strand
GCCAAAAATTTTTTTGCTTGGGGTGGCAAAAATCCTAGAGCCGGCCCTGTTTCAAGGTAACCTGCATATAGTACCCAATTTATTATCAAACACGTATATTTGAATAGTAGATCTTCAAGGTCATTTTTCATACACACAGATTTTACTTTCTGCCAATTTAAATACAGGAAAAATACAATTTCTGCCTCACTGGCATTTCCTAACCCATGATCTACTTATAACAGCAAATCTGCTCTTTCAAAGATCTGCTCTGCAAAGATCACAGGTTGCCTGTGAAAGTTTTAGTTTGTCGCCTGGATCTTGAAATGGTAAATCTTTCCTTTTTTACATTTATTTCTGATTTAAATCTTTTCTTTTGCATTTATTCAGCCAGTTAGGATACTGATGCACGTCTGCCCAGTTTCCTAGCCAGTAACTGCTTCTTTGTTTCAAGAGTTCAGTTATAAGTTTTGAATGTTCTTTTTCTTTGCAGCCTTTATAGTATAAATAGGCAATTCACCACTCACTTTCAAATTCCCTTTTTCAGCAAAGTTTCTCATTCTCACTTGTGATTATTCATTTTAATTGGAATATTTTAGAGGTACTTTCATTTTTATCCTTGTTTGATGTCCATTTATTTCTTCCGCTCTTTTTTCCTTCATATCCAGCTATGCTGCCCAATTTCCTGCCATTTTTGTCATTTTGCTTTTTTATAATAGCATACATCAGGTATGTGGTATTCTTTACCACAGTGAGAACATGCTAGCTGCTTTTAGCTTTTCTGTATGAACGGAGGCCTTGCATTTATTTTAAATGAAATCCCTGTTTCTCTGTAGTCTTCTGGCTAACAGCTACATTCATAGCATTATCAATTTTAGGTCTGCCTCTATTAGTAGTTTCTCTTGTGTCTTATATGAATTTATCTCCCATTCTATTTATACTTTTATACCATGCCCAGCTGAATACCTTCCAGGAGCACATTAGATGACAATGATTATCATCTGTCACATGGGAGTCTCTTCTTTCTATGCAACTACATCCTGCAAAGTCACTTCTAAAAATTGTTTAGGTGACAATACTTTGTCACATTTCTTATTTCTCTTTAAAAATTGTATCATGGATTAACTTCCTTTTTTGTTTCCTGTGAGGAAATGTAAACCTGTCATCTGTTAGAATTAGCTCAACAACAAGTGCATTTTATACAACGCAAAACTTTTTAGTTAATTTATATGCATATTAATCTGCGACATGGAGGTGATAATCACGTGCAAAATAATATTATGAATGTAATTTATCCTGAACTTTTGGCCCTCCTCTTACACTTTCTATTGACTTTATTTCTAACATTTTAGACTGCTGAACTGCTTTAAAACAGCTGCCATGTTTGTTTAAAAGAAAACTGGTAAAAAAATTATTCCTTCTCTCCATATGCATGTATCCTGTGACTGTTGATTATGATGAAAGGTCACTTTATATTTGCTTGGGATCCTTAAAAGCAAACATGAAGATCAGTTGTTAAGAACAAATATTGTCCTAGAGTCCAGTACCTACATCATAATACACACCCACCCAATGGGGATACTCACAGTAGTAAGTGTTTGCAGGATTGTGGCTGAAGATAAGAGATACTTCTTGCTGCATTGTATTTAATTTACCCATCTTTAAAGGGCATTTTTATGTGTTGCCTTTATATAAAAATGAGTGCAAATAGCTATAGCTGAGGGTGTCATTTCTGCTTTTTTCTTATATATCAACATGGGATCGCCAATGTCCCATAGCATTTGCAAATAAGTTGCATACATTTTAGTTGCACGTGGTTACAGTTTTGTGTCCCAGAAACTATTTATTCATCAACTGATCTGATTTTCCCCCCCAGCTCCTGCCTATATACACCTTGTTCCAGTGCATGACCTCAGAACCTTTGTTATCAGGGCCGGCTCCGGAGTTTTGGCCTCCCCAAGCAGCCAAAAAAATAAAAAAAAGCCGCGATCGCGATCTGCGGCGGCAATTCAGCGGGAGGTCCTTCTCTCCGAGCCGGAGTGAGGGACCGTCCGCCGAATTGCCGCCGAATAGCTGGACCTGCCGCCCCTCTCCGGAGTGGCCGCCCCAAGCAACTGCTTGGTAAGCTGGTGCCTGGAGCCAGCGCTGTTTGTTATCTAGTTACACTATGTTAGAGGGTTATTGTGCAAAGTGACTCCCAAGGACAGCAATTAACTCTTCCCCCAAGCAACAAACAAACAAAAAAGGAACTCTGCCAACCTAGAGTTTCACTTCAAATAGTTCCCTTCCACCTTCTAAAGAAAAAGTGTAACCATACCAAGCAGCTAGCAATTACTCTGGTGAGCTTGCTGAAAGGTATAAAGAACTTTGGTCTCCAAAGTAGGCTTTAGTCCTTATCCTTCAAATAACTATTTCTATCACAGTTGCTGTGCCAGAGCTCTTCCTATCCTGTCTCCAGACAGTGTTAGACAAATGAATCTTGTAGCTTCAGCTTCCTGATTATCCACCTGTGTACCTTTCAATTAGTGCCAACTGCATTTACCTCTGCCCTCACCAAGTGACTGTTTGCTTTGTAAATTTAGTCTCTGAGTTACTCTGAAAGGAAGGAAGTTACTGCTTTTTTCTCTCAGACAAACAAGCTCTGGTTTTAGAGAGAAAATGCCAAAGTACATAACTTAATGTTCTCTTTTCACTTGGATATGTTGAGTGGCTTTCTCGGGAAAAAACTTCCTAATCAGCCCGAAGCCTCTATTGTTTCCTAAGGTTGTCTAATAGGCTAAAGAGTACAAGTGGAAAAGAAAACAAAAGGGGGAAGATGTTTGATCTCTGTTCTGAGTTCAAGAGCACAAAGCCAGAATGCTGCAGCAATTAGAAGGAGAAAGAAAAGGAATGACAGGTAAGTTCCACTTCTCTTAGCCTACATCATGTTTACACACACATCCACCGCACCCCCCAAAAGATTCTGAGAGCAAAAATAAAGGAGAACTTCTATCAGGGTTCTAAAGGTGGAGAAAGAATGGGGTTCCTACTTCCAGGCAACTCATCAGTCTGAGAATATTAACTGGCAGTAATGTTGATTCATCTGTAATTACTGCTAGCAGTAAACAGGTGGAGTCTGGCTGTATCCAGATATACCCTGTAGATACTGGTTTTAAAACAGTAATAATGAAACATTAGTCAAAATATTTGATCCAACTGAACCTTTAATGAAATAGTAAAATGTTATATCTAATCCAGTAATGGATGCATAGGACCTATTTCCACATGGGAATATTAGCTAGGTGTGATATTTACAAATAGCTTGGAAAATGTGCTGTAGGGAACAATATCGCAAAGCAGGAGGATGGATTTTAGATGACTTGGTAGAGCACTTCCATTTATAATGTCTATGATTCTATAACCCAGCTCTGTAAAACTGCATTTCTCTTTTTGGAAGTTTTGTTCTCTTTGATTTATTACCTCTGGGTCGATATTGTATTTGATCGATGTATGTGACACCCCCCGCCCCCAACAAGAGATCCTGAGCAGGGATAGAACCAGGACCATTCAGCACCAAAAGCACAGGCTCTTTAGCTCAAATTAGGTAGGCCTGTGTTTGTGGATGCAAGGTCAAGTCCCAGTGAAGTCAATGGGAGCTTTGCTATTGACTTCACTGTGCACAGGATCAGGCCCTGGCTGCTGAATGAAAAATGTTCAGTCCAAGATTGGGCCTGTTGCACCAATTGTAAAACAGTGGCCCAAAAAGGGATTTCAATTCTTTATAGACCTTGCACACCCCCCTGCTATCAGGAGAAGCTTTATCCTGTCTCCATGAAAATGCAGGAACAAATCACTTGCCTCAGTGGATACATCTACACCGTGATAAAAAAATCTGTGGCACAGAGTCTCAGCTGTGGGGCTAAAAATTGCATTTAAGACATTCGGGCTTGGAATGGTGCCAGGGCTCTTAGACCCTTTCCCCACCCCCCGGGTCTCAGAGTCTGGGCTACAGCCCACGGCCAAATGTCTACACTTCAATTTTATAGCTCCCCGCATACTGAGCCCTACAAGCCCCAGTCAGGTGAGCCAGGCCAGCCGCAGCTACGTCAGGGGTCTTTTATCACAGTGTAGACGTACCCAGTGAGTCAGTAGAAACCACAACACTTTCCCAGCAGGATCAAAGCCTGCTAACTGAGTGGGGTATTTCACATATTGTCATCATGCTGCAGTATTGGAAAGGGGACTCAAGACATTCCACACAGCTGAGGTTGGTAGAAAAGAAAGTATGGTGGTATTTGAGAAATAGTTTGTAATTCTGTAAGTAAAAACTGTACTGAAATGCATAGACATGGTGGGGGGAGGGTGCAGAGTGATGATGGTTGCCAGGGTGACGTCAGCCTTTGCATTTCCTGACTTTTGAGTGCTTCATGGGCATTTTTAGTGTTGTTCTTTGTTTTTTATAATAGATAAAGACAGAGAATTAAATCATACTTTCTCCCAGTGTGAGGCTAACTTTAATGTAGCTAGTGATGTTCTAAAATGTACATACCTATTGTATAGAGAATTAACCCAGTGGAACAGTTCAGCGTGCTTAGAAGTGTTTTCATTCATAACAGTAAGTAAACTTGGGACTCTATTTATTCAGAAAGGCTCACAGCCTTTCAAGTCAGGACAGCCAGCAAACATTGCAGGCAGTCACAGACCCTGGCGCTCTATATGTCAGCAGGAATAATGAGAATTCAGTACAGGGAAATGTGTGGTGTATTTATTTGACTGATTTATTCAGTGACTTATAGTGTATCCACTGCTAAGACATCTGGGAATGTAACAGATTAAAAATAGATCCGTTTGTAAATCAGAAAGATGACAAATTAAAAAAACAGACAGGGAAAGAATGACGGTACATGTATTCAGCAAAAACTTGCCCAATAAGATAAGTCTTGCTCCGTGCTCTGAAGGCTAACACAATCATACTCTGACAGAAAACATCACCCTCCAGTCATTAGTGTGTATCTAAGGACTGTAAGAAAAAGTGCCTATATGCACAGTCCTTAGTTACTAGGTAGGCATTTTATTTGTGCCTATATGTTTGCATATATGAGAGAGAGAGAAGTAGTCTAAAGAAGTGCAATTCCAAACCACCAAGAACTTTATGAATTGAAACTAACACCAGACAGATTGAAGGATGGTGCAATCATAATGTGTTTCTGCCAACCTCCTCTAAGCTGGCATGCTGTTTCATTTTGCACTAAGGGCCTGAACCAAGTCTCATTCAAGTCATTGTAAAATCAGATTGACTTGAATGAGACTTGGTTCAGGCCCCAGATGAAGCTTCCAAGTGTTGTCCCAAGAAGAGTTCTGTGCATTAGCCCAACTAGGGCTGACAAAAGTATCATTAGCTTCATTGATGTGGCTAGGTCAATGACCGGGCACAATATCTTAACTACAGATGAAACCAAGTAACACGAACCATTGCTATTATCTGGGAGTGCCAAACAGTTGGTCAGGAAAAATCAATATACTTCTAGATCGTGAGAGGGAAAGCCGAGCCCAAAGCATTGATCTCTTTTGGTAAGTGTGGATATGCTTTATCAATCTCCTTCAGTTTCACTGGTTGCTTCACCCCTCCAGTCAGCATCTTATTTGGACTTAAGCTTAGCCAGTGTGGGGTTTTCCCACCTATGTTTGTTTCAGCTAAGCCAGAGTAAAATGTGTACGGGTTTAAAGGGAAAAAAGTAGGTCAGATAATAGAGACTAGAGGATGACTTATGAGGAAAGAATTTGCAAGCTTAATTTGTATAGTCAAAAAAGTGGAGTTTTGTGATTTTTATTTTATTGATCTTATTGGTTATGAAATACAGTCAAATAACACTACAATAAAAAGCAATAGTGTAAAGTAAGGAGAAATGTTTGTTTACAGTAGACCTTAGTGGTCCAACAAGAAGTAATTTGCAGCTTAAATAGTACTTTTGATACAAGATACAAGCTTTCTCATTAAAAGTACAACAAGAGAGGAGAAAAAGTCACTGAGCAAAATGATGGTACAATCATTACATGTGTTTGAGGAAAGATTAGATAAGTACAAAAAATGAAAGGAACACATAATACCAATAATAAATGCCTTGTTAGAAGAATCCTCCATGGAACAAAAAATGACTTTACTGAGCATTATTTCAGATGAGTGATCATGCTGAAAGTCCTCTATATTTCATCTTCATGCACCAAACTTTGCATTAGCAGGAATTAGTTGAAATTCCCCTAGTGCCCTAATGGCAAAAAGAAGAGACTGAAGGAAGTGACTTATTGCAAAGTCAATGTAAATTTGGAATATATAACCAGGAGCCTTGAAATGCTTAAAATTTGGATTTCCCTATTCAGATTTTTTTGCCCTACATAAATTGTATACATTAATAGCGTGTGTAAATCTACTGTTCAATATTTAAATATAAATATCTGCTGCTAATCTGAACTCTTAATGCAAATGTAATACTTTGCTTTAGTGCTTGCATAAAATAGGGCACTCAAACAAGGCAACACCCTGAATCACCTTTTAAAAAAGAATACATTTCTAATTATCTGTTTCCCAACCAAAAGTGTGAGCAGATTTATTTTCTTTACATATGGGGAAGTGGACAATTTAAAAGTGGGTTAAAATGTCAGGTGAAGGTTGAGAGGGATGTTTCTTTTATCTGAGCTAGTTTGCCCCTCTGCCAAAATTTAGGGATAAACTAAACTGTAAGCCCATTGGGGTAGGGACTGTCATTTTATTTTGTGTTTGTCCAGTGTCTAGCACAATGGAAGTCCATGACTAGGGGTCCTAGGTGCTGTGGTAATACAAATAATAATAATTCTTAACTTGGTGCAGCTAGCTTTAAAAATGGAAAGTGTCATTTTTAGTCAAATCACCATTTTGATTAAAAAGCTTTGAAAAATCAAATTTCAGAAAACATTGACCACCTCTACTAGACAGGGCCGGCTCCAGGCACCAGCGAAGGAAGCAGGTGCCTGGGGCGGCCAATAGAAAGGGCCAATAGAAAGGCCAATAACTCCGTCCGTTATTGGAGCGGCACGTCCGGGTCTGCGGCGGCAATTCGGCAGAGGGTCCCTCAGTCCCTCTCTTCCTCTTCGATGGCATTTCGGCAACTCAATCGCTCCGCTTCAGTCTTCGGCGGCAATTCGGCAGCAGCTCAATCGGGTTTTTCTTTTTCTTTTTTTTTTCGCCGCTTGGGGCAGCAAAAAAGCTGGAGCCAGCCCTGCTCCTAGATCTTCTGGAAATTTCCTTGGGCACACATGAGTGTGTACACACTGTCTGTATAGGAACTTGCATGGGGGTGCTTTTAAGTGTTTTAAATTATCAGAAAAAATATATTACACACTGTTTCTTTTCAGTTTAAAACACTAAAAAGTGTCCAGGCATAAGCTCTGGATGCCCTACCAGTTATTGAAATCAATATTTGTTTTTGTAGTTTTAAATTGGCTTACCCCTTCTGTCCAGCAGTAGTTCTAAATACAAGTAATACATCCCAAACTTCTGGCCAATTTTTCAATTTCCCCTACCTCTCGTCAAAGGCCAGGCAAAACAAATGGGTCCTGCAGCAGCATAACTGGAAAGTTAACAAACCTAGGCCTTTTCAGACCAGTGAGATTTGTATGTATATGTTTTTCTGTGCAACCTGTTAAATGGCTCAGGTCAAGTGCAACTTTTGTAAATGGTGTAATGCATCTTAAAGTTAATATCAGCTTAACAAATATACCATTAAATAATTCAGAACTGTGGTACCTGTATACCTGGCTAAAACATTCAGCAGCGTACATATGAATACGAAATAAAGAAAATTGACCTGAAGTCAGGGTACTGGCTAGATGCTTAGAGACTAGAAAAAAAGAACATCCCTTCCCAATTGATCTTGATTGTTTGTTTGACAGATGAAACTGACAATAGCAGCGTACACAACACACTTAATCCAGCTTTTCCAAAATCCTTTGATAAAGTTCTACTTTATATGGCAAGTTGTTACTACAGCCATCATTGGCAATGATGCAGGCAAGAACACAACTGTGAATGAAATGTATCTGTCTAAAACCTAGAAAATAGAATATTTGTGAGCAAAGCTGGTCCACACTGGACAGAAGTATAGAGTGTATGTAACCCACACACCTCCTGGGTGTGGTGTTCTGTCCCACATAGTAGCACTGAGACCACTGAGAGAGAAGAATGAGTCTGCTCTACAGCCTTAACTAACAGGCAGTTGGCTTTTAGCTTATGCCATAGAGGCTCATGCACTAAGCTCTAGAGGTCCCCGGTTTGATCCCGACAACCGGTGTCTGTCAGTGTTACATGTAGTCCTGTAGGCAAGTTATTAGACCTTTATTGGTTCTTAGTTATAGAAATATTATAGATGGAGAAATCCCAGACAAGTGTAGTTAATGTTGGTAAGGGGTAATCAGTTGTTTAAAGCTCTGTTAGGATTAGGTGGCTCTCAACAGCCATAACCCCCAAACAACTGTACCCTATCACAAGAGCCACATTTCTCTCACATACAGATTATTTCACAGTTGGTTTTTTGTTTTTCCAAATTATTTACCTCACAAATGCAGAATCTTGGAACACAGTTGATGTCAAATTTAAAACACCATAAGAAAATTAGTCAAGGTAAATGTAGGCTTCCTTTTTTACTGTTGTCCCTTATCCTGGGTCTCTGTCACACATTTTTAATGGCCAGAGTCTCATATTCAGGCTTTGCCAGGTTGATAGCTCTGACACTGAGCATTCAGGATGGTCATCTGTATTTGTGGCAAACCACACATTTTAAATAAAGCAGGATTCAATTTCAGTATCTTGAAAGGGCATTGGAATAATAGGCTGTTTCAGAGAACAGGAAAACACTGATAGTATGAGAAAATATTTTTATGCTAGAATATTGGTATGTATACTATAGTGGGAACTTCCAGATATTGTAACATAAAAGGTTAATGAATACACTGCAGTGGCCTAGGAACAAAGGCACTGGGGCTATGTAGCTTTCACAGGTTGTTAATTGGGCAGCTGGTGAACATAAATTAGGAGCAGGCACAGAGGGTGTGTTATGGGCATTACAGTATAGGAAGGAACTGAGCTCTACAGCTAAAATGAAGACACATTGAACTTCATTTAACTGCTCTGCAATCTTTGTTGCAAAGAACAGCTTCTAGCTCAGTCAAGCTTAGTACAGCTCCTACTGGCTTGACTAGCGGGTAGCTTCCTTCTGGGACACTTGACAGGGCTGACGCCTTCAGACCATCAGGCTCCCAGTTCAGGTCTTGCCTTTAGTAATGTGCAGGAACTATACAAGTGAGGTCTACAGTGGGATGGCAAGCCCTGCTTCTAATTGGCTATCTTTTTCTAGTGTCTGGCCTCCAGCTGTCAGACATAATGGACATTCAGCAAGCTTTGTGAAATCACTGCTTGATTGTGCATTGCTCTAATCATACACAGTGAATGTTTCCATGGCCTTCTGGGTCAAATGTTTGCCAGCTAATCTGATTTACATTGAAAATGATTGCTTTCCAAGGATCATATTCTATGTAACGCTGTATGACAGAGTTTTAACATGAGCTGCTGTACTGCCGCTTAATGGTGTCATAAAAATGAACGTGTCAAGTGATGCGCTGTGTCCCTGTTGCAATAGCATTATATAAAATCCTAACATGTCAACCTGAAGGAAAAGCCTAGGAACATTTCAAAATGTTTAGAATCTTTTTTCTTTTTTTTACATGTATTGAGCTCTCGCCTGTTTGCCACCTGTCGACACGCACTTGAATTGGAAATGCTGCCATACTAATGCTGTTCTTGGATTTTAAGCTGTCATTGGTGTCACCTGCCCATTGAATCTTAATGTCATCATGTCATCCAAATTAGCCATATTAACAGCCTGTATTTTGTGATAGAAGTTGCTAATATGTGCTCCAGACAACTATAGTGTGTCTGACACTTCCCTAAAAGCAGTAAGGTCTTGTTAGATATTCAGCATGTACGTCAAGTATAGCAAAATATGAAGGATATGATTGTCTGATAATTAACCAAAAATGTCCCTATATAACATGTATCCAAACTATACCAAAAATATGAACAGGGTGGTAGATGGGAAGGAGTATAATTTTGTGGTTGAGGCACAGGATGGGAATGGGGAGACCTGGAGTTTTGTTCTTGCCTGTCACAAACTTGTGGTATCACCTTGTGCAGGTCACTTATGTGTCTGTGACTCCTTTATCCCCATCTTAGAGATATGGAAATAATAATTACCATGTTTATCTCACAAGAGGGTTGTGAGGCTTAATTCATTAGCGTTTGTAAGGCGTTTTCATATCTCAGAAGGCACTGTATGAATGCAAAATATTAGCTTCTGTCCCCTTTCATAAATATCGTGTGTTACTGAAAATTGGACATAAACAACTTGCCCTCTTATACTTGCATATTGATGGATTTGCACAGCTGAAATGCGGTGCACACAGAAATGCAACAAACTTTAGTGTGTGCCTCTTTGGAAATTTGGGCCTGTGAAAGGAATGAAGGAAAATTCTTTGGACCAAATTCTGCTCCTATTTATCCTAGTAAGAGCTAGTCCAGATTCAGTCAATGCTAAGAGAGTTGCCACATATTTACACTGGTGTAACTAGAAGGCGAATTAAGCCAATTAAGTGGATCTTCTTTCGTCCAATGTTTCCAAATTCTGGGAACATACATCTGAGAGGAGGGAGATGAAGAAAGCTGCATCTCTCCTACTACCACTGAAAATGTGCTTCTATAGCTGCAAGTAAGGCACGAGCCACCTTTGTTGCTTCCACAGAGAACTCTAATGCAGCCAGCCATGGGAACAGGTTATACGTATAGCTGTAAGGCTGCAGCTTCTCTCCCTATTCCTGCAACACTCAGTTCAGCTGCGAAAGCGCATACATCCTAACTCAAGAAAGTGAGTGATGGACACTCTCAGAACTTCATGTAGCCTTTTGGTAAAGTGGGGGATGTGGAGGAGGGGGACAATCGGCAAGTTGCTGCAAGGAACCAGAAATAATCTTAAAAGAAAGAGAACAATAAATGAAAAAAATATTAGACGGACAGAAAAGGACAGGGGGAAATGGAGAGAGAAAAATAGTGATGGAAATAACTAATGCCAGGGTATGAGGCATGGGGGCACAGGATAGTGGGAGAGAGTGCCATGCATTGGCAATTCCATCCCATGAGGAGTCTCAACAAAAAGATCAGCCAATGGCCTCGTGGGACAGCGTTCAAAGGACACACCTGCTTTAAGAAAATAACCTTGGGTATTCATCAAATTGGGAGAGGCGGGGTCTGATTCCTAGTATAGACGAGCAACACATAACTGGGAAAAAGTGAATGAATGGTGGAAGAAAGGACAGGAAATGCTAAATGTTAGTACAGAATTCCATATTGTGTGACATTGCCGACTGGCTGTCATGGACAGTGGTGAAATTAACACTTTCTCATGGCAGTGGGACTCGGTGCCACATGTGTTGAGTGCTTAGATATCAATTGTCTTAAGAAATACCTTTTAGATAGAAGAAGAATGGGAGAGCTAGCACCAAAGGCGACCAGCAGAGTAGTGTCAAAATAAACCCTTTATTATGACCAGGCACTATGTATAGAAATCAGGTAACAAGCTCCCTATTATCCTGTGTAGCTTCAGCCTATGACTGCCCTGTCCTAGGCTGCTTTGTTTCTGCCAATTTTGCCAACCTCAAAGCTTGAGTTTTCATCACGGCATGTGAAAAGTAGTCCAAAACTCATGGAGGTTGGCAACAGGGTGGAAACATCTGGGCTTCAGGCCCCAATATCACAGAGAAGGAGTTGAAGCCAGGGGCTGTTGCTGCTCAACCTCTGACCATCACTCTGCTTGATCTCCACAAAGATGTCTCTCTGGATCTTGCCAAAGTTGGCTGCTGCCATCCCCTCATGGGGCAGCCCGGGGTCCAAGATGCCATCAGCCAGGCACAGGGGAGCAGGGAGGTCACAGGGCATTGTCAATAGTTCTGTGGAGAGGGTAGAAAAGGCGCTGACGGGATACAACAGGCGCTAGGAGTTGCTGCGTCTGTGCACGCTACAAAGACGATGCGCTGGCAGCTGCTGCTGTTCACTCACACATAGTTTATGCTCTCCCCCGCCTTCCCAAAGGCTGCCTCCCCACCCAATTGGATACGTCCTGTGGCCAATAGGAAGCCATGCTTTACCGCAGCCAGTGGGGCTCTGTTACCAATGCTGTATGGCTTCTGCTAGCTGTGAGAAGTGGATTTGGTTCATCTGCACATGTGTCTTGGAGGCAGCTCATTCAAGAGGAGGGCACCAGGTGGCAGCAAAGAGACAGGGGCAATCTGAATCGTGAAAATTTCACCACAAGATACTTTTTGTAGCCCCAAAAGTCATCTGTTGCCAATTCACTTTTTTTTTTGTTTTTTTTTTTTGGTCATTGAGGCCTTTCAACACGAGCCCAATTGGTGAAAAATCAGTGAGATTGGCAATGCTGGCTTCTGCCCCCAGGCTGTCCCAGAAAACCAAAGACTAGAGGAAGTGTGGCACCTCTACATTTCCTGGAGGACTTACTCTATAGCACACAAAACGGCTGGGTGGTGCACAGCTGTAATGCTATCATCCTGCAACTCTGTAGACTGCTACATGTGGGGTGTTGATAGTAATTAGTTGTGGGGTTAATATCATGTGCTAAACCTGTAAACCATCCAATTATTTGCTCAAATAGCAAGACCAACTGAGCCTTGTTTTCATACAGGCTGGACAAAAGCTGTCTGGCTAAAGGTTTCTTTGAGTACATTGATCCTGCTCTTGGTTACCTTAACCAATCAGCTCCTGATTTACAGAGTTCTTTGAAATGTAAGTGATTAAATATATAGGAATAACATATTAAAACAGATAATACTCCACTGATATATGTACTTTGACAGAAAATTATGCTTAGAGGAAAGGCATATTGTTTCTATTTTCAGAGAAGGAGGTATTTTGTCTTATAGTTCTACTAAAGAAAGCATCTCAGTCCTATATGGCATCGAGGCAATTTTTCACATTTGTAAGTTTCCTTTATGTGCTCAGAGGAGGCTGCTCGGAATGAAATGCATTTAAAAATTCATATTGTCTGTGAATTTACACTCAATCTAGCACCACTGCAGAGGAAATACCCTATTCTTTGACCATGTGGAAACCCTTCTACCTTTTTGTTAAACAGAGAGCCAAATTCAGACCTGGAGTAAATGGGAGGAACTTCATTAACATTGGTGGAGTTACACCTCCTTACACTGGATCTGAATTTGGACCACAAAGGTCTAGACTCCCACTGGTCATGTTGTTAATTATTCCTCTTCTAGTATCTCCAGTAGACTCCCAACTGAAATCAGAGGCCCTTTTGTGTCAGACACCTATAAACAAATAGTCAGAGACATCCTTACTCTGAAAAGCTCGCACTCCAAATAGTCAAGACTGATAGGACAGAGCAAATAATATCCCTGTGGAGAAAGAGGATGGAATCCCTTTTTTTATGGAAGGGAAACTGGGACACAGAAAAATGAAGTGCCTTCCAGAAGGGCTCACAGGAAGTCTGTAAATGATCTAGAAAATGAACCCAGATCTCCTGAGATCCAACCCAGTGCCTTAATCATAAAACCATTCTTCGAATGTGAGGAGAACACACCTTTAAGAATTCAGATGTTTGATGTCACATTTAATAATAGCAGATTGCCACGTTATCTTCAACACTAAATGTATATTCTCACCAGGGGAGTGTGGTTTGTCACTTCCAGTTGCCATTGTTTCCAGTGAAAATTATACCAGGCATTACTTCTGGCTGACACACAATGATGTGCAAAATCTCAGGAATAAATATGGGTCAATGCTTTAATAATTTAGAGAGAGGAAATTGGAAGAAGGGGTAATGTCTTATCTAAATATTTGAGAACCATCATAAAGGGTTTCAATAGAGGGTCTGAAATTTGTTTTGTCTAGAAATGGAAATGCTTTCTCATCTGGTGCACGCATCCTTAGAAACAAAACATGGAAGATAAACTGAGGGGAAATCCTGAGGTAGGTGCGTTTGTTTCACTCCCATGTTGAAAATGAATAGCACACTGCTACTTTCCTGTAAACAGAGCCTGCAGGATCTACTGTCAGGAGTAATGACTGTGGAAAAGCTGTAAATCCATTTTTCTCTAAAATGACTTCCAAGACCTTTTCTTTAAAAAGGACAATGTATAATGTTCAGCTGCTCGTGCCATCCATAAAAAGTGAGACTCCTTCCCACCCACCTGCCATAAAACTGAACTCTCTCTGACCTCTGAGGAAAAGAATTACTCTAGCATATAATGTTCATTGGGAACCCACAGAGACGGTATCTAATCAAGCTGTAAACATCCCTTTGTAATAAATTGTGGCATTGGAGGTTAAACATTTATGCAGAAAGATAGTTGATATTCTTTCTTCAGTAATAACTGTGAATAATTCCTTTATAGTTGGAAGATGACAGGTTGCACTTGACAGCACATTAGTCAGCATGAGTATTCCCTTTCTTTAATACGACAGATCCACCTTTTACAATCATCTATCTAATGCAACCCAGCATAATCAAACTGCCTCCTTAGACTCTTGCTTCCTTTTCTGGGTGTGGACCAAGACACGGAGCAGTGTTTTTAACAAAACAAGCCAGGAATAACAATGTAGTCTTCTGTTATGGATAGGCAGAGACTGAAATGCACAATACATCTAGGAACTTGGCCTAGGTTGCACTTCAGGTGCAAGCCATGTTTGCTATATGAAAAAAATTACTCTGTTGGAGTAAGTTGTAGTCCGTGTAAACAGACCCATTGCTTTTTTTTTTTTTTTTTTTTTTAAGACCAGAAATCTAATCTGACCTCCTGTGTAACACAAGCCATAGAATTTGACCTGGTAATTCATTAATCAAGCCATCAAGATCAAGAACTTATGGCTGAACTACAGAATATCTTTTAGAAAGACATCCAGTGTCAATGTAAAGATTCCAGGTGATGGAAAATTTACTACATCCTCCAGTAAGTTGTCCCAGTGACTAGTTATCAAAAGGCTGTAATCAGGAGCAAGCCACCATTATGCTGGGCACGCCCCAAATCAGATGGAGAAGCAATCCCTCCACTGGAAAGTTTCCAGTCAAAAGGGGGAGGAGAATAGAGTGTTAATATACATGAACATGGTCATGATTGACACAGTTTTGATAGTAGTTTTGCTGGTGCTTTTTAATTGTGGAGAGGGTAGCAGTAGGGTGAGGAGTTAAGGCAGAAGCATTGGATTTTGGAAAAGGAAGAAAGGACAAGAGAGACAGTCAGTTTGCCACCTATCTAGCCATGGTCACTGGCAGCAATTTGTAGGCTTCATGGCAAAGGTGAGCCATGAGTATTAACTTCTCAGATCTGAGTGTTCTTCCCAAAGGGTAAAGGAGAAAACCTACTGAAACTAAAAGGGGAAAATTAAAATGGTTTGCTAATTAAATTAGGGAGATGTACACATCGGAGTTCTATGTGATGTGATCCACCACTCTGTTTGGGAGAACATCTTTCCAGTGACTTGCATCTGCATGTGATAGAAACATAGTGAGAGAGATTTTTAAATATGTCACCCCTTTTCTTCAGGCAATAAATTGACCCGCCAATGTGAGCATTGTGTCAAGTATAACTTGTTCTGTTTGAGCCAACGGAGGGGTCTGAATCCAGGACCTTTAATCAGGGCCAGCTCTAGGATTTTTGCCGCCCCAAGCAAAAAAATTTTTGGCTGCCCCCCACCCCCGCCCTGGGCCCCCCCCCCCCCCGCCTCCAGCCGGTCCGGCGCTGGCAGGATTGGGGTAAGCAGCGGGGCTCCCGGGCCATGTCTCAGCCCAGGGTCCCTCCAGCCAGGGCTCCCGCCTCCAGGACTGGACGGGACCCAGGAGGGCAGAGCCGGGGGACCGCACCGGCAGGGGGCTGCGGAGCCGGGGCAGGGTAGCCCCAGAGGAAGCAGAGCCCCGGAGAGTGGGACGTGGGCCCCGCACGGCAGCGCCCTGCCCTCTATGGCTCCGCTGCTGCTGCTGCTTCTGGCCGCCCTGCCGCAGTCCCTGGGCGGCTCGGGCCGCTTCGCCCAGCCCCGGCTGCGGCGCTGGGGGGTGGCCACCCTGCGGCACCTGCAGGCGGCTCCATGTGCCCCGCGGGGCGGCCCCCAGCCCGAGTTCCCCCGCTCCGAGCCTGCCCGGCCCAGCCACAAGGTGCGGCACTGCTCCCCCACGGTGCAAACTGCAGTGGCCCCAGGGCGCCCCCACGCATGAGGCGCTGCTGCTGCCAGGGCCGGCTCTAGTCTTTTGCCGCCGGAAGCAAAAACAAAAAAAAGAAGGCCGGAATGCTGCCCCTGAAAATGTGCTGCCCCAAGCACGTGTTTGGTTTGCCAGTGCCTAGAGCCGGCCCTGCCTTTAATACAAAAAGCATTAGTCTCTACGACTCAAACTGAAGGATAGAGTCTCTTCGCTGCAAGCAGCGGCAGGCTGATAAACCTGGAGACAAAGACTCCCCCCCACTATCGTAACATGAGTTACATATAACTACAGTCTTATATCTTATAGGCAGATGACACAGGCCCTTTATATATCTCCCTGTATTGGATCAATGTTCTGTACCCACCCTTAAGGATCAGATTCACTACTGCATTACCCCACTGTTATCCCCTTTTAATTTGATTGAAACTAATCGTTACATCTACTAAAAGAAACTCGAGTAACACAGTGGTGAATCAGGCCTTTGATATTTTAAATTAAAAACAAACAAAAACTACTAACATCATATGGAGGAAGAGAAGAGCATGGTGGTGATGGAGATATCATTATACACACTGGGTGGCAAGCAGAGTGTCAGTCATTAGATTTTAATGTACCTATGTAATTTGATATACATCAGCTCCATTCTCTCTCAGGGCTTGTCTTCACTACCTGCCCGGATCAGCGGGTAGAAATCGATCTCTCGGGGATCGATTTATCGCGTCTCGTCGGGACGCGATAATCGATCCCCGAATCGACACGCGTACTCCACCATCCCAGGTAGAAGTAAGCGCCATTGACGGGGGAGCTGCGGCGGTCGATTTGCCGCCATCCTCACAGCGGGATAAGTCGGATCAGATACGTCGAATTCAGCTACGCTATTCCCGTAGCTGAATTTGCGTATCTGAAATCGACCCCTCCCCCATAGTGTAGACGTAGCCTTAGGAAAGAGCCGATTGTCTACTGGCGCTAAGAATTTGCCTTCTGACATAGATAGTTTAGTGGTTTAAGTCAGAGCAACTACACTTCCTTTCCTCCCTTTCAGCTTCAGTCACTAATCAGCATGCTAACCTATCCCATAAATGAGTGGCAGACTGTTTGGGCTGGAATTAGACAGGTATCTGCAGTATCGCCCACTGTACATTCTTTAGTTTTTATTAGCTCCACCACCACCCACAATCTGGGTCTTTAACAGCTCTAACAGTGTAGGGACAAAAAGAGCGACAGATTCTGTGCTGTTGCTATAAGTGTGATGGCCACAGAAATTAGTGAATTACCAGCATTGAGGCTGTCTTGATAACCTCCATTTTTCAGCCTGGATGGGTTTTGTTTGAACGACATGGGTGTGTTCATTTGATATGGTCCCTCCATTAAGATTTGAGTTTCAGAGCCTGCTTGCTGCCTCATTTAGCAGCAGACAGATTCAGAAATACTTCCCACACACACACACACCAGCAGCCCAACTGTGGCATCCTTAATATATACAGTATCACAAAAAGGCTTCATGTATTCATTTAGGCTTGGAATAGCAAGCAGATTTTAAGGCAGTATTTAAAGTCACTGAGAAAGTGGTTTGGTGGCTTGAAAAGAGAGGGAACAAAGTTTCTACGTGGGGTGGCATGCTGCACCTGAAAGCAGACTGGACAGAGTGAGAGTCTGAGCAGGCATTCCCTGGCTATGGAATTGTGGGGAGAGAAGAGCGGAGGGCAGAACTGGAGGAACAGAGTAAGCAGACAGAGGAATGGAGTGAGCAGGAATGGAGGCAAATGTTGCTGCTGGATTTAATTTTTCTGCTAAGTATTGAACAACTTCAGGGTTGGAAACTTGATTGGAAAATCGTTCCGCATTCATACATCCAAGAGGTATTGAGGCAAGCTGCTGTATTGCCTCTAAATGGGAAGGAAATCCACAATCTCCCAGGCCTCCCATTCAAAAACCAGACTGCTCCCCCAATGAGTAAGAGCTGTTTTATGGAAGGGAAAGTTTTATAGGCATTGTTTGAGCAGCAGCATGGGCAATGTGGTGCATGGTAGCAAGGGCCCTAAGCTAAAAGGGGATGAAAATGATTGACTTAATTATAGCCCAAGATTGATCCAAGGTTTACTCTGGCACAGAATCTCCGTGGTTACAGTTACACACAGGAGATAAGTGGCAGCAACCAGCCCTTCATCCAGTGGCCTGAAGGTTGCTATCAATGGCAGCCACGAAGAGGAACTATTGAGTAGGGAAACACCCTGCCACCACAGCTGCCAGCAAGGTTCCTGTGGATCTGATTAAAACTGCCTTCCTCTGGCAGCACCTCTGAGGGAGGGTGGTGGTGGAAGCCCTGCATGCCTCAAAGAATGGAGTATTCCTCTTCTTCCTACTGCACAACAGCTTTGGCTGGTGATTCACCTCTCACTGATCTTGGCTTTATAAAGGTGTAACACTTTCTTTTTAAATAAGGCCAGAAGAGGCTATTATGGACATCCGACCAGCTACATAACACAGATCGTAGAATGAATGTCATTAATTCCCGCATCTAGTCCAAAACTTCTACTTGAGATGTAGCATATATTTTAGAAAGACATTCAGTGTTGATTTAAAGACTTCTAATTGATGGCGAATCTACCAGGGCTTTAAGTAAAGTTGTTCCGATGGTTAATTTTACTCACTGCACTTAAAAAAAAAAAAAACCCTTCATATTTCTAGTCTGAATTTGTCTAGCTTCAACTTTCTGCCATTAGGTCTTATTAAGCCTTTGTTTGCTACATCAAAGAGTGGTCTACTATCAGAAATCTTCCCATAGCAGTACTTAGATCATGATTAATTACACTTATTTTCTTAAATCAATTGAGTAACTCCCAATGTGGGAGGAGAATTGGGTATCTGGCCCCACATCTTGTGTGCCTCAGCATGTATGAATCCAGACCAACCACTGGGGAGGTTGTGGGTTTTTTAAATACAGACAATCCCATCTCATATTTCTTTGAAATGTGCTATGTATCTTAAATGTGAGTGTTCAGCATATCAAGTCTTTCATTAAGCATGTTTAGAGTTTATGCCTCAAATGCTCACTTGACTTACTTGCAAACCTCAGAGAAAACTCTTCTGTTTTTGGAATTCCCAGTTGGAGAAATCATAAAAATGTTCCTGAACCAGTGAGCTTTGACCCATGTCCTAGTTAAAAAGCAAACAAGCAACTCTTTTGCCATCAACACTGGCTTATAAAATTGCATGTAGTATAGAATCCTCCAATGGCTGTGAAATGAACTACAGGTTGTATGCACCTGAAGAGACATCATTCTGCTTGCTATGTTTCATGGGTATAATTGCCTTTTCCACGCATTCTGCTGTGGTAAAATTGGCATTTCTACCTGTCCCTCTCATAAGAGACAGAAAGTGAGAGAAGCAAAAGGAGCATGAAGCTCCCCATGCTTATACCCTCTCCCCCAAATATCACTAGAAAGAATTCACAACTGGGCTCAGAGATGTGTGAAGAAAAATGATAGGCTGAAATTCTGAATGTTAAAATCTTCAGAAATCTCTCCTATAATTCCTGTGTTGTAAAGGGTCATGTGCTAAATATAAACCTTTCCAGGCAACCCAAGAAGAGAAACAGTCAGGGAGCTCATGGTTAGAAAAAGCTGTGATCTGATACTCTGATGGCAGATTACAAAGTGCTGGGTATCGTAAATTAAACCTACATTGTTTTTAACACCCAAACTGCTTTGAATTGAGGCAGGTGGCTTTAGATAACATTTCATCTTCTACTGTTGGCGGGGGGAAAGATGGGGGGGAGAATAGCCCTCTTTATTTCATTTGGAATGTGTTACAAAATTGGCATCCAGGGGAATCAGCTCTCAAGTGAAGAGATTCTCTTCCTCATTCAGAGCTGCAGCTGATCTGAATGTACACAGAGCATGGATTAAGTTGATCAATAGGCTGTCACTTTGAAATCCATTGTTATTTCTCTTCAGCTCCATCTATGGTGACAACTGACTTGCTAACAGGTAATGTTATTTATACTACTTTTACCGCATCTGTACAATGAAATATCACTTTGGAAGGGAATTCATTTTGATTTAAAGGCACAGACATTCCTCACCTTTAAACAGTGGGCTACCCATTTTGCCTTTCAATGTGTTAATAGCACTTTAAAATGTAATCTAGTTGATGTTGAATGCCAGAGGAAATCCTATTGACAGAATTTTGAAATCCACATTAAAACTAAATAGAACTCAAATGGTTATACTTCAAGAATTATTAATTTGTAGATTTTAAAAGCTCTCATATGTTTTAATATAGTCTCATATGTTTTAGAAACATGTCTGAAAGGTCCTAGTGTTAAATCAAGACACCTAGATTTTTTTATTTAAAGCAGTTCAGTAATGAATCTGGATTGCTCTCTCAGGAAACCATCTGCCTTTTCCCACAGGATAATGTGTCTCTGAAAAACAGCAACTGTCTCTGCCCTTGTTCTTTTACCATAATAAAAAAATTTAAACTAAACAGTGATAACACCACGTGTATTTATTTAAGTCACTACAGCTAATTTGTTTCCAGGAAGCACTTTTTGGAAAGCTACCAGAATTACAGTTTGGGAATTGAGAAATCAGCAGCCTCTGAAAGAAGCAATAACTCCTACATGTAGTTCTTGGTTGCTGAAATGTTAGGGTTTACAAAAGAAGGCAGATCTATTTATCAGAAATTAATTGCTGAAGAGGCTTACCTCTTGAAACACTACTACTGTATATTCTACCCTTCCAGGAAATGAATGTTGAGCCAGACAGATCTACATCCATAGTCTCCAAAGGGTTATGTTTATTGTATTGAGCAGGAACATAACTTGCTAGTCTCCATTAATGTGCAAAAAAGCTAAGAGGAAATACTTATCTCAAACACTCTCACTTAAACCATAGCAAAGCATTGAGTTTTAAGCTTTTGCAGTTTTTTTAATGGACCGCTTTTTGCAAAGGGCAAAATTAAATTCTGCATGAACTATAGATTAACATGGCTATTCTAATAGGAAAGGTCTGATTTTGTTGGACTGAAAAAAGCCACAATTCTCTAATGCTCTGGAGCTTGCTCATCCTGTGATACATGAACATTTCCAAATATTAATTACTGTCTAAAAGGATTCTTTACCTAATCTTTAAAAGGGATATTTTTTAAGGCAAGAGGATTAATTTTGATCCACATTTCCCTGTGAAAGAGGAGATCATTTTATTAAAGCATTTTGGGAATCCAGGATTATTTCTGTTCTTGTAATGCGAATGCCGAATGTTCCCTCCCCCCTACTGAACCTTCTGTTGATTGCTGGCAAGGGACCCCTTGAAGTGCAAGTGGATTCTTCCAACTCCGATATAAGCTATTTTGTTTGTGAATTTAATGTATGAACAATCATTATGCTAAAAGGCTACATTAGAAAGTTCAATATACAGAATTTATAAGACTCTTGTAAGTAAAGATGAGGTGCATTCTGATTTGTATGTATACATTTTTGGACTGTAGGCATATAGTCATATCTAAATGGGCAATACAATTGACAATTGTCACTTGTCCTCCTTGCTGAGACTATAAGGAACACAACTGGATATGGAAATGAGGGACTAACTTGCCCCCTATTATAGTTCTATTGTGGTAGTGCCTAGCTTTCTCAACCAGCATTAGTTGTGAGCTCTGTTTGTGCTAGGTGCTGTCTCTGCCCCCAAAAGCTTACAATCTATATTGGCAAGATAGACAAGTGGCAGGAGAAAGGAAGTACGGATGGGGAGCAGAGGTGTGGAAAGATTGTGACTTGCCCATGATCACGCAGGACATCTGTGGCAGAGCAGAATATCGAATCAGATTCAGCTCTATTGATTTCGAACCAGAATTTCGGAGTCACAATTCAGTGCTTTAACTACAGGATCATCCTTCCTCTTGCAAGGGCTTCAGTTTCCATGTCTGCCAATCCAGTACTTTCCCCCCTCTGTATATAATTTACTAAAGCAATTAAGAAAAACAATTAAAGCGCGTTTTTTAGTCCAAATGGTCTATGTGCAAAAGCAAATGCAAATTGCTGTCTCCCTGGCTCTCTTCTGTGACCAGTAGGTAATGACCTTGCCAGTTCTTAGGAGTGGCTTGCCATCACTTCCTCTGGAAATGTCAGAAAGGGAAGGCCAGCCCTTTCAGCCAGCAAGGAAATGCCTCTTCTTTCCACTCTTTATCTTCTGCCTGGTGTTCGGGGTTGTATCTGTAACAGTAATAAATATTGGCCCTTGTCAGGTGACAAGTGCATGTTGCCTTTAGAGCTCGGACCCAGATTATGGGAGTGGGACCACGACACAAAGTTTCAGTTCCATGGGAACCTGCTAGTTGATGGGCTCTGTCCCCTAGCATGATAGGTCAGGTCCATGTTTTACTATCCGAAACTTACAGAATGTAATGTTGAGGTTTAGTAAGCATTTTTCCCTCTCCAAACCATGGAATGGGAGTAGCTTTCCCTTGGTGTATCTAGCTGGGGTAATTTATTTACAATATTAAGCTCTGCACCCGGCATTGTTATAGCTTTATTAGGTACTTGATTTTTGTCATGTGTATTGGGCAAGACTCCCTTGTGGTGGTTATTGGATGTTTTAGCTTAAAAGAAATAAATAGGCATAGAGTAGAGATAGCTGGGGGAATAATTAGATGTAAAATAGGGGGGAACTATCCTGAGAAATGTCTGCTTTCCAGTTATCTGTAATATGGAGACTAGTCATAATGCTTAGGCATGGAGATAGGTCTCACCGTCAAGCACTTTGAGGTCCATCCAGTGTGAGGACTGATGACATTTTTATTTATTTCCATGAACTGCCCTGTATCTACTCAACATAGCTGTACCTTCCTAAGACTTTATGGAGTGTCTTGAATTGTCTCTAGCAATTACTGCAGAAAGGGTTTTGCCGTTGTAATGAAATATAAATCTAAAGGGTAGTATTTTAAAATTGGAAGTATAATTTACATAGGTCAGTGATTCAATACTATGGTGACATTTTCAGATTCTGTCATTATCCGTGTATTTGGTATTCATTTATAATTGCCCTAAAGATACTGAATTTATCAGCTATGATATTAGATGCTGCTACCATTGTAACTGTAGCAAGAAGCCCATGAGCCCTTGAAACAAAGTCTTAACAATGTGAAATACACCTGGCTATGCAATGTGCAGCCTTCCTCATTTGTCAGATAATTCTAAATACCATGCTGCCTCTTGTCTTATTTGCTATCATTGAAAGCCTGCCTACGCCCTAATCCTGCACATGTTTGACTTCAGTAGGATTACTTTTGTGCTTAAAGTTAAGCACTTGCTGTAGTGCTTTGCTGGATTAGAGCCTTAGTTATGCATTTATTAAGTTTTTTTAGCACACTCTGGATTTGGGATGGTCTACAGGTATAGCTCATAAAGGAAAGGTTGAATATTTTTTTAAATGTCAATTTAGTACGTGTGTTTGACACCACTGGAAGCTGAAGCCCTCTTCATAGCCACAGCCCGTGTTGTACTCGTGTTGTGGCTAAGCACAGTGTGACAGGTTCCCCCTGGGGTGCCACCTGTAACTGGGGTACCACTGAGCCCCCTGACCCACCAGCCTGGGCTCCCTCTAACACTGTACTGCTGTGACTAGCTACAAAGCCTTCCAGCCTGCATACACACCCAGCTGAAGTTACAAGCAGGCTCTCTGACCAGTCCCTGCATGGGAAGCTGCTCCCAGCTCCTCAGGCATGCACCCCCTCTGGAGTATAAACCCAAAATACATAGGCACAGAGTAGAGATAGCTGGGGGAATAATTAGATGTAAAATAGAGGGAAAACTATCATGAGAAATGTCTGTTTTCCAGTTATCTCTAATATGGAGACTAGGGAACTGTACAGCGTAAGCTCATAAAATTAGCCCCCTTCCTCAATATGGAGAGGAATATGCAACAGTCTTTTGCCCCGAGTTATGATTCCCACACACTGGTTTAGATAAAGCAAAAACAAGTTTATTAACTACAAAAGATAGATTTTTAAGTGATTATTAGTGATAGCAAACAGATCAAAGCAGATTATCTAGCAAATAAACAAAAACAACTCAAACTAAACTTAATATAGTAAATAGATAGGATGATAATCTGCTATTCATATCCAAAGAGATGATACAAGCAGGCTGCAGATTCTTGAGGGGCAAGCTGCACTCGCTTTACAGCTTGGAACCCCCAGGTGTTCATTCACAGGCTAAAAATCCCTTTAGTCTGGGTCCAGCACTTCCCCCAGTTCAGTCTGTGTTCCTCAGGTGTTTCCAGGAGTCTTCTTGTATTGGGAGCAAAGAACCCCACATGATGTCACTCCCTGCCTTACATAACTTTTGCATAGGGTGGGAACCCTTTGTTCCCAAAGCTTGGTTCCCAGACCAGTCTGTGGAAAAACACTGACATCCCAAGATGGAGTCTAGAGACAAGTGGTCTCATCACATGTTATAGAGTCATAGCAGCATCGCTCACAGGCTGTTTGGGGCATTCACAGGAAGGCTCGCCAGGTGGGAGATAAGCTTCTCCTAAGGCCTATTGTTTTTCCCTAATGGCCCTTCCCCACTCACTATCTAGAATAAAAACATCTTGTCTAGTGGGCATTACCCACGTGTAACTACATTTGAAATACAGGTACATAGTCAATATTCATAACTTCAGATACAAAAATGATACATGCATACAAATAGAATAATCATATTCAGCAAATCATAACCTTCCCAATGACATCTCACATGACTTGCATAAAATACGTTATGATTATGTCATAATCATATCATAATATCACTGAAGAATATGGGGTGCAGTGTCACAACACCACTGGAAAGTGAAGCCCTCTTCATAGCCACAGCCTGTGTTGTACTCATGTTGTGGCTAAGTACAATTCCCACACTTCTCCCTACTAACATGCTGTGATGGGTTGGATCACAGAAACCCTCTTGGGAGCTGCCACCTGATGTGCCAAGACTACCCCTGTTCCTGTTTTCCCTGCCTGCTCAGGACTCCAGCACCCTGTCTTGCTGAGCCAGATACTCCCGTCTGCTCCAACACAGACCCAGGGTCTGAATTACTTGCCCCAAAGCTGCATGTTTACTTGAAAGCAGCTCACAGAAGTGTGCTTGTCTTTAACACTCAGATGCCCGACTCCCAATGGGGTCTAAACCCAAATAAATCGGTCACCAAGCAAAATAAAATAAAATGCGCAAATCTATGTCTAACCAAACTGAATACAGATAATCTCACCCTCAGAGATGCTTCAGTAAGTTTTTTCTCAGACTGGACACCTTCGAGGCCTGGGCATAATTCTTTCCCCTGGTACAGCTCTTGTTCCAGCTCAGGTGGTAGCTAGGGGATTCTTCATGTTGGCTCCTCTCTCCCCTTTGTTCTGTTCCATCCCTTTATATATCTTTTGCATAAGGCGGAAACCCTTTGTCCCTCTGGGTTTCCACTCCCCCTCACTGGAAAAGCACCAGGTTAAAGATGGATTCCAGTTCAGGTGACATGATCACATGTCACTGCAAGACTTCATTATCCACTTGCCAGCACACACACATACAGGAAGACTCACAGGTAAAACACAGCCATCTGCAGACAATGGTCCTGGTTAATGGGAGTCATCAAGATTCCAAACCACCATTAATGGCTCACACTTTGCATAATTACAATAGGCCCTCAGAGTTATATCTGAAACTAGAAATATGAAATAAGAGTGGTACATTTATACAAATAGGATGATCACACTCAGTAGATTATAAGCTTTGTAATGATACCTTACAGGAAACCTTTTGCATGAAGCATATCCCAGTTACATTATATTCACATATTTTTATAAAACCATATAGACTGCACAACATCACACATGCCTCAACACTGACCAACAGGAGACATCCCAGAGGGAGGGTGTGAGGATGTGGTTAGCTCACAGAGACAAGAGATGCAGTAAACAGAGGCCAGCTACCAAAAGGCCACTGTAGGGCTGCAGCTCTTTGTCTCTGCTATAATTGAAGGGTCAGCTGTCAGAAAAGTGTGCTGGGAAAAGTCAGGTGACTGAGGAATTGTGGTAGTTGTAGCTATAAAGAAAGGTGTTTTTAAAAGAGAGTTTGTGTCTCTCTTTTTGTGTGCAAGGGATCTAGATGTAAGACATAATCAGGTTCTCCAGGCCAGAGAACAGTGTTTGAATAGCTCTTCTTTTGTTACTGTCCTGTTTCCAGAGTGTATTAAAAACTGAGGGGCAATTCTGACAACAGCTGCTTCCTGTGCATAGTCGATCTCCACTATGTCATAGAAGATATTTTAATCTAAATCTCTGAGTTCTCTGTGATTGCCCAAGTGCTTAATAGTGTTTCTTTATAAACTGCGTGTGTGAGGGAGAGGGAGAGACAATGGTGCAGTAGGGTGCAGTCTCAGCTCACAACGCGTAGGCCCCTGATGTCTTAATGTCACTTTCCCATACACATGGATCAACAAAATTACTTGATTCAGAGTGGCCTTTACATTTGTTGTTCCTTTAATCTAAGTCTCCATGAGAGAAAGAGAGTGTTCACTGTTTGTGTATATATGTGTCCCCTGTAGTGCACAACACACAATTTTATAGTTGCTTCTGCAGCAGCATGCTCCCCATTTAAAGGTGCAGAACAGAGAAAACAAGACAAAAGATACAATTGGCATACATCACATCCAGTAATTCAGAGTTCTCCACTTTCAAAACATATCTCTGATAACTTTAATACAGCCACAGTTTTACACTGGTCAAGGGTTTTAAAAAAAAAATCCAAAATAACACGAGGAGTAAATAGGGAACTAAGATAGGACTACTTGAAGGAAAGGGTAACAAATACCTGCCTTCCCTGGTAAATTATTCCATGTAACCAAAGGGTGGGTGCGTGTAAGGGCTTGTCAACCTGGTCCATGCAAGGAGGGGAGTAAGTTCTACTGCATACTCCTGTGTCATGCACTAACCGGCTGGCACTCACTAAAAGTTCACTGGTGCATGATAACATAGTATTGCTTGAAACAGGATTATATAAATGAGCACTGGGGAACTTTGAGTGCACATCACCAGGGTCCAAACATGCCAGTTAGTATGTGTTATGCTTGTGCACATTAGAACTTAGCCTGCATGAGCAGGCTTGTAAGACACCTGGTAGACAAGCCCTAAGATTCACCTAGAATTTCTTCTGAAGATAGATAGGATTTTAAAAAGTGTGATGAAACAATAGGAATAAGGATACTAGGTTAAACCAAAACTGGAAGACATGTTGGGCTAGATCACTGTCTCCTGTCCTTAACATTTCATAAGTACTTAAAGTAACTTCTTATCCAATAAATCCAAGGGTCAGACTATCCCCAAGAAGAGACAAAGTAATCTTGAGCTTTGAAAAAGCGTGGTATCCAGAAGGATGAGTCCTGAATGTTATCACTGCAGTTTAAGTGTCCTTATTGGTCATACTGTACTTTCCAGAAGTGGAAATGGGAGATCTAAGAAATAGGAACTGCTGTACTTTCTAATATGAATTTGCTCTTGCATGTCACCTCTCTTCTTCTAAGGCTCTCAATGTGATTTTGTAGTTCTTAATCAAAAATAAATTTTGCCAGTGTCTGTAGTAGGCAACACCAAGTTCTATATCATTAAATATAGATACCAAGTTACCAAGACCAATTTTGTGCAGTAAGGTACAAGTCAGTGTGAGTAAAGGAATCAGTATCTGACCCTCAGGCTGACAACATCCCCAGCCCTACCAATCCTGGTGGCTGAACTTAGGTTCCAAAATTCATGCTTGGACCACTAAGTAGATATAAACCGACGCCTTTGAAGCACCTGCGGCACCTGTTGATTTTGATGGGACTTGAGGTTGCTCAGTACCTTGAAAGAGAGACCTGCCTTACAGGTGTCTAAATATAAATTTTTGGAGTCTAACTTATTCAGGTTTGGAAAGTTTGGCATGTGAATTTAGAATGAGCAAGAAACTTGGCAGCAGTATTTTGAAAACAATGAATTTTCTTGGGGTTTGAAGGAGCCCACCACAAAAAGGAATGCAAGAAGAGTAGATCTTTAAGTGTGGCCTGCAGGGAAGTGGCAGAATATAGGCTGTAACGCTCTGCTCTGGTTTTTTTGAGTGTTTACATAGCTTTAATTAAGAAGAGGAACATTGATGCCTCTAATAAGAGCTCCCTGTAAAGAAGTACACTTAGGAAGCCATTTGCAGCACACAGCAACTTTACTTGCTCTTCCACCTGTAAAAGCAGCTGGAGGTGAGGTGGAACTAGTCATCTGCCTCCCTTGGAGGTCACTGCTACATAAGAGGAAGATGAGAGGAAGCATGGCCTGCGTGAGATCTGCTTGCGAACTGCAGGAGCCACCAGTAGGAAACAAATATCAAGAGGGAAAGGGGAACCAGGCAGTATGTGTAAGGGAGGAACACTATGTCCGGGAAATACTTACAGGGGATGTGATAAATGAAGGGGGGGAGTACTCCCTTTTATGGATACCCAGCCAGCCAGTTCACTATAAAACCCCTGTTAGTAGCTGTTCTTTACTTGCTTTACCTGTAAAGGGTTAAAAAGTCCATAGGTAAAAGGAAGGGTGTGGGCACCTGACCAAAAGAGCCAATGGGAAGGCTAGAACTTTTTAAAATTGAGGAAAAAACTTCCCCTTTGTCTGTCTGTCTGTTGCTCTCTGGGGAGAGGGGACAGAGCAGAGACAGGGCTTGAACTATGCTGTAAAAAGCTTTGGGCCAGGTATGGAAAATCATCAGATCATACCTAGAAACTACTCATTTGAAACCCCAGATATGTAAGTAGATCAGGAAATGTCTAGGAAGATGCGATTAGGTTTATCTCTTTTATTTCTTTATGGCTTGTGGACTCCTCTGTGCTAACGCCAGGTGCTTTTGGTTTGCTTGTAACCTTTAAGCTGAACCTCAAGAAGCTATCTTGATGCTTAATCCTTGTAATTGTTTTTTTTTAAACCTAGCAAAAAACCTAAGTTCCAGATGTATTTTCTTTCTTTTTGTTTTTAATAAAATTTACCTTTTTAAAGAATGGGATTGGATTTTTGTGTTCCTAAGAGGTTTGTGCACATGTTGTTTAATTACCTGGTGGCAACAGCTGATTTCCTTTGTTTTCTTTCTCAGCTCTTCCCTGGGGGGGGGGGGTTGAAAGGGCTTGAGGGTACCCCACAGGAAGGAATTCCCAAGTGCGCCTTCCTGGGTTCCAAAAGGGTTTTTTTGCACTTGGGTGGTGGCAGAATCTACCCATCCAAGGTCAGAAAAAAGTTGTAACCTTGGGAGTTTAATTCAAGCCTGCAGTGGCCAGTATTAATTTTTAGAATCCTTGCAGGCCCCCACCTTCTGCACTTGAAGTGCCAGAGTGGGGCATCAGCTTTAGTAGGGGAGTAGACTGAATGGCAGAGTAGCATGTACAGGGAACTCCTGGGGAAATGAACAAAAGAGACATGTGAGAGGGATTAAATACAAACCGAAAGGAGACCATGTGATCAACCTACTGTAAATTATAGTCACAGATCTCCCAATGACTTGTTGTGTGGTCTTGAATAGAGCTGGGTGAAATTTTGATCAAAATTTTTTTTGGCAAAAAATGCCGATTCATTGACCCCAGAATGTTTTGCATAGTCATGTTGATTTTGCTGAATTGTTTTGGCCAAAAAGAAATCCTGAAAAATCAAAACATTTTGTTTTGACACTTATAAAATGTTTTGATTCTAAGTGAGTTTCAATTTGAAATTCCCTTTAAGTTTACTTTAAAAAATTTGCTCTAAATCAAAATGAAATGTTCCATTCGACACACAACACATTTTTTATTTTTTTTTCACAATTGCCAGTGAACTGAAAAAGCCGTTATTTGTCTGTCTCTCATCTTGAACTCTCTGTTCTATCTAGGCTCTTATACCATGACAGTGGTAGCTGAACCACTAACTGGTAGGTCACCGAGTCTGCACCACAGCTTCTCTCTTTATTAAATACTTTCCATCTTGACAGAGTGCTAGAAAGATTGATTTGTAAAGTGTTTTGAAGACACAGAAATATTTATAGACCTGCTAAGTCTTGCCAAAACATTTATGTAGATGAGTTGAACAAACTTTGCAATAAAAGATACATTGTTTTGCGTCAGTCAGTGATAAATTTTGCGAACAGGGGCTGCTAACAGGGAGTTTCGCAAGGGAGTTCTCCAGGTGAAGGAGGAGCAATACAGCACCCTTTTGGGGTAAGTGACTGTCTGCAGTGTGTGTTTGTTTGTGTTTGGGGGTTACTTGCTGTGTGCTGAGCTTGTGCTTGGCAGTCTGTTTGTTTGTTTGGTTGTTTGAAGGACCGTGTGCTGTGGCTGACAGTTGGAAGCTGTGAGCTTCAAAGGAAGGTTTGAAACCAGGAAGCCTCTGGTAATTGGCTGAGCCTTACTCAGTGGGCGGGGCATTCATACAGGCCAGGGCTTTATAAAGCAGCGCACAAGCGACCAGGGAGCGTTTGCGAACAGGGGCTGCTAACAGGGAGTTTCGCAAGGGAGTTCGGAAGGGGAGCAGGAAGGGGCGAGGGTCCCTTGCCGGTTCTATCTGTTTTCCCTTTATTCCCCTTAAAACTTTAAACTTCTTGCTTAAACAACCCTTTCAGCGGACAGGGGGCTGCAGACGGGAGTTTGACAGAGGGAGGCTTACGATGGTTAGGAAGACCCGCAACACCTGTGCCAGCACTGCTTCTGTCTCCTCCACCTGCTCCTGTAGCCAGACAGAGCGCCTGAGCATGGATGCTTCTACCCAGATCCTGGTGTGGTTTTGCAGAGACTGTAACTTGCAATTTCCACTTACTGATATCCAGGCTGAGGGGACCATCCAATGTGAAAGGTGCCTGCTGGTGGAATCTCTCAGGCAGCAGGTGGGAGAGCTACAGGAGGAGGTGGCTAGGTTGAGAAGCATCCGAATCCACGAGCAATTCCTGGACAGTGTCCATGTGGAGACAGCTGAGGTAGCTGTCCCAGGACACAGGACTGCTGATACACCACTGGTGGAGGAGGAGATGGCTCAGGGTGGACACTGGCAGCTGGTTACTTCTGGCAGCAGGCAGTGCTCCACCCCTGCTCCGAACCCTCCCGCTGTGGTAATAGGTAACCGTTATGCTCTTCTTGATACAGGAAAGAAGGCATTACCCCCTACAGTAAAGGAGGAGAAGCCTCGTACCCCTAAGGCTGGGAGGTCTGCTGCCACCACTGCGAATAGGAAACGTAGGGTAGTGGTGGTCGGAGACTCTCTGCTGAGGGGGACGGAGGCGCCCATCTGTCGCCCTGACATTTCATCTCGGGAGGTATGCTGCCTGCCGGGAGCCCGTATCCGAGACGTTACGGAGGCATTGTCGAGGATTATCCAGCCCTCTGACTACTACCCCATGCTACTCATCCATGTGGGCACAAATGATACTGCGCGGTGTGACACTGAGCGGATCAAGAGTGACTACAGGGCTCTGGGAGTACGGGTGAAGGAGTTTGGAGCGCAGGTGGTATTCTCTTCGATTCTTCCTGTCAAAGGTAGGGGCCCGGGCAGAGACAGATGCATCATGGAGGTGAATGCCTGGCTGCGAAGATGGTGTCGCCAGGAGGGCTTTGGCTTCCTAGACCACGGGATGCTATTTGAGGAAGGACTGCTAGGCAGAGATGGTGTTCACCTTTCGAGGAGGGGAAAGACCCTATTTGGACACAGACTGGCTAACCTAGTGAGGAGGGCTTTAAACTAGGTTCGACGGGGACAGGTGAGCAAAGCCCGCAGGTAAGTGGGGAACATGGAGACCTGGGAGATGGGTCGGAGACGAGAGGGAGTGTGGGCTATATTGGCAGAGAGAAAGGAGGGTCAGGACAAAACCGGGAGGAAAGATCAAACCAGTATCTTAGATGCCTATATACAAATGCGAGAAGTATGGGTAATAAGCAGGAAGAACTGGAAGTGCTAATGAATAAATACAACTATGACATTGTTGGCATCACTGAAACTTGGTGGGATAATACACATGATTGGAATGTTGGTGTGGATGGATACAGCTTGCTCAGGAAGGATAGACAGGGGAAAAAGGGAGGAGGTGTTGCCTTATATATTAAAAATGTACACACTTGGACTGAGGTAGAGATGGACATAGGAGACGGAAGTGTTGAGAGTCTCTGGGTTAGGCTAAAAGGGGTAAAAAACAAGGGTGATGTCATGCTAGGAGTCTACTACAGGCCACCTAACCAGGTGGAAGAGGTGGATGAGGCTTTTTTTAAACAACTAACAAAATCATCCAAAGCCCAAGATTTGGTGGTGATGGGGGACTTCAACTATCCGGATATATGTTGGGAAAATAACACAGCGGGGCACAGACTATCCAACAAATTCTTGGACTGCATTGCAGACAACTTTTTATTTCAGAAGGTTGAAAAAGCTACTAGGGGTGAAGCTGTTCTAGACTTGATTTTAACAAATAGGGAGGAACTCGTTGAGAATTTGAAAGTAGAAGGCAGCTTGGGTGAAAGTGATCATGAAATCATAAAGTTTGCAATTCTAAGGAAGGGTAGAAGGGAGAACAGCAAAATAGAGACAATGGATTTCAGGAAGGCGGATTTTGGTAAGCTCAGAGAGCTGATAGGTAAGGTCCCATGGGAATCAAGACTGAGGGGAAAAACAACTGAGGAGAGCTGGCAGTTTTTCAAAGGGACACTATTAAGGGCCCAAAAGCAAGCTATTCCGCTGGTTAGGAAAGATAGAAAATGTGGCAAAAGACCACCTTGGCTTAACCACGAGATCTTGCATGATCTAAAAAATAAAAAGGAGTCATATAAAAAATGGAAACTAGGACAGATTACAAAGGATGAATATAGGCAAACAACACAGGAATGCAGGGGCAAGATTAGAAAGGCAAAGGCACAAAATGAGCTCAAACTAGCTAAGGGAATAAAGGGGAACAAGAAGACTTTTTATCAATACATTAGAAGCAAGAGGAAGACCAAAGACAGGGTAGGCCCACTGCTTAGTGAAGAGGGAGAAACAGTAACAGGAAACTTGGAAATGGCAGAGATGCTTAATGACTTCTTTGTTTCGGTCTTCACCGAGAAGTCTGAAGGAATGCCTATCCTAGTGAATGCTAATGGGAAGGGGGTAGGTTTAGCAGATAAAATAAAAAAAGAACAAGTTAAAAATCACTTAGAAAAGTTAGATGCCTGCAAGTCACCAGGGCCTGATGAAATGCATCCTAGAATACTCAAGGAGCTAATAGAGGAGGTATCTGAGCCTCTAGCTATTATCTTTGGAAAATCATGGGAGACGGGAGAGATTCCAGAAGACTGGAAAAGGGCAAATATAGTGCCCATCTATAAAAAGGGAAATAAAAACAACCCAGGAAACTACAGACCAGTTAGTTTAACTTCTGTGCCAGGGAAGATAATGGAGCAAGTAATTAAGGAAATCATCTGCAAACACTTGGAAGGTGGTAAGGTGATAGGGAACAGCCAGCATGGATTTGTAAAGAACAAATCATGTCAAACCAATCTGATAGCTTTCTTCGATAGGATAACGAGTCTTGTGGATAAGGGAGAAGCTGTGGATGTGGTATACCTAGACTTTAGTAAGGCATTTGATACGGTCTCGCATGATATTCTTATCGACAAACTAGGCAAATACAATTTAGATGGGGCTACTATAAGGTGGGTGCATAACTGGCTGGATAACCGTACTCAGAGAGTTGTTATTAATGGTTCCCAATCCTGCTGGAAAGGCATAACGAGTGGGGTTCCGCAGGGGTCTGTTTTGGGACCGGCTCTGTTCAATATCTTCATTAACGACTTAGATATTGGTATAGAAAGTACGATTATTAAGTTTGCGGATGATACCAAACCGGAAGGGATTGCAACTGCTTTGGAGGACAGGGTCATAATTCAAAATGATCTGGACAAATTGGAGAAATGGTCTGAGTTAAACAGGATGAAGTTTAACAAAGACAAATGCAAAGTGCTCCACTTAGGAAGAAAAAATCAGTTTCACACATACAGAATGGGAAGAGACTGTCTAGGAAGGAGTACGGCAGAAAGGGATCTAGGGGTTATAGTGGACCACAAGCTAAATATGAGTCAACAGTGTGATGCTGTTGCAAAAAAAGCAAACATGATTCTGGGATGTATTAACAGGTGTGTTGTGAGCAAGACACGAGAAGTCATTCTTCCGCTCTACTCTGCTCTGGTTAGGCCTCAGCTGGAGTATTGTGTCCAGTTCTGGGCACCGCATTTCAAGAAAGATGTGGAGAAATTGGAAAGGGTCCAGAGAAGAGCAACAAGAATGATTAAAGGTCTTGAGAACATGACCTATGAAGCAAGGCTGAAAGAATTGGGTTTGTTTAGTTTGGAAAAGAGAAGACTGAGAGGGGACATGATAGCAGTTTTCAGGTATCTAAAAGGGTGTCATAAGGAGGAGGGAGAAAACTTGTTCACCTTAGCCTCTGAGGATAGAACAAGAAGCAATGGGCTTAAACTGCAGCAAGGGAGGTCTAGGTTGGACATTAGGAAAAAGTTCCTAACTGTCAGGGTGGTTAAACACTGGAATAAATTGCCTAGGGCGGTTGTGGAATCTCCATCTCCGGAGATATTTAAGAGTAGGTTAGATAAATGTCTATCAGGGATGGTCTAGACAGTATTTGGTCCTGCCATGCGGGCAGGGGACTGGACTCGATGACCTCTCGAGGTCCCTTCCAGTCCTAGAATCTATGAATCTATGAATCATATTAGACATTTCTGATAACTGGGATAAGAAAAAGTCTTGTTGAATGAATTGGAATAACCCAGCACTGCTCAGTTCATTTACATTCACTCTGTTCTGGGACTCGGGTAAATTGTTAGTGAGAATATAATTGCTGTATGTTCACAGGCTAACTCTCTCAAAACCAATTTCTTAGGCTGTAGTGTAACATCCCATATCAGCTAAACAACTGTGTTGTGGGGGAGATGCAAACTGGTAAAGCAGAACAGACCTAAAAGAAATGTGACATGGGACTGTGACATAGTTGTTTTATTAGAACATTATGTGAGATGAAGAACTAATGGGAAGAGCTTTTAAGAATTCCAACAAGGTAGCGGTAACTATTGCAACATATGCTCACAGACTTTAAAAATGTTGTGTATGTACAATTTCACGATGCTTAGACCTGTATAAATGATCATTAAAATCCAATCAAACCCATTCAAAAACCCTTTGGATTTTCGTGTGCAACTCCTATCTCATTGCTTTAAGCTGCAACTTTCTTTAAAAACAACCTTCAAAGGGTGGTGGGGTTTTTTTGTTTTTTTTCTTTGGTTCGGTTAGTAAATGAGAAATTATTATTCCCTTAAGGATCACAGAATCATTATAATGGCAATTATTCTGGAGGGAAAGGCAGCAAACAACCTGCAGTTTATAAATAATGGCTATAAGACAATTAACGCTCATTTAACTTCCACATTAATGACTTGGTACTTTTAAAGCTGACATGACCTAGCTGCTTGAAATGTAACCAGACTGTCCCCTTTTAAATTCGGAACCTCAAGAAAGCCTGGTATGAATTACAGTACATACTCTAAGGACTATTAAAAAAGACAGGTGGTGACCTCTGGAGATCTCACAGTACCCAAAAGGAAATAGTCTTACCGTTTAAAAGTTTATTTTGTTAGTGTAATATTGAATGATTGGATTTATGGAATAGAAAAATATCAGAATAGTTAAGACAGGATTATGAGAAGACTGGCCAATGTTTACAAAAATGGAGTATCAGGCCTTTTAATACTATGTCTGTTTTAGAAACGTCCCAGGTGTTGCTATACTTAAGACTTAGTGGGCCGGATTCTCATTTAATCTAAGACCAATTTACACTGTTGTGGCAGTGAAGAGTAGACTTAAAGTGAATGTACATGCAACTGGATGGACTCTACAGTGCCAGAATAGTGTAAATGGGCCTCAGTGTAAATGAGAATCAGGGAGGTTTTCAAAGGCACAAATGACAGGTGCTGAGTTCCTGTTGGAAAATAGTAGTGAATCTACTGTTTTCTTAAATCTTTATATTTATTTTTGATGCACATAAGTGTACCTGGAGCACACAACAAATAGCAACACACATACAAATATAAAATTTAAAGCTACATGCAACATAACATAACATAAGAATGGCCATACTGGGTCAGACCAAAGGTCCATCCAGCCCAGTATCCTGTCTACTGATAGTGGCCAATGCCAGGTGCCCCAGAGGGAGTGAATCTAACAGGTAATGATCAAGTGATATCTCTCCTGCCATCTATCACCACCCTCTGACAAACAGAGGCTAGGGACACCATTCCTTACCCATCCTGGCTAGTAGCCATTAATGGACTTAACCTCCATGAATTTATCCAGTTCTCTTTTAAACCCTGTTATAGTCCTAGCCTTCACAACCTCCTCAAGCAAGGAGTTCCACAAGTTGACTGTGCGCAGTGTGAAGAAGAACTTCCTTGTATTTGTTTTAAACCTGGTGCCCATTAATTTCATTTGGTGGCCCCCTAGTTCTTATATTATGGGAACAAGTAAATAACTTTTCCTTATTCACTTACTCCACATCACTCATGATTTTATATACCTCTATCATATCCCCCCTTAGTCTCCTCTTTTCCAAGCTAAAAAGTCCTAGCCTCTTTAATCTCTCCTCATATGGGACCCGTTCCAAACCCCTAATCATTTTAGTTGCCCTTCTCTGAACCTTTTCTAATGCCAGTATATCTTTTTTGAGATGAGGAGACCACATCTGTATGCAGTATTCAAGATGTGGGCGTACCACGGATTTATATAAGGGTAATAAGATATTCTCCGTCTTATTCTCTATCCCCTTTTTAATGATTCCTAACATCCTGTTTACTTTTTTGACTGCCGCTGCACATTGCGTGGACGTCTTCAGAGAACTATCCACGATGACTCCAAGATCTCTTTCCTGATTAGTTGTAGCTAAATTAGCCCCCATCATATTGTATGTATAGGTGGGGTTATTTTTCCCAATGTGCATTACTTTACATTTATCCACATTAAATTTAATTTGCCCTTTTGTTGCCCAATCACTTAGTTTTGTGAGATCTTTTTGAAGTTCTTCACAGTCTGCTTTGGTCTTAACTATCTTGAGCAGTTTGGTATCCCCTGCAAACTTTGCCACTTCACTTTTTACCCCTTTCTCCAGATCATTTATGAATAAGTTGAATAGAATTGGTCCTAGGACTGACCCTTGGGGAACACAACTAGTTACCCCTCTCCATTATGAAAATTTACCATTTATTCCTACCCTTTGTTCCCTGTCTTTTAACCAGTTCTCAATCCATGAAAGGATCTTCCCTCTTATCCCATGACAGCTTAATTTACATAAGAGCCTTTGGTGAGGGACCTTGTCAAAGGCTTTCTGGAAATCTAAGTACACTATGTCCACTGGATCCCCCTTGTCCACATGTTTGTTGACCCTTTCAAAGAACACAAAGTAAAACTATTTCCCCATGCTTTTCTCGCCCCCCCCCCGCCCCTCCCCTTACAGTTCCTCATATCTCCTTGTCAATTGCTGGAAATGGGCCATTTTCATTACCACTACAAACAGTTCTTTTTCTCTCCTGCTGATAAAAGCTCACCTTAACTGATCACTCTCCTTATAGTGTGTATGGTAACACCCATTGTTTCATGTTCTCTGTGTGTGTGTGTGTGTGTGTGTGTGTGTATATCTTCCTACTGTATTTCTCCACTAGATGCATCCGATGAAGTGGGCTGTAGCCCACAAAAGCTTATGCTCAAATAAATTGTTAGTCTCTAAGGTGCCACAAGTACTCCTGTTCTTTTTGCGGATACAGACTAACATGGCTGCTACTCTGAAACCTCTCATAGATTAGTAAGACATGATTTCCCTTTACAGAAACCATGTTGACTTTTGCCCAACAATTTGTTTTTCTATGTGTCTGACAATTTTATTCTTTACTATTGTTTCAACTAATTTGCCGGGTACTGATGTTAGACCTCTTGAGCCCTTTTAAAATATTGTTTAAAGGACCGGTTACAAACCATAGTTAGTAGTTCCATAATTTCTCATTTGAGTTCTTTCAGAACTCTTGGGTGAATGCCATCGGGTCCTGGTGACTTGTTACTGTTAAGTTTATCAATTAATTCCAAAACATCCTCTAGTGACACCTCAATCTGTGACAATTCCTCAGATTTGTCACCTACAAAAACCGGCTCAGGTCTGGGAATCTCCCTAACATCCTCAGCCATGAAGACTGAAGCAAAGAATTCATTTAGTTTCTCCACAATGACTTTATCGTCTTTAAGTGCTCCTTTTGTATCTCGATCGTCCAGGGGCCCCACTGGTTGTTTAGCAGGCTTCCTGCTTCTGATGTACTTAAAAAACATTTTGTTATTACCTTTTGAGTTTTTGGCTAGCTGTTCTTCAAATTCCTTTTTGGCTTTTCTTATTACATTTTTACACTTAATTTGGCAGCGTTTATGCTCCTTTCTATTTACCTCACTAGGATCTGACTTCCACTTTTTAAAAGATGCCTTTTTATCTCCCACTGCTTCTTTTACATGGTTGTTAAGCCACGGTGGCTCTTTTTTAGTTCCTTTACTGTGTTTTTTAATTTGGGGTATACATTTAAGTTGGGCCTCTATTATGGTGTCTTTGAAAAGTGTCCATGCAGCTTGCAGGGATTTCACTCTAGTCACTGTACCTTTTAATTTCCGTTTAACTAACCCCCTCATTTTTGCATAGTTCCCCTTTCTGAAGTTAAATGTCACAGTGCTGGGCTGCTGAGGTGTTCTTCCCACCATAGGAATGTTAAAAGTTATTATATTATGGTCACTATTTCCAAGCGATCCTGTTATAGTTAACTCTTGGACCAGATCCTGCGCTCTACTCAGGACTAAATTGAGAATTGCCTCTCCCCTTGTGGGTTCCTGTACCAGCTGCTCCAAGAAGCAGTCATTTAAAGTATCGAGAAATTTTGTCTCTGCATTTCGTTCTGAGGTGACATGTTCCCAGTCAATATGGGGGTAATTGAAATCCCCCACTATTATTGAGTTCTTTATTTTGATAGCCTCTCTAATCTCCCTTAGCATTTCATCGTCACTATCACTGTCCTGGTCAGGTTGTTGATAATAGATCCTTAATGTTATATTCTTATTAGAGCATGAAATTACTATCCATAGAGATTCAATGGAACATGTGGATTCACTTAAGATTTTTACTTCATTTGATTCTACATTTTCTTTCACATATAGTGCCACTCCCCCCCCCGCCCCACCCGCACGACCTGTTCTGTCCTTCCGATATATTTTGTACCCCGGAATGATTGTGTCCCATTGATTGTCCTCACACCACCAGGTTTCTGTGATGCCTATTTATCAATATCCTCCTTTAACACAAGGCACTCTAGTTCACCCATATTATTATTTAGACTTCTAGCATTTGTGTACAAGCACTTTAAAAACTTGTCACTGTTTATATGTCTGCCCTTTTCTGATGTGTCCGATTCTTTTTTATGTGAATGTCTCTCGTCTGATCTGGCCCCTACTTTATCCTCTTCCATCCTCTCCTCCTGACTAAAACCTAGAGAATCTCTATCAATAGACTCTCCTCTAAGAAAAGTCTCTGTCCAATCCACGTGCTCCTCTGCAGCAGTCGGCTTTCACCCATCTCTTAGTTTAAAAACTGCTCTGCAACCTTTTTAATGTTAAGTCCCAGCAGTCTGGTTCCACTTTGGTTTAGGTGGAGCTCATCCCTTCTGTATAGGCTCCCCCATCCCAAAAGTTTCCCAATAAATCTAACCCCCCCACACACACACCATCATCTCATCCACGCATTGAGACTCTGAAGCTCTGCCTGCCTACCTGGCCCTGCACGTGGAACTGGAAGCATTTCTGAGAATGCCACCATAGATGTCCTGGATTTCAGTCTCTTCCCTCCAGGAAGTCTCTCCTACCCTTCCCTATGTCATTGGTACCTACATGTACCACAACCACCGGCTCCTCCCCAGCACTACACATAAGTCTATCTAGATGCCTCAAGAGATCCACAACCTTTGCACCAGGCAGGCAAGTCACCATACGGTTCTCCCGGTCATCACAAACCCAGCTATTTATGTTTCTAATGATCGAATCTCCCATTACTAACACCTGCCTTTTCCTAATGACTGGAGTTCCCTCCCTCGGAGAGGTAACCTCAGTGCAAGAGGATACCCCAACACCATCTGGAAGGAGGGTCCGAACTATGGGAAGGTTTCCCTCTGCTCCCGTTGACTGCTCTACTTCCCTGGGACTTTCATTCTCCTCAAAAGCACTGGGGCTGTCTGACCAGAGGTGGGACAAATCTACAATGTCCTAGAAAGCCTCATCAACATACCTCTCTGCCTCCCTTAGCTCCTCCAATTCCGCCATCCTGGCCTCCAAAGCCCGAACGCGGTCTCTGTGGGTCAGGAGCTCCTTGCACCGAAAGCACACATATGCCACCTGCCCACAGGGCAGGTAATCATACATGCTGCATTCAGCGCAATAAACTGGATAGCCCCCACTCTGCTGCTGGGCTTCTGCCTGCATTATCTCCTACAGCTACCTAGATTAATAAAAGGGTTTTGTTTAAATCAAAAACTTTTGAATATAGTTTAGTTTACAGGTTTAAAAGGACAGCAAGTGAACCTTGCCCCCTTCCAAACTCCCTTGCGAAACTCCCTGTTAGCAGCCCTGGTCGCAAAGCTCCCTGGTCGCTTGCTCACTGCTTTATAAAGCCCTGGCCTTCTTGATGGGAGGAGGAGATAACATGCAGTCGGTCACAATTTATTAAAAATATATAAAAGTTATTAGTAAATATTTGAATAAATGAGAGTAATACAACTTTAGAAAGAATGTTTGGCATATAGTTAAGATGCACATTTTCAATGATATAATACAATAAGTTGGGCACATTCAAGTTACATTTAATGTGATCCAATCAACATCCTCACCAAACTGCCACTTCAGCTCAGTCTGAATCCTGAATTTCTGGTATATGATTAAAGTTCCATTTGTGCAACAAATACTTCTTGGTAGAAGAAAAATTTTGGACAACTTCTTTTAAAATCTCTATGTAGTGGGTGATGTTAAGTAATGGTTATACAGGAGGATTAATTGGACATTTCTGGGCAAATCAAAATTGTACATCAAATAAATGAGTATTTCTCCCTTGCTGTTAAACCATATCAGAATTAAGGGGCCCACTGCATACATGCACCTTCTATCGGAATTGCACTGAAGTCCAGGAGAGTAGCATGTAAAGGGCCTGATCCAGTGCTCTTTGAAGTCTGTTGAGATTCCTTCTACTAATTCCAAATGGCATCAGATAAGCTTATTCAGCAATGCTATGATCAGGCATCAGAAGTTCTTGACTCCCAGTTCTGTGCTCTTAGCATTAAAGAATGCTATTGTATAGCTAACGATATCTATTGCCATAATCCAATAAGGTAGCTACTTCACACCGTTAATGCCGTGTTCTGTATACTTTGCTTGACTTGTTCTATTCCCTACTTCAGTAAACATAGTCTGTCTATAGTTCTGTAAAATGGTGCTATGGGAAATGCTAGTATGCCTTAGTTGTCCTTAAAATAGTACCTTTTGAACCTAAACATTTGTAATTGATGGACTGCAGCACATTTTATTTAGAGTTGTGGGGATTTTCCAAGCTGTAAGAGTCAGCAGTTTGACAACAATCATAGCCTATGAAAACAAGCACTTTCCTCCTCATGTTAGCTAGTCCAGATCTTTACTAGCTCTAGAATGGCCAATTTAATATTTGGTTAGCTCTCTGCCTAAATACAGAACTCTTTTAAAGTAAAACCAATCAACTTTTAATTGAAAGCTCTCAGAGTTAGAGGGACCTGCCCCGAGTTAGAGGGTCAGCAGTGTTCCCATTCTCATCAACTCAAACGTACCCACCTCTGGCACTGGGCCCAGATGGACTTTCACAGACAGCCAATGTTATATTCACTCAACTCTGAACATGGACTCTACAGGTAAAATCTTAGCCCCACTGGAGTTAATAGGAATTTTGCCATTGATTTTAATGGGGTCAGGATTTTACCCTGGATATCTTTTTCTTTTTTGTTCTGTTGGTATTAGATGCTGTTTCATTTTCACCTATCGTCTCTCCTACCATTGCAACATTTCAGCTACCAAACCTCACTCTCCTTGAATCAGACTGGTTCTTGCTCACCTCTCTTCTCTCCTCCTTTCACCAATTCTCCTGTTTTATTCCCTCAGTCCCTTCTTCCCCTCCCTCCACGTCAGCCCCACAGAGTGCCCCCACCAGCAAAACACTAAAACTATTTTATGGTATAAATAAAACAAAAATATAAACATATAAAGAGAGAGAGACAAACTAGCAAGACATGCCATCTGTGGTCTATCCTTCCCACTACCCTTGTAAACTCTTCAGAGTGGGGATAAATTCTTCTTATGTTTATAGCATACTTTGCAGTAATACCCTATCAATGTCTGCTTGAGTCTACTTAATCCTGCACAATACTGTACAAAACCCCTAAACCATAAGGAGCCATATATACTTTTTGGCGAGGGGTGGGAGGGAGAAGGGAGGAATCAAAATGAAGTTTCAGACAAAAATCTTACTAGTGGAAACCTGAACGTAGAGGCGTTTTGTGTATAATTACACTACTTGAAGTATGACCCCTTAATGTAAGTTACTTTCTTGGTGTGCATAGGTGATCTTTATCTTTTGTCATGAAATGTTCAATGTATACAATACTACCAAAACCAGTGAAATGATATGCTTCAACTGTTGTATTTTCACTACAGTATATGGGCACAATCCTATTATCGTCCAGAATAAATTAAATCTTTTCATTTTGTAATATGCATGCTATATCTGAAGGCAGACAAGCTAGAAACATGTTTGAGGCTACATCTACACTACAAGGGGGAGTCGATTTAAGATACGCAAATTCAGCTACGTGAATAGCGTAGCTGAATTCGACGTATCACAGCCGACTTACCCCGTTGTGAGGACGGCGGCAAAACCGACTTCTGCGGCTTTTTGTCGGCGGCGCTTACTACTACCTCCCCTGGTGGAGTTAGAGCGCCGATTCGGGGATCGATTGTCGCGTCCCAACGGGACGCGATAAATCGATCCCCGAGAGGTCGATTTCTACCCGCCGATTCAGGCGGGTAGTATAGACCAGACCTAAGAATCACCGACACGTTTGGAATTTGCTTATATGTATGTGTTCCTTGTTGTTTCATATTAGGGGTCCAATTGTTCCTGCAAGTGAAAGTGTGGTACTTCTATTAATATTTAATGGGAGGCATGTATGTGCATCCAAAGGCAGAACTGACCCTTCTGATTTAGTAGGGTATTGAGTAAGGCAAACAAGATGTGTGCACACCTTTTCAGGTGCCTTTGCTGGTAATCTAATAAAATAACTTTTGGTCCTGATTTTACTTATATGTAAATATATTGCAACTTGAATTGCACAAGTAGTCTTGTTGACTTCAGTAAGAGTGTTCAAATGAGTAAAGTTACTTGGATTCAGAAGGTTTGCAAGAGTAGGTCTTTTTTAATATTCTTCTCAAGTTCCAGCATGTAAACTAGACCTGGTCAAATATTTTCTAAGCATTTTATAGAACCAGCAGTTTCATTTTTGTCCCTTAAATTATTTGACAGGATTTCCCCCCCCCCCCACCCTTGACAACACTTTTTTCAGTATTCACTGAGTAATACATTTGACAAATTTTTTACTTTGAGTTTTGGATGAACTATTCACAACGTTCTTTACTTTATTCCCCCAATTCTAATATAAATCCTACAAAATAAAGGAAATTCAAAAATAAAGATCAAAGTTTATATTAGCCAAGGTGTGCTGAGTTTGGGTCATGGAATTTGATTTGAACTTTAGGATTGAAACAGTTAAAAATTCTAATCCAAACTATTTATCTAAAGAGGTATGCCTGTATATGCCCCAATTCTAGAAACACTGAAGCGTGAATATTTGACAGTTGCTATTTGACAATTGTTTCATATCTTCATTAAATGAATTCTATTTACATAAATGTAAAATATTAGCAATACGTTTAGAAAAAAACTTGTTTGTCTTTCTAATATAAAGCTGTTTTATAATGTCAGTGACTCAATGTGTGAAGCTGGAACACTGTCATTTACCCTATTCAAATAAGGATTGGACATTTATATGGATAATGAGAACATCCACAATCACAAGATTAAGGATTTAAAATGTTCATACAAATCTTCATGCTTCAGGGCATAAACCACATTCTATCTAAAATAATAGATAGAAGTCACTTTCCTTATGGGATGGCCATTACAAAATCTCACTGAGAGATTCCTTGATGCTTCAGAGGAAAGTTCCGGTATTGATCACTTTTGTTGACAGGATACCGGGCTACATGGATCACTAATGTGACCTGCTACAGCAATCCCTTTGTGCCGTGCTTCATATTCAGGGTTGGTTCTGATTCAGTACAAAAACAAATTCTGAAATCTCTAAATCCTTCATTGAAATAGAACTTCCATCTTCCACACAGCTATATTAATTAGAGCAGTTTTAATGTTCCTTGATTATATAGCTAAGATGTCGTGTTGCTCTATCAATACAATGAAACGGGACGGGGTGAGGGCTCTGACTGGGATTGTGCACTCTGGTGTGGGGCTGAGGATGAGGGGCTTGGGGTGCATGAGGGGGCTCTGGGCTAAGGCCAAGGGGTTCGCAGTGTGTGTGGGAGTGCGGACTTCAGGAAGGAGTTTGGGTGCGGGAGGGGTGCAGGTGCAGGCTCCAGGAGGGAGTTTGGGTGTGTGAGGGGCTCTGAGCTGGGGCAGGAGGTTGGGGCGCAGGCTCTGGGCGGCTCTGGCTGGTTCAGTTTGCAGGGGTCTGGGAGGCGCTGATGTCAGGCGGCCCCTTAAATAGCAGCTGCACCAGTGCTGCCCTGGCATTTCCCAGGCCTCAGAGGCTGCTCTATCTGCCATGAATCCTGGACACTTGGCTCGGCCAGCACACCGAGGACAAAATTTTTTCCTGTTCTCTGGAATGCGGGGGGAGGGAGGGGGCAGAATTCCCTGCAAGTGACCCACACACCCCACTGCTGCCCCTGGCTCACTGCTCCCTCAGCGTAGCCCAAATCACAGCAGCTCTAGAGAGTGTGCTGCTGCAGGCTCCCTCCTCCCCCCCCTGCTGTTTTCAGTCCCCCCCCCCCCCCCAGCCACTCGCCTTCATCCACCCCCTTCCTCCTCCCCAGCCCAACCGCTGGCTGGCGCCTCCACACCCAGCTGCTGCCCAACTCTGCCCAGACCCATTCCCGGGGAGAGCAGCCCAACTTTAGCCCCATGCTTCCACACAGCCCATTCATCCCCGGGAGGAGACTGTCCAGCCCACAGTCCCTTATGTGCTGGCTGCATGGTCACGTGGACCAGGTGTTCCGGTCGAAAACCGGATGCCTGGCAACCCTACATGGGGCTCCTGGCTGCCACCGCCGCAGCAGCTTGGGCCCCCGGACCCTTTTAAATTGCCCGGGCCCCTGGGCAATTGCCCCCTTTGCCCTCCCCCCATCGGCGGGCCTGGTAAATACTTACTAAGCAAAACTTCTATTGACTTTAATGGAACTACTTATGTGCTTAAGGTTATACGTGTGGGTTTGCAGGATCAGAGACAAAAAGAGAAGAAAATATGAAAGTCCAAAATTAACGTAATAGAAAGGTGTGGTGGGGGGGGGGGGGGGGGGGGGGGGAAATCCCATACTACTGATAGAATTGGAAAGATGTTGAAGCTGAGAAGGACCAATTTAGCTGTAGACCTTATCTGGATGCTTCCTGGTGACTTCCTGGTAACTCTTGCACATAGCTAAGAAATGCCATGGGTAAGTTTGATATTAATCTAAAAGTACATTTAGAACAACCAAAGAGGGATCTTGATGGTAAGCGGAACACTTTGTGCAAATTGATTGATGAATCTTCCATTAATATTTGTATATATTTTATCCTGCACAATTTTCAATAATAAATGCCACTGTGGCTGTCTAATACTTTGAGAAGCAGTTAATAAACTAATTCCTTATGAGATTTTGGAATACTGACTATTTGATATTCATACGGTTCAAATCAGTTTTATAAGTAAGCTGAACTGTTTCAGATAAAATAAGATTAAAAAAAAGTGACTTTAGAATTGGAACTGAACCCCAAACTCTTGAGGTTTGAAAAAGTTTTGTTAACTTTGTATTTTCAATTTGGTATTTTTCTGTTTCATGCACGGTTCCTGGCTCTCACTAGGAGCATAAAAAGGGATAGATCAAATCCCATTTAGATTGGAGCCCACGTTGCTATCTGTGAACCAACTAGAAAGTTGTACTTCTCTAGAACAATGCAGATCACAAAGCCTAGAGTGAAGAATGCGACCGCTAGGTATAAGCATATTCTTAGATGACGGATCCAGAAGAGATTACCTGATGATCTCTAGATCACATTGGAAGACCTTCCTCTTTGAGAAAGCTTTCCCAACATAAACAGAATGACACAACAACAAACCTGTATCTCTAAAAATATCATATCCCAATCAGAATCTGAAAAAAGAGAAGAGACAGACCCTGAACTCCACTAGGAATTTTACTATTGCCGATCTAATAGATGTGGAAGGTGCTCGTACGCTATGGAGATGGGCCACAGTATAAAACTTTAAGACCGATAGAAAAAGCAGCAAGAAAGGCTACTGGGATAAATCTGAGAAGACTGGGAAAAAAAGATTTCTGATGAAAATTTGTACTTGAGACTTAGTCTCATATTTTTAAACTAAAATTATTTGGAGAAATTCAGATTACATCTAAATAAATATCTAAGCTTTGGGGTACTTATTCAAGCAGACCATTTTGAGGTTTGCCCTTCACTTTGGTCATACAGCATGTATTTTATTTTAACAGTTGGAATGGTTTACAATAAGTAGAAAGTTGGTTGGTTGTTAATCAGAGGTAGCTCTCTGGAAATATATAGAGAACACAGTTGAAATCCATTAAGGGTTTATAGTGACTGAAAAATTATTAATGTCTGATGGCTGCTTGGTGACCTCTTTGACTTGTCTTCAGTCCAGTTTCTAGTAAACAAGGATACAGATCACACAAACCATCAGCACAACTTGGCACCGTTCTTGACGTTCTTGGCTGAGAGACCAAAGATTGAATTGCCCAAGGAAAATGAAATATTCTCTCCCTCCTTCAATTAGTCTCTCTAATTCAGTGCTGAAGCACATTGACAGGACTGTGTGGAGAAGCCTATATTGACCTGTTTTATGGGTATATAGAGGAATTCAGAATCCAGGGCTTTCAGCATGATAATAAGAAAACTCATGTAAAAAAAAAGCAACTATTTTTTGCAAGTTTTATCTAATAGATATTTGTCAAAAGCACATACCGTAATTAACTTTTACAAAAAAAAAAAAAGAGAAAAAAGGGAAATGGTAAATACCAGTAAACTTCTGGAATTAAACTCCACCTTTCAACACTGAGTTAGTACCTAATTTGTTTGAGTTTTAAGTGAGAGAGAAACTTTGATTAATGAAGGCTGTCCCTCTTATTCAGATATTTCCTTGTTTCTTTATACTGGAGGAATTCTGCGTTATTCTTCCCATTTAACAGACTTCCTGACCAGTCACTTCATCCCTTCTTTTTAAAATTGAGGGCTGCCTAACAAGGAGGAATGCCTAGGATATTCTCAACTCTAAACTTGTTTTTCTGTTATTAAATAACAGCCTTAGTATAATTGCACGTACAGACAATTATTGAAACACCTACATGTTTGTATGCCCCCCTTTTTTCTATGTGATGGGAGACTAAGGCCTCATCTACGCTAGAAAATTAGGTTGGCTTAACTACATCAGTCAGGGGTATGAAAAATCCACACCCCTGAACGATGTAGTTAAGCTGACCTAAGTCCCCTTGTAGACAGCACTAGGTCGATGTAAGAACTCTTCCTTCGACCTAGCTACCGCCTCTTGGGAGGCAGATTATCTGTGCCAACAGGAGAATAGGTAGTGTCTATACTGAAGTGATACACTCTGCCATTGTAGCTTTTTAAGTGTAGACAAGCCAGGAAGCTTCATGCAGGAGAATCTTCAAAGAGCCCACTCAATTGGCTACTTTTGCTTGGGAATTTGAATAGTTTGACATCAGCATTAGCCTGTTGCTATTCAACATTTAGGCCTAAAAGTCTACCTTTCTGACCTTCGTATTATTCACCGAGATGTTAATGTATAATGACAATTTGTAGTTAATACAGTTCTATTGGATTAACTTTAAAAGATTCAAGTACACAAATGTGCTTTTAAAGAGGCTAAAATGTGCAATCTTGGGTGGCTAAAGTTAGGCACCTATATCCATTTTTTGGCTGCTAAGTAAGGATTTGATCATGCAGAGAGTGCTGAGCTACAATCAACCAAAGTGCTTAACATCAGCACCATGCAGGATCAAGTCCTTACTTCAGTACCTAAATCTAGATTTAAGGAAGGACTCGCTTTTGCAAAGTGCTGAACACTATGATCCTTGTCCAGAAAAGCATTTTATCAAGTGCTTAACTTTAAGCATGTGAGCAGTGTAAGTGAAGAGTTAAGCATGGCCTTAAATGCCTTGCTGGACTGGGGCAACAAAGCTGGGCACCTTGCAGCATTGAGCCCTCATGGGTTAATTTTCAGTTAGGCAAACACCAACAGCACCATGACAACTATGGGTGCTCAGCACCTCTGAAGTAAGCCAGTAAATTAAGGGCCTAAAAATGGGTTATTGGGTCTTGGCTATTTTAATTTCCACAAAAGGTAACTATGGCCCTGATCCAAAGCCCATTGAGGTAAATGAAAAGATTCACATTGATGACAGTGGATTTTGGATTAGGCTCCATAATTGTTGCCCAAAGCAATCTCTTAGAGGGTTTTCAACATTATTTTTCAGAAGTATAATTAAAGGTAAATATACCCTCTCCTTTTAATATGTCTGACTTTTTTTTTCATTTTCAGGATCACAGCTTTAAACTCTCAGCTGCTTTATGATACCACTTCTTCATTGACATCTCTCTCTTTCTCTCTTTAAAACTGGAAATGTGGTGATTCTGAAATTCCATCCTTTTACCTTTTATTAAATACAATCTTATCTAACCATGCGGAATTAAATCAGCTGAGGGATGACATATCAAGGACATTTCCCCCCACTTCCTAACTTTTTAAAAATTCATTGAAAATGACTAACAATGTAGTTCTCTGTAGAGAAAATGAGCACCACTGAAGGTCATGTTTCTGAATATAGCTATGCTAAATTTCTGTATCAAAAGGGACTACTGATTTCAGGCTTCTTCAATGTCTGTCTGCCTACCTTAAAAAAAGAGAGGGGGCATCTAACCTTGTCATTATTCCACCTAGCTGTAGTACTTGGCGGATCCAGTAGCAGCCCCCCAACAAGGAACCATGTTGTGGTAAAGGAGAGTAGTTCGGTACTTAATTTGTGAAGCTGCTAAATAATTCAACACAGATGACCCGAATAGAAGTTTAAAGGGCTATTAATATCAATGAGTTCATGCCTGAAACCTCTACTACTTGCATCTGAGAGTGTACAAAACAGAAAGCTCAATAAAGAACCATATTTCGTAGTAGAACAATTTCACCTACTGCAGGATGAATTTCAATGTGTTGCATTGCAATTATTGTCCCTTTTTAAGAATTGCCACCTTTTAAAATGTCAATAAGGTAGGAGGACATTTAATTGAAAAAGAAATATATGAAATGTCTCCCTCAATCTCTTGTCATTGACCTTACACAAGCTTTTCCAAGTACCATGAAAAGGAAAATCCTACTTCAAAAAGAATAGATTTTTTTTCTACAGAAATCTTCTAGTGTTAGTTATAAGTATGGGGTGAACGCATACACACAACACTTACTAAAATAGTAAATTTCCTTGTTAAAAATATATAATGTGGTAGTGTGTCCTGCCCTTATGATGCAGTGCATTGTGGGTCACACTGTGGAGAGGACAGAGAGAGCAGTCTCCACAGAATGCTACTCCTTTCATCCCCAGGGAGATGAGTGGGTGGAAGTCAATATTGTCAGTTCCCAATGGCACTTGGAAATGCTAAACAGTTACTTCCTCACCCACTACCGATGATTGGGCAGGTGAGGTTTCAATGGGGGTAGTGTTGACAGCACAAGTTCAGATACAGGATCTGGGACACAAGTATAAGCTAGGACACAGGATTGGTTTGGGTAGCAGGAGTGCTGTGAATTAATGTGGCACTTGGTGGAGCTGTGGATGTGTCCTCATCACTGTATATGGCTACCTCATGCATCACAATATGAAAGATGAAGGGTGAGTTAGAGCTGGTGAAAATATGATGGGAATGTTTATCAAAAAATTGTCCTTTTTCTTTTCTATTTTTTTTTGTTGTTGTTGAAAATTTTTAACTACCTCTAGGCTGAACGTACAGGCAAGTGGCCATTAGGTGAATATTGCATGTTCAGTAGCAAGATCAGAGAGGCAGAATTGGGGTGGTGATAGGAATTCATCCTCCTAGATCTAGCAGCAGCAGCTGAACATTGGGGAAGGGGGGTGGGAGAGAGAAGGAAGATGGCACAAAAAGTCCAAAAGTGTCCTCTCCCCAACCAATGTCTTGGTGTTCAGATGTCAAGGTAGACAGAAGATCCCTGGATGTTTGTCTCTTCTCTGAACTAATTTCAAGGAAGATCTATGGCACACTAGTTCAGTAGATGCACCTGTACAAACATGAGAGAAATTGTTGGCACCCTGTTTACCTGTCATCACCTACCCACCTTTTTAAAAGATGTTCTGTCAGGGCCATCCAGTGGTCATGCACAAGAGTTATTCCTTTTCAGGGCATTGCTCTAGGTTTTTTAAAATGTGCTTCAGGACTGTTTAAGTCCAAATTTCAGTTAAACCCAGTGTTGTGAACAAAGAGAAAAGGAAAGGAAGAACCTTGTTTACATGAAATCTCTGTCTCGTGGTCTTCTCTGCAACTTTCTGCCATGGAACAAATGTGTTTTGGTTTGTTTTTATATAGGTTTCCATGGCAAGCAAACATTTTTCCTGAATCATTTTAGCCTCCTGCAGAGCTATATTTCAGCAGCACTTGTGGTCTCACACTCTTGTGACATTTGAAAGGCTAACATTTTTAAAAAAACAATTTATTCAAATCTTGCTTATTGAGTGTTCTAGTGAAGACAACAAATACAAAGTTGTCAACAGGACATGTTCATGCTGAGCCATAATGATCTCATTTCACAACTGTATGCCATCACACTGTTTATTAGTTGTTGTGGATCTCCATGTGTATGTATTTATAGGATTGTGGTGTGTTGGAAACTGATTAAAAATGACAAGCTATCTCTTTAAATGTTAGGGGTTTCCTGGATCTGCTTCCAGGCTCAAGGCATGTGATCTGAGTCAATCAAGAGGCAGCCAGTCTGGAAAAAGAACAGCTTACCGCAAGTTTGGGGGAATTGTGCCTTACAGTCGCTCGTCTTAGGAAGCCACCTGTTTTCTCTCTCTCTCTGTTTTGCAGTTCTTATGTGTTATCATTCTGAATTCTAAGGAATAAAATAGTGTTACGCTGCAACCTTCCAGCAGGAGTTTTTATATTTTATCTAACTTCTCTGTGTGTATGCTGTGAACATAACTTCTGACTATCTATCCTCTGTCTAGTGAGGGGTCAGAAGGGATGTAGGAATGCCATACTGGATCCAGACTAGTGGTCCAGCTAGACCAATGTCCTGTTTCTGATAGTGGCCAGAGAGGGTGAAAATAAATCCTGCCTGCTGAAGTGTCGTATCAGATCAATCTAGTGGATGAGCTATGAAGTTGCTGCTTTAGCTTACTCATTAAGGGCCTCTGGTTTAAAGCCTAATATCTACTTCTACTCCTGCTGTAGACCAGCTCCAAGGAGTTTGGCCTACCTAGGGCAGCAAATAAATGTCCTCCTCCACTTGCTGCAGAGGCCCACACAGTTACGGTACGTTTTTCTTCTTTCTAGGCAACTGCCTATTCAGCCTGTATGATATTTGGACTCACAACTGTTGGCCATACCAATGTACTGGTGCTGTCATCCAGCCCTTGAATCCAACTCTGCAGTAAGCTGATGGCCATTCTGTCTGTACATGTACGCAGCCACGGATCGTTACAGAATGACACCTAGCGATTAATTTGGACTTCTGTGATCCCCTGATACTTTGCACCAAGCCTAAGAACTAGTTCTGCCTCAACTGGTGATGCTGGGCAAGGTATTGTGCCTTGTTTGGGTGTCCTTCGTTGCACTAGGGGTTATCAATTCCCCCTTTTTATTGGCTGTGATAGCAAAACTGTTCCTTTGACACTCTGAATAGTGGGTCTGTTGTTGCATTTCTAGAGCTAGAGGCAAAGCTTGAGCGTTGCCTGCTCGCTGTTATATATGTGTTGCTAGTTGACAACTGTGATTTCTCTATGTATGCATATAATATAGGGAGGAGGAATGAGCTAGCAGTGGGAGGGACAAGATGATTACATTTATTATTTTACACTCATTTATATAGCTCCAGAATTGTGTAAGAGGTGACCTGGTGAGTCTTTTTCGCCTCTAATTTTTATCCTCCTATGAAATGCTGTTACAGATCATTACTATGCCATTTATGACCATCTACCAGAGATTAAGTTCTGCAGGGATTTTACTGATGGTGGCAGATGAAATATAAAGCAGAATAAACAGTTTGATTATATGTGAGCTAAGTGACCCCTGAAAGTCAGCAGTAAAGGAGGCATGGGGGAGATAGACAGACTGCATGACTTGGATTCACAGCTGCACCTCCTGCTTCTGAAGTAACTGAGGGCTGGATCCTGTTATTTGCACAACAATCTTAATGCACACATGCACCATCTCTTTTCTCAAGCAGAGCACTGGAAGGCAATTTACCTAAGGGCATGTCTATACTACAAGCACTACAGCAGTAGTTACTACAACTGTAGTAAATCCACCCCCTTGAGAGTTGGTAGCTAGGTCGATAGAAGAAGTCTTCCATTGACCTAGCGGAGTCTAGAGTGGGAGTCAGGTGGACCTAACTAACCTAACCCTGAGTGATACAGCTACATCAATCTAAGTTTTAGATGTAGACTAGACCTCAGAGAGGCACAGTTTGACTTGGGTCTTCTCTGTTGCACTGGGAGGGAGTATTTGGGACACCCCTTTTGTAGGAGAGCAGCAGCATAGAGGAAGGACTCCCTTTCCACTCTCCCAATACAGCCAGCCATGGCCATTGCCTGATGCCAAGGCTCCACCTACACCTCACCCCTCCTTTCCTATTCCTCTTACACTCAACCCCAAGTAGAAATATCTGTCACACAGCATTTGTGCTCCCCCAAGTGCCAGAAACGATGATCTAAGTAGCCCTCACACGAGCCATACAATGAGTAGGTGAGTGAGAACCTTACTTTGTCCAATATCTCTGTGCAGCCAGTCTAGCATTAACTATTTTTATAAGAATATTTTTCACTGATGGCAGGTCTACACTAGAAGCGCTATATCATCACAGCTGCACTGATGCAACTGCGCCGTTGTAGCACATCTGGTGAAGGCGCTCTATGCTGATGGGAGAGCGCTCTCCCGTTGGCATAAATACTCCATCTCTGCGAGAGGCAGAAGCTATGTCGGTAGGAGAGCGTCTCCTGCCGACATAGCACCAGTGTGGACAGTGCTTAGGTTACTGTAACTTGCCTTTTTCACACCCCTGAGCGACGCAAGTTAGTTCAACTTAAGCGGTAGTGCAGACCTGCCCTGAGGATACTGTGTACTATACCACTGAAGGAATGGGAAACAGAACCTTTAAAAGTATTTCCCTTTGGAGAATATATTTTAAACCCTAAAATATCCCAGATGTAGGAAGCCTTAATAGTAGAAGACTATTTTAAAAATGCTAATACATAAAACAAATACATTGTGTATTGCTACTGATTTCTATATAAGTTGTGCATTCATCCCTAATGTTCACATTTCTGACTTACAAGTGTTTAATTATGCAACCTTAATGTTGCATTGCCATCTGGGGCTGGTTGTTTTTAGCATTGAATTCATTATTGCTTAGAGCATTACTGTTGTTGTTCAGATCTGTACAAAGTCAAAGAGGAAGATGTTCCCAGTTTTAAGGCACTGGCATTTATTATTAATTTTAAAGTGAAATAGCTAACAAGACGCTTTTATGCCAAGTTCAGGGTGGTGGGTTTCTCATGTAAGCAGGGCTTGTAAACTCTCTGTTTGTGCTCAGATGCCATATTGGCACTTCTCTGAACCTATTTTGTTCTCCAGAATCTCAGCTCTTACACTTTTTGTTCCAATAAGTCTCTAGTTGTTATGGTAGCAAAGAACCTCAAACATGTGAACTTAGTGTAATTGATGCAGAGGTGTCTAGATGAGTCTGCAGAGAACCTGGGACATTGGCTCTGAGAGGTATAAACTGCCTTATTCATCTTAGTGAAGTGTTAACTTGGATGCCAGTGATGAAAATTTAAATGTGAACATGAACTATTCCAGACTTTGTCTCTTTAGGAGTAACAGGGTTGGCTACTGTCTTAGCAGCCTCTCATGGCCAAGGTCACTCTGCACTGCCCTGCCTCTATTTTCTCCTTCTTCGTGGTGTGATGGGTTGGATCACAGAAACCCCTTTGGGACTGCCACCTGATGTGCTTGGACTACCTCTGAGCCCATTTTCCCTGCCAGCTTGGGACTCCAGAACCCTGTCTTGTTTGAGCCAGACACGCTAGCCTGCTGCAAACAGATTCAGGTCTGAACCACGTCCCCCACAAGCTGCAGGCTTAACTGAAAACAGCTTAAGAAGTGTCCTGTCTCCAACACTCAGATACCCAGCTCCCAATGGGGTCCAAACCCCAAATAAATCAATTTTACCTTGTATAAAGCTTATACAGGGTAAATTCAAATTGTTCGCCTTCTATAACACTGATAGAGGGATATGCACTGCACCACTGCCCCCCCCGCAGGTATTAATACATATTCTGGGTTAATTAATAAGTAAAAAGTGATTTTATTAAATACAAAATGTAGGATTTAAGTGGTTCCAAGTAATAACAGACAGAACAAAGTGAATTATCAAGCAAAATAAAATAAAACACGCAAGTCTAAGCCTAATGCAGTAAGAAAACTGAATACAGATAAAATCTCACCCTCAGAGATGTTTCAATAGGTTCTTTCACAGCCTGGATGCCTTCCTAGTCTGGGCACAATCCTTTCCCCAGGTACAGCCCTTGTTCCAGCTCAGGTGGTAGCTAGGGGATTTCTCATGACTGCAGCCCCTTTGTTCTGTTCCACTCCCTTATATATCTTTTGCACAATGCTGGAATCCTTTGTCCCTTTCTGGGTTCCCACCCCTCCTTCTAAATGGAAAGCACCAGGTTAAAGATGGATTCCAGTTCAGGTGACATGATCACATGTCACTGTAAGACTTCATTACCCACTTGCCAGCACATAGGTATACAGGAAGACTTACAAGTAAACAGAGCCATCTACAGTCAATTGTCCTGGTTAATGGGAGCCATCAAGATTCCAAACCACCATTAATGGCCCACACTTTGCATAATTACAATAGGCCATCAGAGTTATATTTCATATTTCTAGTTTCAGATACAAGAATGATACATACATACAAATAGGATGACCACACTCGGTAGATTATAAGCTTTGTAATGATACCTTACAAGAGACCTTTTGCATGAAGCATATTCCAGTTACATTATATTCACACTCATTAGCATATTTTCATAAAATCATATAGAGTGCAACATGACACATGGCCCCTTAAGAACAGCACAGTCCACAGCATTTCAGACAAAATTATCCCTTCTGGGTGGGGTCTAGTTTATTTAATTTTGCACAGTCTCCAGTGGTCTTCTCGGCCCCAAACCCTTCCCTCTTGACTAAGGGAATCCATGGCCCTTCTTCTGGGGTTTGGGCTCTTCTTCTCCCTGGACCCTTTGAATCACCTTTCACCAGTTCTACTCGGGTTGGCAACAAAGTCTGCAATAAACGGAACTCAATGGTGTATCATCCTTAGTGGTCCAAAGCAAACACACAGTCTTTACACCTGTTTTAAACTGGGCCTGGCCCAGCTCCTTCTTCCCAAGGGCTCGGCCTTCCCTCCTCTGATTCAACCGCCCCTCCCAAGCTTTATCAGGGTGGAGCTCAGCCTTCTGGCTTTGGCTTTCAAACTCCCCTGTATCAGTGTCTTCCCTTCAGGAGCCCTTCTCACTCTCTGCTGTTCCTTCAGCTTCCTCTTTCACTCTGATCCCTATCGGGCCCCATCTCAGCAGTGAATGAGGCACAGGTAGACTAGAGAAGTTCCCTCTTACAGGGCCCAGTCCACCCTGGGGCAATGGGAAAGATTTTTTTCCATTATGCTCTCAGGTGTCAATTCAAACCAATATAGTGCAAGTGTGGATGCACTTATTCCAATAGCAGTGGCGGGGGGGGGGGGTTGGTTTAGCTTAAACCCTTTTGCAAATGCCATAAGCAGAAATGAAACCAGGCATTCTTATATCAGCATAACAGTGTCCACAACAGAGGTTCTATCAGTATGACTGGTAAAAAATTTCCCCTGCAAAAAGGCCTAAGAATGGAGTGGGAAGACCACAACTTACCATGAGTGACATCTCACTGTGGTGCCATGATTGGGTGGCATTGGAGAGGACACCCAAGCCAGAAGGAGCTAAACCCAAGGAGTGTAGCAGAGCCCATGGGTATATTTAAGTTCCACCAAGGGAGGCCCAAGCTGAAGGAGCTCAGAGAACATTCTTGTCAGGTTTTGAACATCTTCACAATCTCCTATGAGCAGCATCTCATCTTGATAACTCACAGAGATGGAGTTTATTTCTGTAGGTGGAGCTTGGAAGCATACCAGCAGCATTCCCTCCACCCCCTAGTCTGACCCCTGATTATAAGTGATGAGGCCACATCAAGGCTTCTGGAATTGTTTGTTCTCTCTACAGTCTTTGGTGTGAGTGAAGTGACGCCATCATGTCTTTTGGGAAATCTAGAAGAACCTGGGACTTGGAGATCTTAGTAAACCAGCTCCTCAATTAACCCTTAATGCTGTGGGGCAGATTGTGCTCAGTTACACGGATATAAATCAGGAGTTACTTCTTGTACATTAGTGTAACTGATAGGCTCATATGGTCCTTGATGCTCACATAGACATTTGAGTTCATTGGGTGGTTGACTTATTTTCTGCAAAATTAACATCTTTGACACTAGGGTACATTTACTCATTTCTTCTGTCTTAAGCCTATTTGCATGTAAAAGCAATTGGAAGAGAAGAATGCAATGAAAAATGCCTAGATAATTATTCACAAAAGATCTCTAGTGCCCTTGTAGCAGGAACTATGATTTCCATTCTGTTAAGCTAATTCCACCATAAATTTATGTTGATTAGTTTTACGTAAAATGAATTTTGAATTTATAAACAGGAATGATCACTGTAAGCAACAACTATTCAGTCTTAAATTCCTATGAAGACAGATAGATGGTTATCTAGGACTTTTAACTGTAACTAGCTGAAGTGCTATAAAATGCAGTTTTCATTTGACTCCAAGTTCTAGGTTATATGTGGATAAAATTTAACTACACCTCTACCTTGGTATAACGCTGTCCTCCAGAGCCAAAAAATCTTACCGCGTTATAGGTGAAACCGCGTTATATTGAACTTGCTTTGATCCACCGGAGTGCTCAGCCCTGCCCCTCCGGAGCACTGTTTTACCACGTTATATCCGAATTCTTGTTATATCGGGTCGCGTTATATTGAGGTAGAGGTGTACTGCTAATGTATTGGGAGGAAACTGAGATTAACACTAGATGAGTGAAAAGAAAATGTATTGTCTTTGTATTCATAAATCATCCCAACAGATTTACTCATAACAGTGGATTAGGCACTCAGCTGGTGTGACAAAATTAGAAATTACATTGCAATCATTAATAACTTGTTTGAATGTGTAAATTAACAGTTAGTCAATTAGAATGGTTTTGCAAAAAAGCAGACTGGATTAGAAACTGAAGATCAGAAAACAGTAATTCATCCAGTTTAGAGAGGTTCATATCTATTCCTGATGTTGTTCTAGTTTTTGTAGAAAACAAATGAGTATAACAAATTCCCTGACATGCAGAACATTTCAGATTACTTAGTCTAAAACTAAATGTGCAGCTACTCAGTTGGCTCAAACTATAAAACATTGACATTAATGAGTGTTACTAGTGCAAATTAATGGGGGGAAATGTTCCTGTTTCTGCTGTTACAACATCATGACTTATTATCAGAGTGCTTTTGTAAAAGGAAGAGGTAAATGATGTTGAATAAAAAATATTTTTATTTAATGTATTTGGGGACTAATCCAAAGCACAATGAAATAAATAGTGGAAAGACTCCTACTGACTTCAAAAAGTTTGGTTCAGGCCCATATTTCTTGAGACTATATGTCTGGCCTCATCCTCAGTGTAAAGTGTGAATTTGTGTGATGGTACTACAATTCCTCCCTAAGGCCCTGGTTCAGCAAAGCACTTCAATCACATGCTTAACTTTAAGTCTATGGTGTGACGGGTTCCCCGTGGGGTGCCACTTGGAACTGGGATACCACTGAGCCCGCCTGTCCCGCCAGCCTGGGTTCCCCTTACTCTGTGCTGCTGTGACAAGCTATCAAGCCCCCTTCCAGCACACACACAGGTAGAGAGACACCCAGCTGCAGCTATATTCACACAGATGCTGAGATCAGCTCTGCATGGGAGAGCTCAGCTAAGGAATTGCCCAGCACCCAAGTGCACACCCTCTCTGGAGTGTAAACCCAAAATTGTATCGTCTTGCACTGCACAGAGAACTATACAGCGTAAGCTCATCGAATTTGCCCTCTCCCTCAATGTGGAGCAAGAGATGCAACATCTTTCTGTCCCTAGCATGAGTTACACACTGGTTTTAGAGACAAAACAAAACAAGTTTATTGACTACAAAAGATAGACGTTTAAGTGATTATAAGTGATAGCAAACAGATCAAGGCAGATTACGTTAGTAAAGAAAGAAAAAAGGCAAACTGAGCTTAACACGCTAGATAGGTAGGATATAAATTAGCAACTTCTCACCCTGTGTGATAAACAGGCTGGCAGATTCTTAAGGCACAAGTTGCCTTGGCTTTCCCAAGTTTTCATACACAGGCTAAAACCCCTTCTAGCCTGGGACCATCACTTCGCACAGTTCAGTCTTTGTTCCTCAGGTGTTTCCAGGTGTGTTGCTGTAGGGAAAGTGAGGACTCCCCCATGATGTCATTTTCCCCCTTTATATCTTCTCCCCACTTGCTGGAAAACTCTTTTGCTGTGACTTGGATCAAACAGTTCCCATTGTGTAGTGCAGCGGTGGGCAAACTTTTTGCCCCAAGGACCACATCTGGGAATAGAAATTGTATGGCGGGTCATGAATGCTCATGAAATTGGGGTTGGGGTGAGAGCTCTGGTTGGGGGTGCGGGCTCTAGGGTGGGGCCAGAAATGAGGAGTTCAGGGTGCGGGAGGGGGCTCGGGGCTGGGGGTGTGGGCAGGAGAGTAGGGGCAGGGGGCCGGGCTTCGGCTGGGGGTGCGGGCTCTGGGGTGAGGCTGGGGATGAGGAGTTTGGGAGAGTGCTCTGGGCTAGGACTGAGGGGTTCAGAGGGTTCTGGGGGGGGGCTGGGCTGAGAGGTTTGGGGTGCAGGAGGGTGCTTTTGGCTTGGATCAAGGGGTTCGGAGGGCAGGAGGGGGATCAGGGCTGGGGGAGGGGGATGGGACGCGGGGAGAGGCTCGGGGGTGCAGGTTCTGGGCTGCGCTTACCTCAAGCAGCTCCCGGAAGCAGCGGCATGTCCCTTCTCTGGCTCCTATGCAGAGGCACAGCCAGGCGGCTCTGCATCCTGCCACGTCCGCAGGTACCACTCCCGCAGCTTCCGTTGGTTGTGGTTCCTGGCCAATGAGAGCTGCAGGGGTGGCGCTTGGGGCCAGGATGGGGGCCATGCTGCTGCTTCCTGGAGCCGTGTGGAGCAGCCCCCGATCCTGCTCCCAGTCTGGAGTGCCGGAGTGGGGCAAGTCCCAGACCCCTCTCCCCATCCGGAGCTCGAGGGCTGGCTTAAAATGGCTGGTGGGCCAGATGCGGCCTGCGGGCCATAGTATGCCCACCCTGGTGTGGTGCTATCTCTGAAAGGTTTCTGTTGTACACAGTTCCTGGGGTAATCTTTGTGATTTTGTGCATTTCTTCAATAAGCCGTTAATATTGTTTGGCCTTTTTACTGTTGTACCTGAAAGGCTGCTGGTGGGTGTTTTCAACCTCAGGACATATTTCAATAACACATACATAGCCAAACTTCATAACTTCACATACAATGATAGCACATAAAATCCAACGAAATATTACTGCCTAGCAGATTAAGAGTTTTAGTATGACATCTCCCAAGGCCTACTTTGTATAAGACACATCCTAATTACATGACAGTGGTGAATTATGGGGTGTCAGGGTGTCACAAATGGGACTTAAATATGTGAGTAAAACTAAGCATGTGCTGAATTGGGGCCAGAGATCCCAGGTGCACAGAGAGGTTATGCCCACAGAGAGGTTATCCAATAAGAGCGTGCTGTGTGATCCCAGAGTGCTCCCTTCTCTGTGTCTGAGCAGTGCAGCTGACGGAAGGAAGGCCAGCCTTTGTCTCATCCCCACCTCCATTGGGCTGGCCCTTCAGGGTGCTAGGAGAGTACAATCCTTGTGCTCAGGCACCTGGCTTGTAATCAAGGCTCTAAGGTGGGAAGGCTTCCTCTGCTTCGCATCCCACCACTTGTCCACACGATATCTTACATTACTAAGGCAGCTTCCACATCTCATAGGGATGGGGTAAAATGTAAAAATCAAAACAAGAACAAATCACTAGCCTCTCCCCCAAAGAGTTTATAATCTATCTCTGCACTATTTGTGTGTTATAGTAGCTAGCATGAGGGGAACCTGATCCAGGAATGTGGCCTCTGGGTGCTACTCCACTACAAATCAATAAATAACAGGTTCTACGTGCCTACACATATACGTATATATAATGCAGCTATCGAAGGCAGGAGCAGAATTTTGCCCATTGACTTCAACTGATATATGTTTTTGATCAATAACCTGAGAAATGGGCCCAATGTGAAGATGGCCATGCTATTCCAGCTAAAGCAGCTTGTGATGGTAGTGGAAGATTCACTGGTTTAGCTGAAGCCAATTTTGTATTTTCCCTTAAAACTGTGGGTGAAATCCTGGCTGCACTGAAGTCAATGGCAAAGCTCTCATTATCTTCCATAGGGCCAGGATTTCACCCTGTGAGAATGAGATTGGCAAATGTGTATCTAGTGGACTTTATCTACATTGTACCAAAGGTACAATAGCTGAAAGTAGGTAATTGACTTGTGTGGAAAAATCTCCCACAAAAGTACCCACTAATGTAATGTTCCAACGGTTTCACAGTTAGTGCTCTCAGTAGAGCTACAGGCTGTTTTCATTCCTTTTGTCTGTTTATGTCCCTTGCTTGTCCCATATCAGTTTGCATATAAAAATTCTGCTTACTCATAAAAGGGCTCCTATTACAGTGTTGGCACAGAGATTCTTCACTAGTACAACTTGTATCACAGTGTTCCCTTTCAGTAACTAGAAAGCACTAACATGACAGTCTACTGCAAGTTAGTTCTCATCTTATTTGCAGAAACTTTCCATTTTGCATCTTGTGCTTTTGCACTCACGACTGAGTGTGTTAATAAGATAGGCAGGTATTTTCTGTACTGACAATACATCACGGACATCTTCCAATATATGATCCTTCAAGTACATTTGTTGGAGGATTCCAGATTGATAGCCCCTTCTTCCTCTCTTAAGTACAAATGTGAAACCAACATAAAGTAAAATCTTTTGTAAGGAAAGTACAAAAGTACACCATGTCTTTGACTTAGTTATGAACCTTTCAAGCAAACCTGGGCCATGTTTTCAGCAACTGCTTTCATCCCCATCAGTGCAAAGGAGGAATTTATGCTTTAAGTGGAATTCAGCTGAATTTCCCTTGAATTGGAAACGCAACATGAAACATGGGGGTGCAAACCTCTGGTGAGTTCTGCCAGTTCTTCCATGTACAAATACTTGTCTTACACACAGATCATAAAACATCCTTGCATGGCCACTTGGAAGTGGAGGAGCAAGTGAGAAGTCTCCACCTCTTGTGCTCCTTGTCTCCGCTCACCCTTGAGGGGGAAAAAACTGTTGAAAAAGGAGGGGACAGGACTTTAGTTTAGCACCTCACCCCAACCTCTTTCCTGCTCTGGTCTATAGAGTAGTATGGAGAGAAGATGCACTCTCCCACCCTACACAAGAAGCAGCCCCTGAGGCACAATCTCGCTTGTGAATCTGCCGGTGTGGTGTGAATGTGACTTAATATCTTAGGGGGAGGAATAGCTCAGTGGTTTGAGCATTGGCCTGCTAAACCCAGGGTTGTGAGTTCAATCCTTGAGGGGGCCACTTAGGGATCTGGGGCAAAATCAGTACTTGGTCCTGCTAGTGAAGGCAGGGGGCTGGACTAGATGACCTTTCAAGGTCCCTTCCAGTTCTAGGAGATAGGATATCTCCATTAATTTAAATTTAAGCCACATTCTGGACCTTAGAGTGTGGGATTTTAATATCCCTCAATTAGTAACAGAAAAGGGAACAAGTGGTAATCAGAAATTAAACCACTTTTCTAACTGTGCCTTTAATTGAGATATACAGTATAGACTTTACTACAAAATTGCTCTTAACTATAAATATTTAGAGTCCCTCCAATTAAATGATTCTTTAGCCCTGCCTGCTAGGTCAACTGTGAGATGTCTGCCTTAGAGTCACTTTGATATTCACTGTCCTAGATGGGAAAGTCTCCTTTAATAGAGATCAGATGTTAGGAATTGAAAGGGTATTTAGATCTTCGAAATGCGGGTTTTAGCTTATTAAAGAGTTCAGTAAGTTTGTTTGTGTAAAATAAATATCAAATCACATTCTGCTTTCTGTACATAATATACTGTAATAAGATCAGTGAGAGAACTCCTGTCAACTGAGTCAATGTGAATTTTATTTCTGAAATATTTCTGAAATACTTTGGTAAAGCACTGTAAAATACAGTGAAACCTATACAAGAGATTGTCTTTACTGGGCAATCTTATGTTTTAATAAACTTCCCTGAAGTTACCCCAAAGATATTGAGAATAATTCTGCCCACATTTCTTGTCAGTGTTTTTTTATTGTCACTTAAAACAGATTCACTTTATATTGTTGGAAACTGTTTTGTTTCTCCACATGCAAACAGTTTAACTTTGTTCCCCTTGTTTTGTGGTTCTCTTAATCTAAAGTTGGTAAGAGGGAGAACGCTCTATGTGTACTTTCTCACACAGTCTGCACTGAATTGAATGTACAACCTCCTGTCTCAGCAGACAGCAGGGTCTTTAAAAATTTAAAGATGCAGTACACAGAAACAAAGGCATAGCAGTCATATACCCAAATACATCACCCAGTCCTGTAATGCTTTCCAGAACACTAGAACCAGATGACCTTGTCATTTCCATATTTGATTTGTATGATATTGTGCTGTTCAGTACAACAATGCTGACATTTGTGTGTAGTTTCTAATTCCAGTTATCTCCGGGAGAATAGTGGGACATAATGGTGCCATTATATCTTGATTAATATTGTATATTTTCTATTCAAAGGCCCTAAAATATTTTCAGCGGGTTATTTAAAACCAAAACACTAGTTGCAAGGTAACTGGGAGAAATGTGGTTCCCACTTATCCTTGTTTAAATACATTAAACCAATTAGTTTAATCTATACAATGAGAGAACAGATAGGAAGAAGCATTTCCATGATTAAATATTTACTATTTGAGCCTTGGTTATATCTTAGCTATTAAAAATTTGCTTAAGGCTAAACGTGATATGAACGCAGAAGCAGTTTTTTAAAACCAAATGTTCACAACAAACTTTTGGAAAAGCAATAAAAATAGAAGTTGACAGATTTTTAGAAGCCATTTATATTTGTATGAATTTTAAAGTGGCATTGTCCAAAGTAACAAGATGAACTAAAGAAAATTTTGAAGGGGAATGTGTACCTGGTGTTGTCAAATTCTGTTGGTAAACTTTAAAACCAAAGAGTTAAGATTTAAAATAGCAGTTGCTACATATTGTTACCTGGCTTGGTATTGTGCAGTATAAATAAATAATACTTAAGAATACATATTCTTATACAAATATACCAAAATCAATGAATGCTGTAAAACATTAACAATAATATCTTCACATACCACTAAAAATAATGGGCCACATTCAGTCCATGGGTCCAGAGAAGTCAATGGTGCTAGTGCTGAACTTGGCCTCTTTTCCTTATCCGGGATCTATAACAAACAACACCTGTAGCATTACATTTTAACATCTACAAGCTTTAAAGAAGTTATGAATTAATGGCAACTCTTCCACTTCCACTTGCCCTCTTGTGCCTAGCTATTGCAGGAGTCTCCAAAAATCGGAAAATTGGGGTGGGGGTGCAAAAACATGTACCTAGAATGGCCCCACTTGCCCCCCCCTCCCCCCGGCAGCCCTTTATATGAACCCCTGGCAAATTTCTTTCCAGTTTCTGCTAAAGTCAATTTCAAAAGATCCTCCAGGACTGGAAGCAAAACTTGGTCAAGAACTATAGTTATGCCTGGCTTCAAATGGGAGCTAGTTAATACATATGAGTTTCCATCCAAATCCATGCAAGTACACTTGAAACTCAGCCCAAGTTGGCTAAAAGGTACATAAAACTGGCTCAAGTCTGGGAGTTCTGGTTGAGTTTCACCAGATTTCTGGTTTCCTTACAAAAATTTTGCACAGATGCAGCTGCAATAATGTGGCAGAAAAGGTTTTGTTGTGTGTTCATCATAGATTGTCGTGGAGGATATTGTAAGATAACTTAATTATTTCCTTATTACTGAGAGAATGGGATGCTTAAAATAATCAGTTGTTTCATGAATATATTGACTTGCCATATATCTCCCATAACAGAATGTTTTATCATTACTTCATTGAGAGCAAGCTACTTCAATGAATAAAGCATTTACATTCAAATTCCAGATTCAGTGTGTTCAGTCTTACAGTAGCTATTCCAAGAAAACTAGCACAGCATGCTAGAATTAAACAATTAAACATCTAAGAACATCATAGCTGACTTACCCACTTGTGCTGTATTGTGTCGCACCTTTAAAATCAGTCTTGAGGCCAAATTCTACACTCATTTACACCATCATAACTCTATTAAAGTAATTAAAGTTGCATGGGTGTAAATGAAAGGATAATCTGTCCCCTAGACTTCTGAGAACATTCACATTTAGTTTGGTCTGCATTCTCCTCCCACGCTATATTTATGTTCATGTGTATTTTCTGAGATGAATGAATCATGGGGTAGAATTCTGTGAATGCTCAGTTCAATATGAAGACATTCTAATACTAGGGTGATGAATGCCAATATAAGAACCGACCTAGAGAAATAAATGGAAGGTGAATATAGATTTGAAAGTGGTCACAATCCTTGTGTTCTCTTTCTGAGAACGTTTGAGGGCTCAAACTTTAGTAGCATAAACTCTCACAACATGTTGATCCCATCTTCTAGTATACACAAAAAGCAAATTTCAAATTGTATATTGGATTTGTGACTCTGTTGGTCATTTGCTTAGAGAAAAAGAAACAATCCTTTATGACTACTATCAACAAGCATGAATTGTGAATTACAGATTTTGGGACAGATCCTCAGTCTGGCAAATTGGTATAGATCCATTGAAGATAATGGAGCTATGCTAGTTTACATGAACTGAGTCTGGTCCATTCACAGTGAACGCTTAGTAAATGATCTGAAAACCAAGTATTGTATACTGAATAGAGCTGTATGTGTTCTAAATTATACACGTTGAGAATAAGTCATGTACAGGATAAAGGTGAATTTTTTAATAGAAATTATTTGTTGTCAGTTTTTCAACTCTGTGCTGTGTACATCAGGTTGACCAATTGGTTTATAACCTTCATGTTTCTGGAATGAGGAAAGGTGTTGATGTTGTTTTATCCTAAATATGTTATAGTGTAACTGTACTATATGCTTTGAAGGTTGTTCAGAAACTAAAAATGTCAACAACTGAAACAGCTTTCCATCTGCTCCCACTTTAATTTCAATGAGTCTGTAATTTTATAGAGAGAAATTATTTCTGCCACTGGCAATTGAAAAGTGGTAATCAGATAATCAAAATACATTGATTACACAAATCATTGCATCTTGTATAGTTTTTCATAAATCTTACTTGCCCACAAATTGTTTTTGGCATGTTTTGCCCTCTGTACAAGCCAGTTCTACAGCTTGCAAAAATGTTAAACTCCATGATGAATAGCTCGTCTATTGAGACTGGGCCAGACTCATCAGTATGATCTGGCAACTCTGCACCACCCCAGTGATGTAATCATCCATAAACCAACCAGTTAAACTAGGAGTGGTGCCAAGCAGCCAGGGTCTGGCCCTTAAAGCCTGCATGTGTTCAGAAAGGTAACTTTATAGAAACACCTGCTTACTCAACAGACCTGCTCCCTGTATGTGTTCCAAGTAATACCTACAGTGCTTATGTTCTCAACAGAATTACATTTTCACTGTTTCCCCCCCCCCCACTTGTTGTCATTGCAGTACCAGGGGAGCAGTACCAAAGTGGGCTGGATTCACTTTGGGCTTGCTTATCAGCAACATAACTGTTAAATAACCTGCAGATGTTTATTGTGAAGGGTGCATGGGTCAAAAAGAGCAGTGCTTCATTTCCGGTGTGGGATTGGGGTCTGGCAGCTAGAAAAAAACATTTTTCCTTGCATATCAAACTTCCTCAGTGTAAATCCATTGAAAGGGAAAAATAAGGAACCAATGGGGCTCCACATGGGGGCTGGAGTCTACTCACAAGGAATGGATTTCAGGTTCAGAAGCTTAGTGATATTGATGTTGCTGAGTGGTAAACAAGTAGTTGATGAAAATAAAGGTGCACAGGAATTACATCTGTTGACGATGCATGAAATTAGGGATTAAATAGCTGAACCATTATCAGTGCTTATTAAAACAAAAATTGCTATTTTGGAAGCACCGGTTTATTGGAAAACTGCCAGTTTATCTGTAATTCCAATGGTTTAATTTATCGCCTATAATACAGGGAACAGGCTGTGAAAGAGTTGTAAGTCACATTGACTTCAGTGGGCTTTGAATGAGGCCCTTAGTAATATTGGTTTTGAGAACAGGAATTAAATCGCTAAACTGTTAATTATTTTGAGGAAGCCTTGATGTTGGAGAGGCACCAGTTAATTAGAAATGCAGGAGGAAAGACATGCACGTCTAACATACATAGGTCAAATCATACCCTCTACTACAGCTGCAAAGGGCCCCAGACAGGTCAACTGGTGCCACCACTCGGGAGGTGAGAGCAATAAATTAGCACCATTCAATTAAAAAATTAAAAATTCTTCTGAAAAATAAGAATCTCTGCAGCTACATGAGCTGGTATAAAACTTTGTAATGGATACAAACACTTGTGCATCAGGATACAACTAACAGCTTGGAGGAAGGATTAAACTCCACCAGGGGCACCTTATAGCATAATTGTCCTATGTAGGGGGCTTTGCATCTTCTGAAGCATCTAGTGTTGGCTGCTGTTGGAGGCAGGATACTGGACAAGGTGGACCATTGGTCTGATTCAGTTCTTAAAAATTGTGGAACTAGTGCCAGGTGTCTGAGCTCAGTTTACCCCCAAGTCCTCAGGCAGCTTTAGGTCAGAGCGGGGTAAGGCTTGGCTCATCAAAGCACCACAGCTACTGAATTTCAACCCACCAGCCATTTGCTCTCCAGAGAGAAAGGCAAGGGTGTGGAGTGTCAGACCAATTGGCAACTGCAATGCATCAGCAGCTGTAGAATGGCTCTGATGCTGCTCTGGGACCTGGTGTACAGTAGATGCCTGTCCTCTGGAAATGTGAAGGACATCTGCTTTGGAGAGCTTTGGTAGCCAGGATTTTAGGTCTCGTTGTGGTAGGATTTCTTACAAACAGCAGACAGTCCATCCTCATGTTAAAAATGTATGGCAGTTGACTCCAGTCCTTGTACTTGGAATATTTGTTTTACCCTGAATAGTGGTGATTAAGGACTCAAGAGTCAGAGTGAAGAGGGCAGCTTTATGTACCTCTCCACAAAATTATGCAGGAAGGCAACATGCCAATGTATCCCAACCTACATGCTGTACTTCAAACAATTAACAGCATCAAGCTCAACTTTCCTTTTGGATTAATAAAAAGGCCTAGGATAAAAACCTCCAAGCTTTTTGCAAATCTGAAAAATTGAGAAGTTACTTGCAAATGCTTGGATTCTGGAGCAACGAAGTGATTGTATTGCAGACGTATTCCTACAATCAAATTGTATATCCTTTCAACAATCTGCCAAACATAAGTAATCTGGATGCGGAAAGGTGGTCTGGGTCTGATAAGCTGAGAAGCTTCAGGCAGGGTTCATTGAGCATTGTTTCAAATGTCCAAAAGATCAGTCTAGAAGTGGTCTTAAAAATAAATGTGGGGACTCAGGGCCGGCTCTAGGCACCAGCAAAGCAAGCAGTTGCTTGGGGCGGCACATTTGCAGGGGTGCAAGAATCCAGCATGGGAGCTGAGAACCAACAGGGGGCCCTGGGAGCTGTAGTTCCTTGGTTAGCTCCCTGCCTATAGAGCCAGCCCTGGAGCAGGGAAAGAACTACATTTCCCAGCATTCCCTCAGCCACTAGCAACAGGAAAGGGAGGGGGAAAGAGTATGGAACTGAAACCTGCAGCTTGCTGTGAATGGTAGGAACAGAGCCAGTTCTAGGTTTTTTGCCGTCCCCCACCCCAGCCCTGGGCTCCCCCGACACCCCTGTATTGCCCCAGCCCTGGACTCTCCCCTGCCGCCCCAGCTCTGGCCCCCACCTGCGCTCCCCTGCTGCCCCAGCCCTGGGCTCTCCCCCCACCCACACCTCCTGCCGCTCCAACCCTGGGCTCTTCTTCCCCTTCCCCCCACTCCCCGCACTCCCTGCCGCCCCAGCCCTGGGCTCTCCCCCAAAGAAAGAATTGGGTGGACTAAATGGACAGTGCACCTCTCTATCTGAAGCCTAGCAAGGGAAGTACATGGATCCCACTAGAATTTAAAATGAAAAGTAAGGGAGGGGAGGCTCTACTAGACTGGGCAGTTTTAGATACAGTACCAGGCACGTAGGAGGATTTACACTTCTGAGCCATGGAAGCAGAAATTGACTTTTCTTTTCCAGATTTAGCTAATATTCAGAAAGGGAATCTAGCACCTGCCTTCCAGATTTGAACACCCTCAAAATTCAGGAGTCCTTGCTGTAGGGAAAGTTCAATTTGGGCAGCTGTTACTTCATTTCTCCCAAATCAAATATACTGATCCACTGTAACTTGCTGTAGAAAAAGTAGAATAAATTGAGCAAGAAATGCTTCCCAGTGGTTATTAGGACTGGAATTGCTATTTTCAACAGCCATTGCTTTTTTTTTTTAGTTTGTTTTATTTGTATAAAAGGAAGACAGTGATAGTGCATTGGCAAATTCCCCATAGAAACAAAGAATGGAACAAAAGAATAATAAAGGCACTTCGACTTTTCCTCATTTATGTAGGACAGTCTTATAATATGCATCCAGAAATCCTCCAATCACACAAGCTGAAAATTGTTCCACTTCACTGCAGTTCTGTAACCATATGGGAACCAATCCTGTCTGTGTTCTGTGCACATCCAAAATTCCTGCTGAATGACCCGCCCTGGGAGCAAGTTACCAGTGACCCAGGGCTGGGGCAGCAGGAGGGTGCAGTTGGGGGGGTGGAGGGAGAAGGGGAGAGCCCAGGGCTGGGGTGGGGGCAACCAAAAAATTTTTTGCTTGGGGCAGCAAAAAACCTAGAGCCGGCCCTGTGGGGACTACACCAGAAATCCTGTGTGGCGCTGCAGCAGCTATTAAAGCAACGGAACCCTAAGCCAGATGATCCGACACTATGAGGAGGATTCCTCATGTGGCATAAAGCAGCTTCTATATAAAGCTTGTCCTGTCTAACAGCATAGCTGGGGTTGAAGGAGTATGGCCTGAGATCTCCTATGTACTGACAATCCCCAGCTACTGAAATCACCTGTTGGGGGTCTATGATAGTTGACACAGAGGGGCTAAAGATTAGGGGAGCACAAAGAGCAATTTTACATCCTCTTGTCATCCTTGGAATTGAATGGTCGTCCGCCGGAGCTGAGGCTCTGGCCCCTTGTGTTTGTAAGTGGCTAATTACTTGAGGTTTAAATTCTTCATGGAATAACATGATTTTGAGAGAGAGAGAGAATTCCAATGAAAAGGCTTGGATTAATGTCAAGTCTTCATGATATTCGTTCTGTTAAAGCAGGTAATAAATTATTGCAAAGGGGAAAGTAGTCGTAGATGGAACACTAAGAGTTGACGTTTAAAGTTGTATATTAAACTAGCCCTAAAGCCCATCTCAAGGCCTTTTTTACATAGAAGCAAATTGCTTCAGGATTAACTTTTCCCAAATCTTTGTTATTTATTACCTATTTTACCAATTAAAAGGAACAAGCTAAATTCCCTCTTCCCTGTAAATCTTTCACCCGTCTGCCTAATCCTACAAACTTGTTCTAGATCAAATGTCATTTGTTGTATGCTCTTATTTGCTACTTCAGCTCCCTAATCCCCATTTTTCCAAACCTTCAGGAAGCTTTGGGGGGGTGGGGGAGACATGTTAGGTAAGGAGTGAAGTCAACAAAGACACTGTATATAGTTTAAAAAAAGTCAGAGAAAGTACTAAGCACTTACAGCATCAAGTGCCCAGAGGATAAGTGCTCTGGAACAGTCATCCAATGCACTTCTGTCATTCTTCTTTTATTATAAAACTCTAGGGTAAGCAATCAAGTGTATTTTATTTCCCGCACATAAAATATTTGAAGAGTTTAGGGAATTTTAAAGAGCCACAGTACATTAACCATTATTAGCAATTTTAAACTCAATCAAATTAGCAATGGTAACTTTGAAGAAAAATGGTTGGGTACGTCACTGAAAACAACATCCTTTCCCATCTCATTAATCAAGTCAGGACCACACCATTATCAAATGGCACATGACAGATTTTTACCATGTGTCCGCAGGTAGAAAATAATCATACTTTGGCCTGATTCTTCTCTCACACTAGTGTAAATCAGGCATAGTCCCCTTGATATTAGTGGGGTTTCGCCTAATTAGTGTGTGTGAGGGGTAGAATGCGTCTCACTGACTTACCTACCAAGCATAGCAGAGATACTCAGTGACTAACATCTGACTTTAGTGACAACTACAGTATCAAATGTTTCCACTCTATATGACAAAACACCATGCTTCTCATTTGCTGTATACATTCCGACCATATATAATCACTCTAGGCCCAATTTTCTGCTGTGATGTTGTAAAGGCAGGCACAAAACACCATACGTTTCTCTTCCTGATTCTGAAATATAACAGTTCCAAAAAGTGTTGAGGAATGCACTGATTACCAGACAACAGCATCTTTTCCCCCTAGCAGGATTGTAATTTGATTTGGAATCTCTCTTTAACAACTTCAGCCGATTGTCCAGTGCAAAAGTAAAGGGTGAGTCTACATCTGCAATTCTGGATTGCTAGGACACCAGTGTTTTCCTCTTTGGCCATGGACACAACTGCGAATTTCTTGGGTAGGGTCAGACTGCTCAAGAATCTCTTCTCTTACTTTGACTTTTTTTGGCCAGCTATATAAATAAGGGAGACATTCATGAAAGTTGTGGGAAAATGTTTGTAAAGGACTGGAGATTCTTGAAACAAAGCTGACATCCTATATACCTGCAAAGTAATCTTGTCTATGTGACATCTTTAGGCTTTTTTGGAAAGCTGCTTCTATGTGAGGCACAAACACAGGAACAGTTTTTAATGAGTTTATACAACACTTTTAAGAAGTGTGTGTGTCTGTGTAAAACAGCTCTTTAGTTTAGTGTCTATGTCACTTACCAAGATAGTAGACTAGACTTTGAGGCAAAATATGGTTAGAATCTGTTGCTTTCTTTGTTTCAGTCTCAGAACTTTTCTCTCCATCCTCCATTTATTAAGTCCATAAGGTAAACTGTCAGGATCGGATTTACTGGCATGCCCTGGCTGCTTTGTGTAGCTATGGTTTACAGCTGCTTTCTGTCACCAAAGCACCACAAAAATAGCCAGAGTGTACTAGTGAATCTGGCCCACTGTTTTAAATCCTGAAACTGTAACAGTATGTATGTAGAGTAGTAAAAGTATATATAAATACGGGTTAAAACTAAATAGTTTAAAAGCAATTAATCTTCCATTTACCCAGTAAGACTGAGTTTAGAATTCACTGTCTTTCTATAAAAGTTTGAGGCACCAGGAATGCCTTAAGAAGCATAGGGAGTGCAGGAAAAATAAATCTATTTTAGAATTGTTTTTGGCTTTTATTAAAAAGTGAGCTGCAACTATTGGCGTGGGGGGACAGCAACTATAGCAGTGAATTATTTTAAAAGACCATTTCCTCCCTCCTGCCTTTCCTCCTCTAGATGATTCATAATGATGGAAATACTTCATCTTCATTTTTGTTTTGAAGTACTAACCAAAAGAGCCTATTGTCTCATAACAAGTGAAATACACTGGTTGTCTCAATCCATTTCCCAGCGGACAGATGAGATGTCCATATCCCTCCCAAACAGTATCACACTCAATGGTAGTCTCATTAGAGAAGCCAAAGATTTTAACAATTTGCAGTGTGAATTCCCTTATTTCCCCAACAAGTGATCCTTCCACATCATTGTTGAAACACATTGCTGGGCATGGGGATGTAGAGCTCACATTTCTGCGGCTCATGCTGTACCTGGTCTGTGGATAAAGAGGAGACTTAGTTCTCCTGGGCAGGCAGCAGGCATCTTCCACAAAGACTGCATTCCCTTCAAATATCCTGTCTTAAAATGTAAACATAAGCCAGTCATATGGAAGATCAGTTTGGGCCACGAGCTTCATGAGAGCTGACAGAGCCTTGCAGTAGCTTAGAGGCAGAAGGCTTAGCACTTAGCTAATAGTGAAGGTGTGGAACACTTTCCTCCATCCAATCCAGGAATACCATAGCTCAGAAGAGAGTATGTCCAGCCCTTCGTAGGCAAAAAGGATGGTTTGGACTAATGTGAGGCCTTCGTGTAGAATAGATCGGAAAATGAATGGAGGGTCCCTGGCCTCAGCAACTCTCTGTAAACCTCTTTCAATAGAGTCAGTGTATTCATTGTCAGGGCTTTCTAAAACACTCCGCATTGGCCTAACTGGGCTCCCACGGAGTTACCTTTTGAAAATCTCACCCATAATGTGTAGTGTATGCCTACATTCTGTCAATGATACAGGGTTTTAATTTAATTTAAAAAAATACAATTTTTGCGGTTCATCTTTTTAAAGTCAGACTAAACTGAAATTTTCTGAAAAGGCAGACAAGCAATAATCTCTCAATACAGGAGAGAAAAATGAGAGGTTGAGTTATGTCCACATACAAGAAAATATAGATATGTCGCCAGCAGAAAGTGAAAAGTCATCTACCATGGTGTCTTTTCAGATAGGGAAAAAAATTACCAGTTAGTATTTCTTATTTTAACATTTCAGCCTTCTGTGAATGTTTTTCTGTCTAATGTCTTTGGCTAAACCAAATGTTTACTTTTGTAGATAAACAGGACAGGGAGTCATTACAATTTTGCTAGAGAAAGGAAAGGGCTACAGAAAGTCATAAGATTATTCAGATTTTTTTCTCCCTCCACCCACCCACTTTTAACACTTGAAAAAAGCTTTTAAAATCTGAGCTTTAGATAGCTTATGGATGGTAACCAGATGATACCACTTCTAGATGTATCTTTTTTAACAAAGAAGCAAATGTCAGCCAACTCATAATAATTAATAATATAATATTAATGCAGAATTCTAGGGAATTCTGAGAATTGGTTCAGATTTTTCAAATTATCTGACCAAAATGGCTAAAATTATATTAAAGGTCACCCAAAGTTTCAGTGTGAAAGTGAAGCGTAGGTAATTGCTCTGTTTGATCTGTTAGGTTCAGGTAAAGGTTTAGGTTGTTCCATGGTGCAGTGGTTCAAAGTTGTGTTTTTTGTTTTGTTTGTGTTTTAGCACAATAATTTTATAAAACATTTTAAATATACATTTGTTCAACAAGAGAAATATATCAGTTAAATACAAGAAAAAGTTCCTGGCTTTGGATATTATTTTTGCTTAGTTTTACTTTTTTGGGATTTTCAACATTTGTTACCGGGGATTGAGTGTAGGATTTGCAGCAATGGGCAGATAATGATGCTAATAGCTTATCAAGGCTCATCTTAGATTCTGGTAAGTTTAGCTGTTCTTGTCTATTTTAATCTTTATGTATCAGACTTGGCTTCTTGAGTATTTTGCTACAGTTAATATTTAGCAGATTTCTGAAATACAATGGAACCCACAGCGAATTATACTGTGGTTTGTTATTACAGTGCAGAAGAGAAACATCCTGTTCTATTTGAACTGAATTGCTTCAAAAACTAAACAAATTATCTGACCTTGCCTAATACGTAAACTTAAGAGTACAGACAAGCAGTATTTTTTCAGTCAATATACTGCCAATAGTCCCTCAAGCATAATGCTAATATAGTTAAGGGCTGCTGAAGATTAATGTGTCTGAGCTTTCTTTCCCAAGAGAAATAAGTGCGTGAGAGAGACGTGCTTGATAGTGTAGCCATGAGTCCTAGGATGAAAGCTGGCCTTCATGCAAATTTGCAGCACCCATGATTCCGTCCCCTCCTAATCTGGGAGACCTAGAAGGGGAGTTCAAGCTTTAATATTTTTTAAAGGAAACTGCAATGCCTTTTTCCTTGCAAAAAATACCCTTGAAAATGTAACCTAATGCAAAGTGATCTCTAGGGGGCTGATAGCTTTTTCCGTGTTTTTTAGTCTCATGATCACAGGTTTTTAACACTCCTCTCACAGACACAAAGCTTAGCTCTTGGGTTCAGGAAAAAAACAAGTGCTATCTCCCTTGCTATTAGGGAAGATGCTACATCAGTTCAAAACTGCCGGGAAAAGAGCCATCCAGGGTAATGCTGATGGTGTTAGGGATACCACAAGCTCTCTGCTGCAGATGAGCAGGCTCTTCTTTGAGCAGCTGGCGCTACTTCTCACCACAAGGAGGAGGCGCAGCTCAAGAGCATGAGAGGCAGGGGTCTATAGACTTGTGGACTAAGCCAGAGACATTGCGAAGGGACTAATCCCAGCTGCACTCTGATGCCCTGAAGTCACACAGGCCAACGTTTTCAAACTATAAAGCCTAGTTGATCTGTCAGGGGGTAGAGATGCTCACACTGCTCGGCAATAACCCATGGAAAAGGGGGCTCACCCGGGTATTAATGCCTGGAATTTCCTCTAAGATCCTAAGCAACCCAGGATGGCAGGTTCGACTGCCTGGTAGCTAGTGGCACCCAGCTCATGCAGGGCCCCATATGCAGCTGGTACCTCTCCTGTCAAAAAATGAGCTCAAACAGATTGCCCAGGACTCCTTCCCCCACTGAGCAGTACTAACTTCCTACTTGAAGGTGACCAAGCAGGCTATGTGGTCATCACCCAATCCCACCTTGGACAAAGAGCCTGGCATTCACTGACCGCCATGGCTGTGTCTGCTCTCACCATGTTAACAAGCCTCTAGAACATCTGACTCTGCTGTTCCTTTTTTGGCTGTGTCTAGTTTGCTCCCTTTTAATTTCCATATTGCAGAGGAATATGACTCCTGACACCATTTATGTAATTATGCTTTCCCCAACCTTCTCTGTAAGCACAGTCCATGCAGTATGTAAAGTCCACACTCACCCCCTTTCCTGGGGGTTTGGCTTTAATAACAAAACCATAGGATAACAAAGATCAACTCAAACCTTTCTCTCCCCCAGCCCAGTTTGGCTGCTTGAGGGGTTCCTCCTTCAGGATTGCTCAACCACAATTTAGATCCTCTTTACAGAACCACTCCTTCCTCTCTTGTATCTAGGTGGAATAAAGAGTCACCTGCCTCAGCAAGTCAGCAGAGGCCACCAACACTATTTCTAAAGGATTAACCCCTGCTAATAAGGTGCCAAGTTTCAGGAAACATTGGCATTCTATTACAGTCCCATATGGTGGCTCCTATAAGGATCCAGTTGTTTTAATAATTTTGGTGTATACCTGTTTTGGCCATTGCATCATCCCCCCCGATGGAAAACTCTGAGAATGAGCCAGTATGAACGGTCCAGATAAACACCTTTCTTTTCAGAATTGCTTTTCAGTAAAGTAGGGTAACTAGGGATTAGCCAAACCAGTTAGAAGGAATGTCTTATCTTTGGTTAAATGGTCATGTTATAAACCCACATTGTGGGAAGCCTGGTGTTAGAACTGTGGTGGAACCTGAAATCTTATCAGTGCAGAATCAGTAAAATAAACATGCTGGCTACCTTTTTAAAGATGTATTAGCACAGTAAAGTCTCTTTATTTCTTCTCCAAATGGAAGCTTCAAGGCTTCAGCAGCATGCATGCTTTGTTAGTGTGTCCCATGATGAGTGGATTAGTAATATTATGGGTAGAGCTGATCAAAAATGGGATCATTTTATTGTAAAATTTATTAATATTATTTTTCTTTCTTCCAGCCAACTCTGAAGCTATTTGGGACATTTTTGTTGAAAAATGTTTGTAATGATAACCAGGAAAAAGTGTTAATGAAAACAGTTTCCTTGGTTTTTTGTTTTGTTTCTTTCAAACCAACTCTACTTTGCTGCTTGCTAGGTCCTTTCTCAAAGTTCTGTCCTGACACCAACCGTTTAACATACGTGGTCTCAATTGCAGAGACAGACAATGTTACTACACAAAGACTTCAAAGAATTTAAGTTAGATCAATAGATGGGTGCCGAATGTTGACCCTTGCCACTTATCCTGTCTCTCTGCTTCTCCATTCTATGGAAGGATTTTGTAATACTGTAGTCCTTTCGTTGGTGATGTTTCCTGTATAGAAGGCAGGGCCGAGTTCTCCTCTGAAAAGAGAAGTTAACTGTGCTTAGTGTAGGGTGGAAAGTAACCCAACCTACAGAGGATATCTTTGCCTCAGTTCCTGCCCTGGCCCTATATTAGATTAACCACAGAAACTTTTAAGGGTTTTACCACTCATTACTTTTTCCATTACCCACACAATGAAAGGGGATATATATGTTGTACAGGAGTTTATTTTTGATGTCATGTCCCAAACTAATATCTGCATAAATGGTGCTTTAAGAAAGGACATCACATTGTTAAATAGAGATGACTTTCTCAAGTTGTAATGTTGTATCCTGGAGGTATAAACTTCATCATCAAATCCCAAAGGGACATAGCCTCCTTGCAGATTCAGTGCCATGTAGGTTGACCTCTAGCTAGGTCCATAAGGTGATCTGAATGGATATTCAGTCTCTGTCCATCACTGGCATATTATTAGGATGGTTGGCCATACCAAGAAAGCCACTGAAATTGAACCAGTGCGGATGGAGGCAGTTGTCAGGTTTGGCTTCAAATATCCTCCTTTTGGATCTTGTTCTCCCACTTGATGTGGAGCAGCTGATGAAGATGACAAGAATTGAAAATGTCAATCTGGTGCTCTTCAGCCTTTCTCGTAGCCATCCAGCAGTGTAGTACAGAGTTTGTACAAACTCCCATAAATACCACCAAAATAGGGTGGCCCTCAGTGTTCTTGAAGTTCCAAGTGTAGAATGGCAGGTGTTGGGGGCGGGTGGTCCATGTGAGTATTGTATTTGTCGGTACCTGCTCACTTCCAAGTGAGCTAAGGTGCAGTGATGAGCTGTCTCAATCACAAGTCCATTGCAGTGTTAACCAGAAAGACAACCATAGTCTTAGCTCACATTGCAAGCAGTTGCTTATATTGTTATCTAACAATAGCCCTATGTAATTGACATATATTATCCGAGTACAGAATTACTCAGCCACTCTCACTCCAGTATATCCCACAGCAAACAGCTTTTATTCCATTAAGTAATCTCCCTTTGGTACACTATATATATAAAATACTTGGTCTTTGTTGACCTGGAGAGAGGCTATACAAATTAAACTCCAGCAGGGCATGAAATAACTGTCTGTTCAACACCCAAAGATATCTGTTTTTGAATAGATCACAACCTAGGGGATACTGGGTATTTAAGCAATTGTGTACCTTGGGGAAAAAAGTTTTATGCTGAACTTTGAGTGCTTAAAAATTAGGACGTTCAACATCAGGTCCATCTAAGAATCACAATGCATAAAAAGCCAGTCACTTTTTGTTTCTGATTAGCACGTTTCCAGTACCAGCACAAACTACTCAGAAGGTTGAAAACCCCTGATAACTGCTAGGTCACAGTGTTGTAGATGACAGAGGGATATAGCTTACTGATCAATGTCTGTTAATAGCAGATGACAACATAAATTATCCATGTAGTTTACCATACAACACTCCTGAAGCAGCCCTGTTCCTTTCAGGTGAGATTCTGAGAGACACCTCTAAACCTTGTGAATGATGCTCAAATACCATCATTGTAATTATTCTTTTGAGAAAAGTTGCTACTATTGTGTAATTCCACATTCTAATACACCTTGGTTAACAATATTAGTGGGAAATGGAGTAGCTAAGGATATGTCTACATGGCAATTGGTAGTAACAATTGCTGTGAAGCTGTGGCAGCATGGAGTAGGTAGCCAGGGTCCTGTGTGGGGTGGAGCTAGCCTTTCCACACTGGTTGTTGCTCTCCACTCCAGGTGTAGCTGCAATTAAGTGGTGTCGTATGCATATAGTAGGTAAAAAGCCTTGAGATCCTCTGGGATGAAACATGCTAGGTAAACGTGGAATATTACGTGCATCCCATCAGGGATTCATAATGATGTTGCTTTCCTTTTGCATGATAATGCACTGAACTCCAAAGCATGTAAAATAGGCTGCAAATGCTATTTTCTCTCCTATTCCTTCTTAGCTGAACCTTCTGCCCTCAGACATTCCTTTTGCAAGAATGATGTAATTTTGGTACTCAGCTGGAGGAAAGGGGGCTGATATTTTCCCCCCCTTCAGCCCTTTCCCTCCTTTTTAAACTGGCAGTGATAAGAAATGTAGATACCCTTTCCTAAGCGTATGCATCGCGTGAGAGATCTCGCAAGTCAAAGTACTGTGTACGATTATGGGCAATCTGTTTACCACAAGGTCTTGTAATTGCAGCTGGCCGGAAATGGCTTTTCTGTCCTGGGAGCTGGAGAGTTCAAAAATGTTTTCCGTCCCAAAATGGGACAAAAAGTCAAAGTCTCTAAAAATGTTCACAAACTGATAATTTGAAAACCAATTCAGATTGGGTCAATCAAAATGCTTTGCTTCAATAATATCTAAATGTTTCATTTTGATTTTGACCTTTTTATTTTTACCTTTTTAATTGTGTGTATGTGTATGTGTGTGTGTGTGTGTGTGTGTGTGTGTGTGTGTGTGTGTGTGTGTGTGTGTGTGTTTATGTATATATATAATATATATAAACTAGAATTGAAAACCAGTCAACAAACAAACAAAAAAACTTTTCACTTAAAAAAATGTTAAAATGTCTGGTGTCAACAATTACAAAATTGTATCCTACATTTTTTTTAAATTGGGAAACTTGTCAAAACCGACCCTTTCCCGTGAATAGTCTTTGTTTTGACAAACTCACATTTTCTAATGGGGGGGAAAAAAGGTTTTGTTGGAAAATTCCCAACCAGCTCCACTTATAATAAAAATGAAATTTGCTTCTGTCATGATGGGAGCATAATATACAAGGCAAAACCATCACCAGTGACATTTGACGGTGCCCAGCATGAGCCCAAATGTAGTTAATTTTAGTATGAGAGATACTGTAGTTATCGATATACACTGTAGGTGTATGTGATGGAGAAAAAAGAAATCATTTGTATATAAATAAAAAGCAATTCAGTGTGACAAATTGTAGTTCCAGTTAAATTTAGTGCTATCTCCTGATATGAGAAGAGGAGTGATTTTGTATAAATTGATATTAATAGACACAAGCGAAACATCTGAGTCTAGTTAAACTGAGTCCAGTTCAACTTTGAACACAATTTTCAATTAAACTTTAGGAGTGAAATCCCTGACCCACTTAAAGTAAAAGGCAAAACTCCCATTGACTTCAAGGAGTCATGATTTCATCACAGATATTATCTGAATGTGCTCTGCACTTTAGTTGTGGCACTGTGCTAGATCTGAATTAAGAATTATTGGGACAAAAGACTAAAACATAACCAGCAAGATGTCTGGTATCAAGGATACAATAAGGCAGAGATAATTACAGTCATTTTTACTTTAAGAGTTTTAATAGCTTTTTTCCACTTGATAAATCTGAAATGCAGTATGTGAATAATAATTGAGATCAGGAAACAGGTGCTGTATCTACATAAAGACACATTGTCTAGGCCCGAAGTTCTACTACAAATAAACAATGTCAATATCCTAATTTATGCAAGATCTTTCACAGAAATTAATGTGTAGGCATTTTGTCAATAAATCTCTGTGCTTGTAGCCATAAGAAAATAAACATGAATGTTCTTCCTCCCCATCAAGCCACCATGTTAAGTTACATTTTAATATCTAATGTTTAAAGTCTACAAATAGCACATTTCTCCATTGTTTAATCAAGGGTTCTAGTAGAGCGTTGTTATAAAATTTCCACATACTCTTAGCACCAGTCCCAACCTGAAAAAAATTATACTGCCCAAATTTTAGAATATTAGGGTTATATAGAGATGTTATAATGAAAGGAAAATACAAAAAGTTTGGGCTGTTCAGAACTGCTCAATGTTGGCCTTATTCTGCCCCTTTTGAAGTTGGTGATAGAAGTCCCATTGATTTCAATGGGAGCAGAGTTAGGCCAATGCCAACGCTTTTGAAAACCCCAGCCTAAACGCTAAAGAAATCAGTCTTAAATGTTGGATGTATTCCCTGGGTGTCACAGAAAGTGACTGATGCAGCACTCTTTCTATTTGTCTGGGTATTTCTATATCACTGGATATAGATGAAGCAACAGGAGTGGTTCCTCAGCTGACAACTCCAGAATCACTGCAATCCATTCGTCACCCTCTTGAGCCCATTCCCAAAGCATTGATTCACTTAATGTCTGATTTTTGTCTCTCCTCACTCTCCTCAATATGATTGTTATACAGGGTGGTTTAATGTGACGTGGGAAAAACACAATGGGGTTTAATATACTGAAGAGTCCAGCACCAGAATTCTCTATGTATCTTTGCTTTGGAAGTGTTAAAATGGAGAACTCCCATAAGCAAAATACGAAAACAGCAACACTATCTTTCTTGTTTCCTCAAGAGACCAGGCTAACTGACTAATGAAAAGACATTCCACTGTTTAACAAACATAGATTTATTCTTATGAGAATCTAGTTTATAGGCTTTGCAGGGGGTGGGGTTCTGTGGGTGTGTTAGCATAATTATTATACAGTTTTTCAAAGGTCTTCTCAAGGAGGGGGGGAAAGAGGTGTGCCTTCAAGACACACAAACTCATAAATTAGTAATTTAGAAAAGGTTAATCACCATGTTTTTTTAACTGGAAAATACAGCTTTTTGAGGGATTTGGTCATTTTAATAAATTACAGATGGCATTTACTGGTTGACACGGAGTGCTATACATGAAGGATAGCATGTATGGTATTGGTCTATAGTGTGTAGTTAAAAGGCATACTTAGAAATGTTGGCTGGATTGAAATAGAATTGAAGTAGGGCCCCTCCTTTCAGTTTAGCATAGATTATTTTGGCTAACGCTGCAGGAGATCCTGAAATAGATCTGACACTTACTGCAGGTATAGTGTTCCAAAATTTATGATCTCCAAATTCTTTCCAAGAAAAGTCAACATGCGGAGTTATGTATAATCTTCCCCATTATGTGTCCTTATTTCTCATTAACATTAATCATATTTGCTAGGGGGGAAAGTAAGAAACTTGCAATCTGGTCACGGGTTTTGGAGGAGTCACCAATCCAATAGCAAGTCAAAAAGCAATAAGAACTTTAGCACACACCTAATTGCTTCTGGTGCAAAATTCAGAAAGGAAATGTAGACTGCGTCTGAGGTGCCCTGCAAACTCCCAGAGCATGCTATGAACTGACCTAAAGGGAGAAGTGGCAGACAGTGTCATATGCAGAGCTGGTTGGAAAATAAGCTTTTTTTCTCCCCAATACAAAATTTCAGCTTTTCATCAAACTGAAACTTTTGGGCAGCTGAATTTTGGGGTTTTATGATGGAAAAACTGAAAGTTTTCAAGGAAAGGAGACACTTCCCATGAAAATGTTTTAGCCTAAAACCCGATTTTCTATCAAAAAAGATTCCACTGAGAATTTTTGACTCGCTCTAGTTTTGTGACTCCAGTTTGGCAAGCATACATGGTTCACATTGCTGGTTTTCTGGGAGGAACAACTTCTTAAGGAGAGGCAAACTTTTTATGTATTTCAGTTTAATCTACCCAAGTATAGTCCAAATGTACCTCTGTTTATTTAAGAAGATCTGGCTCAAGCAATCTTCTAGTATTCTGCTTTCACAAATTGCTTTTCTTAAAAAAAATCTGAAGAAAAGACACTGTACATTTTTAGCAAGTGTTTGTTTGTTTGTTTGTTTGTTTGTTTTAAGTCCGCATTCCAGTATTGCAAGAGTAACTTTGAATTAGTTTAAAAATGTGTCCATTATCTTGAGAAATAAAGACCTGAAGTTAGCTAGCTTCTGTATTTGCAGCATACAAGGGCTTTCTAATGGTAAGTATAGGACCAAGTGTAAGTAATACAAGGAAATACTATGGATATAAGGTAACCTTATCTATTTGTTTTGCAGTGAACCGAATTATAGTCTCCAGTAATCTTCCAGTGAATTAATGAGACTTCTGAAATGCCTGATTTAAGGCCAATCCGCTTTATTTTTCTCATTAAAGTACTTTCTTATACAGGTCTGCCTTCTTGAAACCTACAGTGGTTACCTTTTAAACACGTTCCAGTTTCACTTTTGATAAATGAATAACATCACCTAGGTAGTTTCAGCATTCCCTATATTTAGTAGAGGTTATATCTAGGGAATACTGCAAATGCTGCATTATTTAATTAAATAAATGAAAAGTTTTTTTACGAGGTCACCACTATAATATGTTTTGAATGGTAACTAGGTGCAATATTTAAATAATTACACTCAAAATGTCAATTAAGAATTTTGGCTGAGACCACCATTCAAATAGCTATTTCCTTTTGAAAATGACCACCTCCAAAAATGCTTCAATCAATTTGCACACAGTTTGGTGAATTCAATACTAGCCCTAAGTTTTCTCGGGCCCTAAGAATATGTCTACACTGCAGTTAAACACCTGTGGCTGGCCCTTGTCAGCTGACTCAGGCTGATGGGGCTTGGGCTATAAAATTGCAGTGTAGACGATTGGGCTTGGGTTGGAGCCTGGACTCTGGGACCTGAGAGTGTAGACATATCCTAGGTGATATATAAAGTCCTATCCACCTCCTTATCCATCTGTGATTTGGTCCCCAAACTCCATATTCCTGACATTCTGTCCCCACTACCATCTCCCCGCCATTACTCCTCCAGTTGCCCCTTGTCTGCAATCTTCAGATTATGGCTGACTCTTTGTGAGAGGGAGGTTATCAAGTGATGAAGAGACTCATGATTTAGTGCACAGGGCAGGCAGGAGCTGGAATCAGAGTTCTAATGTACAAGCTAGGGAGTGCAACTAAATGCAGTGTCTGCTATGGTATAGAATGGGGGGGGTGGCCAAACTTACTGACCCTCTGAGCTGCATATGAGAATCTTCAGAGGTTTGAGAGCCGCAAGACATGCACAGCCTGCCCCATGGGGCAGCGCCTGTGGGGTGCAAGGCTAAAACCCTTAGACCCCCACTCCCAGCAAGGCAGAAGCCCTTAGTCCCTTCATCCTGCCACAGGGCATAAGCCCCGAGCTCCCCCCTGCCCAGTCTGTTAGGCGGAGAATGAGGTGGGACACAGGGGGGCTCCGCAAGCCACACTTTAACTGTTAGAGAGCTGCCTGCGGCTCACAAGCTGCGGTTTGGCCACGCCTGGTATAGAAGATAGTTCAATGGATTGGTTTAATGTTGCACTCAGAATTTTGATTTGGATAAATGCTTATCCAAAATCATCCAAACCCCTCTACTCTATATATTGGCTGGAAGATCTTGTGAGAAGAGGGGTCTCAAGAAATTTCCTGTAATGTCATCTTTGGCTAAGATGGAAATATTGTGGGTTAAAACATGGTCCCACCGTCAAGTTCAACAAAACAGGCTTTGTAGATGGGATTTCAACAGGAATCAATGAAATAGAATCTCCTCTCAAAGGCCTGGGTGCACGAGTGCAACCACTATTACAAGTCCCACACTATGTGATGGGTTTTGGCTAGTGAAGATGTGTAGTTGTAGAAACGTTAACCAAGTTCCCTACTCAGTAAAGGGTCTTCTGTGTACCAACCCAATTCCGGGCTGTTGTGAAGTCTTTCACCCAAATTTCTGAGGAAGAAGCTGAACATAGACCTTTAAACCAGGATGTGATGCATCTCAATACCCCACATGCAGTAATACCTGAAAACCCATATATCCATTTCACTCTTTCAACAGCTTTCTCTACATCCAATGCTAGGATGAGGGGATTATCTACAAATTCTTAAATTTGTGAGGAAACCTTCATTTTATCTATTCAAATTCATAAAATACAATTAAATCTTTTTTTAAAAGTCCTTCTTAAGGTTTCTGAGTCTTGTCTTTTCTGCATGAGGCCTCGCATGAGTGTGGGAAATAGATGATAGGCTGTATTAGATAATGAACAGTTACTTTTCTGAGGAGTTATAGAGATAGATATGTGGGGGGATGGTCCTATATGAGGCACATTGGATTAAACCTTTTTCTATTGGAAGAACTGTGGAGGTGGTTGTTTGTCAGGTCAAGGGAAGCTAATCTATGTCTAGAATTTTATGCAGGTTTTCCCTGTAGTGGTTTTGAATTTGTTCTCGGAGGTTTTATTGAAGTCTGCCTCCAGATCTGTTCAGAAATGTTTTCTTTGAGAGATTTAATGACATTCACGTTCCTCCATTTCCATTGTTTGTAATTGTTTTCTTTTGCTTATCTATATTGATGATCTAATTTTTTCATTTAGTAGGCTGCTTAATTCCAGTCTGATGGGTTCTAGAAATTATAGGACTCTATCTGATTGATTTTTCCTCATGTTATATCTCTAATAGTGCAATGTTCTTTTCCAGACAGTTATCTTTTCTCTCTATTGCTTCTTTCTGTCTGAAGAAAGAGCAATTATTTTGCCTCTTAGGAGTGTTTTCATGGTTTCCCAAAGGTTTATTGGTATCCCCTCTTTATCATCATTTATTCGTAGAAAGTCTTGTTATTTTTGTTTATCTGAAATGCTTATGTTGGTGAGCCTCCGTGATTTGTTATATGAGCTGGGAACTTTTTGCACTTATAAAAGTTGGTGGAGTGACCTGAGAGGAAAGAAAGGAAGATTTTACATTCTAATAATATCCAGTAGATCTGTGTTGGTGGTTAGGAAGAGGTCTCTTTTGGTGTATGGAGACAAACATATCGTTTTTCAACTACTTGAGGTAATTTGGGCTGAAAGTTCTTCATGGCTCACTGTGTGATGGATGGAGGAAGGGAGGTTGGGGGTTGGTGAATATGAATAGCAGACCCCTTGTTCTGACTTTGGATTTAATGTGGAAGAGAGAGAAAATGTGTGTTGCACAGCGGCTGCTGCTGCTGCTTCGTAATTTCTCATGCCCACCAGCAATCCTGGCCACCATCAAGAAACACAAAAGTGCATCAGAAAGAAATAAACTAAATCAAAAGGTTACCCTCAAAGAGTCTGATACACATACTATTTGTAGTTTGGAAAAAAAATTCAGGAAGTCTGTTTTAGCTGATTGTTTGTGTATCCCTAAATATAATCCACATTAGTCATTTTAAAAATATATAACAGATTAGTTTTAAAATATGGTAGGATAGGGACAGATTCTGCTCTCAGCGTGACTCCACTAAGATCAATGGGGTTGCATAAATACAACTGAAAGCAGAATGCAGCCTTTATGTGGTTAATATAAAGACATAATAAAGAATGGGAGTGGCTATGTGATATCCTATCCATAACTGGAGAAAGGTGCATACTTTAAAGCCACTTCATGTCAGAGTACATATTTGTTTTGGTTCTGATGATATTAGTACAGTTTCTCTACACGAAACTAACATATTGTAGACTACTTGACAATTTCTTGAGCTTGTAAATTTTTAAAATATTTAAATAGCTCTTTGAAAAATGACCCGGCCTTCCCAAAAGCAACGGATATATATTCTGAATTGCAAAACTAAAAGGTAAAATTTCCAAAGTTCCTAAGTGATTTGAGGGCCTGAGTCCCATCTTCAAAAATGATTTAGTAACTTTCAATGCAACATAGATGCCTAAATGACTAAGTCACTTTTGAAAACAGCATTCAGGCTCCTAAGTCACTTAGGCACTTTTGGAAATTTCACCCCAAAGTTTTATTCTTCAGATTTGTAATTACTGATCATTCCAATACATTAGTATCCACAAAGTGTTTGTAAACTTGGTGTAAATGAATGTTTTAGAATTCAAGCATATGTTTCTAAAATGATTCACTAGCATGGATGGATTCAATTTAAAGGTAGGACCCAATCCAAATCACGGTGAGGTCAATTCATTGACCTCAAATGATATCAGTCCAGTGTTGCTAGTACCAAGAAATGTCCTCATCAGAAATTGATTACTATCATTCATACATACATAGAAATGCTGAATTTCATACAACATTTATTCTTTTGAAGCATTGCTATTTGCAGCCTCATAATTTGGACAGGTTGACTTTTACCACATATAAAACAGTGTGGTCATATAGTAGATGAGATTGAATATGAATTTCTCTTTTACCACGCTATACTGTTTTCACATTGAATTAATTTACTAGGTTTCACAATATAATAAAATAAAATGCAGACATAACAGAGTAAAATAACTCATGATGATGATGATATTAAATTAATAGCTAGGTAGATGGCATGCTAAATTGTGCACAAGGCTAATTTTTTTTTGCCAAAACATTATAATATTTTACCTTATCCTCCCTTCAACCTTCTCCCTCCTGAACCCTTTTATCAATATCAGCTACCAATTACGTTACTAACCAAGAGCTAGAGTGCAACCCTACTCACGTTGGTGAGCACTTACTTCCATGGGCAACTGACATGAGTAAGTGATTGCTGTCATGAGTAAGGGTGGCAAGCTTGTTGCAAGGTTGTAAGCTATTTGGGGAAGGATTGTCTTTTTACCACACGTCTGTACACAGGGGTGAACGTGGGCCAGTAGAGCGTACTGGTAAGAAGTGGCCGCCTGTACTGGCCCATATGCAGCTGATATTAAAGCGATACTGTGGCAGCACTTTAACATTGCTACCCCTTTTGTCCCCCTCCCCCTCCCGCAGGGCCACCAATGGGGGGGGGACACAAAAGGGGCAGCGACGTTAAAGTGCTGCTGCAGCAAAGGACCCTCCTTAGAGCGCTGCTGCGGCAGTGCTCTAATGTCGTTGCCCCTTTCCCCGTCCCCCGGGCTGCCGATTGGGGGGGGCAAAAGGGGCAGCTGCCCCGGGGCTGGTGATTTAAAAGGGCCCGGGGCCTTTAAATCGCTGCCGGAGCCCTGGGTGGCGTGGGCCAGGCAGAGTGGATGAGCTGGCTGGGGGAGGCTGACCCCCAGCCCCTCCCCCCTTCTGCCTGAGGTCCCGCCCCTTCTGCCCAAGGCCCCATATCGGTAAGTGCTTAATGTTACTTTCACCCCTGTCTGTACAGTACCTGTCACCATGGGGCCCGAATCCCTGATTGGGTCCCCTAGACCTCACTGTAAAAAATAATGAATGATTGTCACTTTAAGTGCCCAGATACCATGTGATGTGCACAGGATAATAATGAGAGCTAGTTCTTATTTTTCCACTTATTTTTCAACTGAAAAAGTGTTTTTTGGAAGTGTCAGTAGAGGAGGTTTCAGAACAAATTGATAAATTAAACAGTAATAAGTCACCAGGACCAGATGGGATTCACCCAACAGTTCCAGAGGAACTCAAATATGAAATTGAAGAACTGCTAACTGTGGTCTGTAACCTATCACTTAAATCCGCCTCTGTACCAAATGACTGGAGGATAGCTAATGTGATGCCAATTTTTTTAAATAAAAGGCTCCAGTGCGATCCCAGCAATTACAGGCTGGTAAGCCTGACTTCAATACCAGATAAATTGGTTGAAACTATAGTAAAGAACAGAATTATCAGACACACAGATGAACATGATTTATTGGGGGAAGAGTCAACATGGCTTTTGTAAAGGGAAATCATGCCTCACCAATCTGTTAGAATTCTTTGAACATGTCAGCAAGTATGTGGACAAGGGTGATCCAGTAGATATACTATATTTGGATTTTCAGATAGCCTTTGACAAGGTTCATCACCAAGGGCTCTTAAGCAAAGTAAGTAGTCATGGGATGAGAGGAAAGGTCCTCTCATGGATCAGTAACTGGTTAAAAGACAGGAAACAAAGGATACGAATAAGTGGTCAGTTTTCAGAATGGAGAGAGGTAAATAGTGGTGTCCTCGAGGGGTCTGTACTGGGAACGTTGCTGTACAACATATTCATAAATAATCGGGGAAAACAAAGGTGGCAAAATTTGCAACGATACAAAATTAAGTCCATAACAGACTGTGAAGAGTTGCAAAGGGATCTCACAAAACTGGATGACTGGCAACAAAATAGCAGATGAAATTCAATGCTGATGAATGCAAAGTAATACATATTGGAAAACATAATTCCAACTGTACATACAAAAGGATGGGGTCTAAATTAGCTGTTACCATGCAAGAAAGACACCTTAGAGTCCTTGTGGATAGTTCTCTGAAAACATCCGCTCAATGTGCAGCGGCAGTCAGAAAAGCTGACAATGTTAGGAACCATTCTGAAAGGTGGTCAATAAATATCATAATGCCACTATATAAATCCATTGTATGCCCACACCTTGAATATTGCATGGAGTTCTGGTTTTCTTATCTCAAAAAATATATATTAGAAATGGAAAAGGTACAGAAAAGTGCAACAAAAATGATTAAGGGTATGGAACAGTTCCCATATGAGGAGAGATTAAAAAAGACTGGGGCTGTTCAGCATGGAAAAGATCCCTAAGTGAGGATATGCTAGAGGTCTATAAAATAATGACTGGTGTGGAGAAAGTGTATAAGGAAGTGTTATTTACCCTTTCCGTTAACACTTGCCGGAGGTCACCCAATGAAATGAATGGGCAGCAGGTTTAAAACAAACAAAAGGAAGTACTTCACACAACGCACAGTCAACCTATGGAATTCATTGCCAGGAGATGTGAAGGCCAAAGGTATAACTGGGTTCAAAAAAGCATTGCATAATTTCATGGAGAATAAGTCCATAAATTACTATTAGCCAAGATGGTCAGGGATGCAACCTCATGTTCTGGGTGTCGATAAGCCTCTGACTGCCAGATTCCGGGTCTGGGTGACAGGGGATGGATCACTTGATAATTGTGTTGTTCTGTGTATTCATTTTGAAGTACCTCGCATTGGCCACTGTCAGAGGAGATGGCCATTCTCATGTTCTTATGAGCAAACAAATTTCTGTGGAAAATGTCCATTCTCAACCAAAAACACAATATGTATAACCAAAAACACAATAACCACAATTTTCCCACCATTTTGGGGAGAGGGGGTTACAGTTTTTCAACTTAAAGCAAAAAAAAAAGTAAAAGAAAAATGTTGGGGGGAGGGGATTTTTTTTTTCTGTTTTATGAAAAAAAATTATGCAGGGGAGCATTCCATCTGTGTCTGACAATTGCAATCAACACAGAGCAGAGAAGAATCCATAGTGGGTCTGAATCTGTTCCCCCAAATAGATTGTTTGAAAACCCCTCAGCTGGTCCCAGATTGCTCATCTCCACTAACTGCATCATTCATCAGTTGTCTTTATTTTGAAAATCTGAAAGTCAGAAAGTTGCTGATGTTCCCTAAAAATACTACATTTAAAATGTAAAGTATCTAATTCTGTATTTGAAATTACTCAAATGTAGCCACGTTTCATTAGAAGATGACAAATGCTGTAGAACTACATAATGAAAGCTGACAGATGACTGGGGTTTATTCACAATTTCTACTCTGCACGCTTAGTGTTAGCACATCTGCAATGTGTTATGTATAAAACCCCAAGCAAATTGTTTCTAAAATATTACAAGGCAACAACACACAATAAAGTAGCAGTTTAAAATATGAGGGAAACATCTGGTTTTAATGTCTAATGCAGCATGTTTTAGGTACTGCTATGATAACTGTTTATTTGACCCTTTTTCAGTCCGGTCATCGTTTATTGTTAAAAGTTCTTAACAAGATGCGTACGGTACTGCGTGATTCTTATCTACCCACTGTTTGTGTAAATAGCATCTACAGTAATAAACTAAATGCACTCTCTAAAAGCATTATAAATGTTTGTTTACTGGAGGCAAACATTATGATTAAGTAGCTCCTGGACCCATATTGACCCCAACCCTTTTTTCCAAAATTCTCATTGGTATCAATGGGAACTTTTTGCAAAGACTAAGAGTCAGAAACCACCATTTCAGTGCATTATGCCAGTATATTATCCAGGTCACAAATAATGTACTGGAATAATATACTGAAATGGTGGTCAGTTCTTTGCAAATATTTCCCATCAATGTCAGTGAGAATTTTGCATTTGTCTGGATGCTTAAACAATTATCTTAAGGGACAGCTGACAACAAACTGTAAATTCATATGTGAGTGACGATATAGGGTTTTTGTTTAAATAATTGTAAATGGTTTTGTCAGCAGTTAACAAAAGAACTTGGCCCTGATTCAGGAAATCATCTCTGTTCAGGAAGGGCATTTAAACATGTGCATAACTTTAAATGTATCCGTAAGTCCCAGTGAATTCAATATGCTTAAAATTAAGCATGCACTTAAATGCTTTTCTTAATATGGGAAGTTATTATTTATAATTACTAAAGAATCTGTTTTATTTTGAAGTGGTGGGCCCGATTCTGATTTACGATAAATCCCTTTATTCCACTGTGACAATGTAAAGGGACCTTGAAGGCCAGCTGAAGTCCCCTTTACACTATAAAAGGACCGTATTGCATTACATTCTGTTGATGGAAGAGTATTGTGTCTTGTAAACTTTGGGTCAAATCCTGAGAGATGCACAACACCTGCAACTACCTTAGGAAGATTAGGTTTTTGCAGTGGTGGCGTAGCCGTGTTGGTCCCAGGATATGAGAGAGAGCAGGGCCGGCTCCAGGCACCAGCCCACCAAGCATGTGCTTGGGGCGGCGCCTGGAGGGGGGCGGCACGGCGGGGCGCTCCGGCCCGAGAGCGGGGCCGTGAATGAGCTCGCCGCCCTCCCCGCGGCGCTCCAGCCGCCAGGGAGAGCGGAGCCGCAGCGGGCTCGCCGCCCTCCCCCAGTGCTCCCACCGGTCGGGGAGAGCGGGGCCCTGGCCGGGCTCTCCGCCCTGCTCCCGGCGCTTTGGCCGCCGGGGGGAGAGCGGAGAGCCCCGGCCGGGCTTGCTACCCTCCTCCCTGCGCTCTGGCCGCCGGGGGCTCTTTGGCCGCCGGGGAGAGCGGAGAGCCCCAGCCGGGCTTGCCGCCCTCCCCCCGGCGCTCTGGCCGCCGGGGGCTCTCTGGCCACTGGGGAGAGCGGAGAGCCGCAGCCGGGCTCTCCGCCCTGCTCCCGGCGCTCTGGCTGCCGGGGGAAAAGCGGAGAGCCCCGACCGGGCTTGCCGCCCTCCCCAGCCACAATGGGGGGGGGGGGAAGAGGCGGCCGCTGGCTTTTTTGCCTAGGGCAGCAAAAAAGCCAGAGCCGGCCCTGAGAGAGAGACAGTAGGTGCGGTAATATCTTTCATTGGACACAGTTGTGTTGGTGGAAGGGACAAGCTTTTGATCTTCACAGAGCTCTTTCAGATCACTAGAATAAGTAACTTTTAGGATCTGGCCTTTTGTAAGGATGGATGCCACTGGATTCCAGGATCAGGGGCAGAAGTATTGAAAGAGGATCTTTACTTGCTGAGGATGGAGCTGCACCTAATAAAATGTCAAGGGAGTGTGTGACTAGAGAAGACTGGGCCTATAATACTGACCTACATGATGAAAAACTAATGTTGGAGGAGGGAAATTGATTGGAAGGCAATACCTATGGGTCCAGATTGCACTAGGGATTTCTGCTGCAGGAGAGTAATATTTGTGAGCAGACTGTGTTTTCCAAAGAACATAGGTGGTGTTTGTACCCAAAGGGGCTCTGGAGATAACAACTCCGGTTGGGGTGAATAGCTGGGAATCAAACAGAGAAGTTTTTTCTGGCTTGCAATAGATAATTATGTTTTGGCTTCCAAGTTTTTCTCTCTATATCTCGACACTAATTTACTTGGTCACAAGGCCCCCACTTCAGCACAGCATTTAAGCATGTGTGTAACTGGAAGCTGATTAAAGTCAAGTACATGTTTAAGTGATAAGCTAAGTAGGATGGACTTAAGCAAGTGCTTAATGTTACATATGTGCTTATATGCTTAATTGAATTGGGCCTAATGGGGTTACTAAGTGGTGACTTCTTGTGAGAGAAGCTTTCCCATCTTAGCCAAATTGCTATGCACAGAATCTAAACTGTGTCATTAAGCTACAGGGTTGACATAAAACATAGGGTGAAACCAGCTGCAGTTCATCACCAGGCTAGACCACTGAATCCTTTATTCTATGTGCAAGTTATACTGCCCCTATTCTCACTTGATTCTAGGGCAACACAACCTCATGCAGTGCCTACCTGTCTTTTGCAAGTGTCCCATGTTAAAGTACTTTGTTGTCCAAGCCTTGATAGCTGACAGGATCATAACACAAGTAGCATGTCTGTAGATTGTATAAAAATTCCCTCATGTCTGGAACCGTGATGATGATGGCCTTGATTTTGATTTCTACCAGAGAAGAATAATACACAGGACAGATATGAACTATGAGACTCTAGACACTAGATGTGAAGAAAGAGGCTCTGAGTAAGTACTGATAAGAAACTGAATAGAGGTTTTCAGAGCAATGACACTGCACGAGTAGAAAAAGTCCATTGTTCCTTTCTCACAGGCAAATATCACAGAGAGGAATCTCTGTCCCTGCATGAGAGGTTACATTATTATTTTGCATTGCAAAGGTCCAGCTAAAGTTATGTGCCCTGAGAGAATGATTTTGAGAAGTTTGTAGGAACTAAACTTGTTTAACTTAAACAAAAAATGTGGGGATGTTACTCAGTATAAATATCTGAAAGAGGAAAAAATATGGGAGGAAGAAATTTATTTATGCTAAAGCCCACCAATAAAATACATAATGAAAGGCTAAGGAAGGATGGACCTATGGTTAGGGCACTCAACTGGGACTATGGGATCTGGGTTCAATTCCTGGCTCAGCAACAGACTTCCTGTGTGATCTTGGGCAAGTCCATTTAATCTCTTAGTACCTCAGTCCTCCACCCTTAAAAAGTGGATAATGCTTCATTTCCTTCCCACTGTCTGACTGGTCTATACAGGTTATAAGCTATTGGGGGACAGGAACTGCCTCATCCTATGTATTTTGCACAATGCCCACCTAATGGGGCCCTGAACTCTGCTGGAGCCTCTTGGCATTACTGTAATGATGATGAAGTAGTTGAAGTGTAATCTTGCTCCCTAGTGTACGTTGTAATATGGTTTCCTTCCATAAACTTATATGATCTTTCCCTGATTAATGTTCAATAACTGGGTCAGAATTGTCCCATTGAGCAAACTCTTCCACTATCTAAGTTTACATCAAAATAGGAGCCCCATATCAGTCAAATGTAACCCTTTCTATGGTTAGCCTTTTATTAGTTGCTTTAACATTTCAAGAGCAACAGGGCAGTACATCTGTTTCAATAACATTCTATGATGGGGTTCTGCACTTCATTTCAATAATTCACTTTCCTGTGTATTGCTGTATTAAGTAAAGGAAAAAGTGACCTTTATCTCTATACTTCATTAGCAAATGAACTGAGATATGTTTGTTTTTTAGCTGCTACAGTACTTCACAAATACCACATATCTGTTGCTGCAGGCCAGAAACAGCAGAGCTGCCTCCTCAGAAAACAACTAACCTTCGCAACCTGGCTGATGTATGTAGTGATTAGTCAATATGGGGCCAGATCTTCATCTGGGGTAAATCAGGTTGGCCTCAATGGAGCTATGCCAGCTGGGGATCTGGCTCAGCAATATGAGCTTGAGGTCAGGCAAGATGAGATAAAAGCAAAATAATTCTTACGGTTATACCGTAGCTGAACAAAATTAAATATCATCCCTGGCTGACCTTCCCAAAACCCGTTGTCTTGAAGAGTTGCCATGCTTACGTCATGCAAAGGAAGTAATTTAAAGTACAAAATAATGCAATGAGCAAAAGAACCATATCAAGATCCTTCCTGAGTCTGTTAAAAATTATTGTTTGGGGCAACGGGAAAAGGAGGAAGATTGTAATAAAGAGTGACGAGAAAAATGAAACCATGGATGAGTCATAAGAGATGACATTCTGAATGTTAATGTGGAGCTAATAGGGGTGTGTGTGTGGGGGGGGGTCCCATCTGGGTCATTTGATTACATTCTCTTTAGCTGCAACACGGTCACGGTATGGTAGATGCAAAACTACTTAATTGTCTAAACTTATTCCCCCACCCCACCCTGCCCCATAATGCAATCTCATTCATTCTGATCATTTAAAAAAATGGCTGAATGGATTGTTATAAAAAGGATCAAATAATTTCATTTCCTGCCGGAGACATTTCAACCCAAAAGATGATGACTCAATCCTGAGCTTTTTGCTACATATACACCTTCCAGTCTGTGGTGAGTTGGGCACCAAGCTATCCCCTGGCATAATTTTGGGCAACCTGAGGAGTGTTCTAACTTATGTCTAACGCAACATACCGTTCCAACAGCCAGGCATCATTGGGACTTGAGATGTCCAGGCCACACCTGGAACATCAGGTCTAAGAGATGGGCTAAGAGAGAAGTGGCACAGGAGTTGCAATGGTGTCCTTACGCCACCCTGGGATTCCCCAATATTATGAGTTTTCTCTGCTGGCTAGTTAAATTGATGCTGTGGTTGCTTTGTGCTGCTGGAGTGATGTACTGCAGCCATACTTGCACTGAGGCTCTGGCACAATATCATAAAGACAGTTATAGCTGACTGAAACAATCCACCGTCTCAGCTATAGAGGCAAACTTCTTCACTTAGATATGCACCTTCAACATAATTTTGATCACTATTTCTTATAAAAGGATTCTTCCCCTCTGGATATGACGAATCCTAAAGAAAAAATTGAAGAGGGTGGGAAAAAATAAAGCTAAGCCAACATTCTATCTTTTCTTCAAGTAATCAAATACCTTTGTCTACATTTGAGGTATTGGGACCTTTAGACAGGTTGCTGCATGGTTGGTGGGAGGGGACACGATGCAGTCTCCAAAATCTGGTGACCACTAGCAAGCTAAAAGGAGGGAAGGGAAACATTGTGTTCTCTTCTATAGATGCAGCTTTGCATCTGCCACATCCATGTTGTCTCTTCTCCCTCCATTTCGCAACTTGTACAATACTCTGATCCAAGGAAGTGATGCTTAAACATATGAAGAGCCATCTACCCTTGATCCCAAGGCCCCTGCTATTCACAGTGCTTGGCCAGCCCCTCACCATGCTTTAGCACCACCTCTGTTGGCAAAGCACAGCATGAGAAGGAGGAAGAGAGGTCAAAGGAGGAAGTATTCTCCATCCCTCTGACCCCGCAATAAGTAGTAAGCTACACCCTCAGCACTACACCCCACCCCACCTAGGAGAATCCACCTTTAGACATCTCTCTCTCGCGCGCACATGCATCTGCACACTCCACAAGTTTGTTGTCTATTGTAACTGCAAAGGATTATGGGACTGACTGGGTTTTGAGGGTCCCAGGGGGAGTAAGTTTGAGAACATCCTAGTGACTGTGGCATAGAGTATATGATACATTCTGATGATTGATATCCATATTATACATTTTTACTGCCTATTTAGTCCTGTCTGTTTTATGTGACATGCTGCATTAATACTGAAGTGCACAATAAATTAGTGTTGACTCTTTAAATAACTTCCATAATGGTAAATATTTGCCTAATAGAACCAAATCTCACCAGTCAAGATGTGCTGATTAAAATTGTATTCTCCAAAAAGGTGTTATGCCTGGTCTGATTTTTGCCCTCTAGTTTTAGCATGCCCACTACGTATAACATTGAATGAACATGTATTTCATCCTCAGCAGCCTATAGTCTTTCTTATGCTATTGGTGTGGATGAAAAGTTCTTCTAACTTCTGAAATGCAGTTGCTTATCTCAGAGATACCTTACCATACAGCAAGAAGGGAGCCTCTCCAGTCATGTTTCTGAGGACTTGAACGCATTCCCTTTTTCCTGTTCCTGTGTCTGTTGTGAATGCTTCTAGTCACTTTAGACAGGAATGAAGCTATTTTGGCGTATTCTCTCCCCCACATATAGATTTTCTCTTTTGTAAACCTTTCTAGATGGGCATTCATGGAGGCTAGTTTCCACTGGTAAAATAGTACTTATCCTTCTGCTTCAGCAGAGCAGATGGAACCCTAAATTGTCCCTTAGCAGCCCATAACAGTGTGGCCCTTCCCTTGCCACATGCACACTGGCCAGTAAGATGGTGGCTGAAGGAAAACGGAGCTAGAGAAAATCAAGAAGTCCTGGAATTTCACAAGGCCCAGATAGGATAAAGTGCCAACATGGCACTAATCTCTATAGCCAGCTCTGCTATATATATGCAACTGTTGTTGCCAAAGGCTTGTGCAGAAGAATTCCATTCTTTATTAATGCACGGAATAATCTCCAATACTATAGAAATTTAGACAGAGGGGGATCAAACTACAAAATTCCAGTGTCCACCAATACGTAGTCAATATCTTACTACTTAATTAGTCTGGAGTCTTATACTGAAACTATCTGGATGTATTAGTCTTAAAAATATCTAGGAAATGAATGGGACCATTTCTTTTGCAGCTAGTGATTTCTGCTATTTAAATAGAGCAGAATAGATTTATTAGGTTCATTATATAACAGAGTATGAAAAAACTAATCACACACTGTAGGTACAACATATTGGTGGTGGAGATGTTACATGAGACAATAGCAAAGTTAACTATAATAAAAGGTCTCAATGTGATGATGAAGTATAATAGCTTTTAAATATGTGATCACAAAGGAGGAACAAGAAGACAGTATAATTGTTACAAGCATGTTTGAACAGTAACATGAAGTTTGAGGTAGATTATGGTAGAAGGTAACATATTATTATTCATCAGGACATCCCCATATTTTTGATTTATGGAATATAATTCAGAGTTTCTATTTTTATTTGTAGTCTTAAGTATGAATTTGTAATACTTGTGACATGTGCTGTATGCACAGTGCTGAATGATGAACAGTGCTCTTCTATGGCAGAGCTGTTGCAACTACAGAAATCTGTTGCCAGAAAAATGTCATGGGTTTATTTTTAAGAACCCCCCACCCCCAAAATCAGGAGTAAAGGTCAAAAGTGAAAATTTCTATTGGAAGGGATTTCCTGAAAAATGTCATTGAGAGAATCCAAACAGAATTTGTTGGCTTGCTGCCAGCCTTCCTGGAAAACTCTTAAGCAGAAAGGGCCTTGATGAACTTTGCAAGCAGGCACCCAGAGAGTCATTATTTTGATTATTTTCTACTGGAAAATTGAAACTTTTGTATCAAAGTTGAAAATTTCCGTGGAAAATTTTGATTTTTGCAAGAAAGGCATTTTCCATTGGAAAATAATGTTGACAGAAAATTCCAGACCAGCTATCGTTTGTGACACCATCATTACAGTTGGGTTCTATTTGAACTTAAAGCAGGAGTTCAACCTCTAGCTTTTGTATGAAAAACACTGTTTTATTTGCCTCAAAATTTCAGCACAATTTCTGAGGAAAGCTTGAATTTTCAGACGATTTTCATGTAAATCTGCTAATTGATTTGAGTTACAATTGGTCTTCCAGCATTGGCTTTCCTACAAAGGAAGGAGTGATTCCACCCCCTCACCTCAGAATGTGCAGAAAAGATGGGAGAGGAAGTCTGAGCTGTTTGTGGTGGTCATGAACTAGAGCAGTGGTGTGCAGACTTTAGGGTGCACCCCCGTAGAGGGGCAGGGAGAAATGTTCGGGGGGGGGGGGCAAGTGGCAAAGCTAGGCAGCTCGGGCCAGCCCCGGTGGCAGGGATGAGGGAGGGAGTGCCACCTCCATCCCCCTAACTCACTTCAGCAGGTCACCCAGCCTGTGGGTCAGTGTGCTGTGCCGATTTCTGCTCCTGGCAGCCTCTGCCCCCAGAGCTGGCTCCGCCAGAGAGACCATTGCATACGCCTTTCCCCACCCTGAAAACCCAAGGGGGGAGGGCAGAGAGGTGGGTATGGCCCTGCCCCAGTGGTGTAGCCTGGCTGCAAGGCAAAGGCAGCCCGCTGCTGAGGAAGCTTTAGCTGTGCAGTAATGGAGTGGGGGCGGGGACGGACAGATTTTGTTAATGGTAAGTGGGGGAGTTGCGACTGGAAAAGTTTGTGCACCACTGAACTAGAGGACAGGAGTGATTAAGGGCCGGCATCCCTATATAGCAGAGTTGGGTATTGTGTATGACGTGGTGGCTCTGTTGGTGAGACATGGGTCTGTACTGCTAGAGGTCATAACATTTCATTCATTTGCTTCTGTGGTTTTGTGAGACATGTTCTGTACAGACCATTCTCAGTTGACACATAGTGTATTGGTGATGTATATTAATATCCACATAATAGTGCAGGCCATGGCAGGCAAACTTCTCTGCCCTTTCCCCCAATTTTCCTCACTCCTGACCAGTAATGGTGAATGGAGACTAGCTTTGACCATCCTAGTGCTTCTTCTATGACTGCCAACTAGCTAGTGCTATTGGTGGTGATGGTGATTGTGAGATATGGACTATAGCCCTACCTGACACTATAAATTAATCTAACAGAAAATAGCAAGCAGCTTGGACCACTTTTGATCAAGCATCTGGGCTGTATTAATAACTACAGATTTAGGCACCAATTCTACAGTGAGGTCTGTGTAGTTGCATGGATGGACCCACAGATATCTCATTGGAGGATCAGGGCCTCTATGAGTAATAAAATATGAATTTAGGAGAACATGAACTGTGAAAAATCTACTCATCCATCTACATTTTCTGGTCTTCCAGATTGTGTGCTTTCATTATCCTTTCTCAAATAAAGAACATCTAATTGTACCTACAGCATAAGTGCATGGGAAAACTGATTTGACTCTGGTAAAAATTCAATTTAGTCATAATAAAGTCCATCTTCTCTCTTACTTAATCTGAAAATCCAAAGGAACACAGCAGATACACAAGAAAGGAGTCTCATTTGTTGCTATAATGATACAACGTGCTCTGCATGGATTTTTCAGAAGGTTCAGTACAACCTTCATATCACTAGCCTTGTTCTTGGTTAGCAGAAGTATTGATGTAACATAACTAATCGCACACTCATTCACACTTTAACCACTTTTCATGCAACATCTGTGTTTCAGGACACAATTATTTTTTTAAGATTCAAATACAGAAGGGAGGAAACAGTCACCCAAAAATATCTTGAATGGGATAATGATTAAAAGCAGTGCGGTCACTGAATTATCAAAGACCATGTTCAAAAAGAAATGTTTTACTTACATGCATACACTCACAAAAATACATTATGATCCTATTTAGCACTTAGAATTTTACTATGGTGTTGTTGTTTTTATGTTTTAAATTTACACACCAAAGAATGAGAGGAGTTTACTCCCAGTATACTAATTTGGTAGCACGTTTATTTATTTGGATTTATATGCACAGGCCAAGATTTTAAAAAATAACTTGGGATTTTGAGTGCCAAACTTGGGACACCTTAAAGGTGTCCCATTTTTCAAAGGTTGAGCAGCACCTAGGACCTTTGAAAACCAGGTCTCTTCATGTTGTCTACAGTTTGGCACCCAAAATCACTACTTGTTTTTGAAAAATCTTTGCCACAGGCTAAGAAAGCAACTAGCTGTGTGTTCTAGGCTTGATATAATTTAAAACTATGCATTTTAGTTATGTTGGAATAATTATAAAATGAAGCAGAATCATTCAGTATAACTTGAAACCAGTAAATAAGGCAAATCAAAAGCTGAAATCACCGTCCCTTTTCAACAATTCACTGCCCTCACGGTGTTAGTATGTGTGTGCTCTCGCTCTCTCTGAGCAAACACAGGGTAATATTTTATAGCATAAGACAGGACAAGTATGTCATAGGAATTTATTCCTCAAATGACACACACGTTTCTCCCAAGCAAAGGTATATCACTGAAAGATGGTGAGACACTGATAGCTACAGTTCATCAGCAACCTAACAAAGTGACAGACCAAGATACAGTTTTAATACCATAAACACAGCTGTCAGTGAAATCTGTTTTGGAGCCAAATGCCACAGCTGCAAGATAATTTTCCATAGCTTGGCATGAGGGTGCTAAACTATTATTTAAAGGAGGGAAAGGGCTGGTCAGTGTTGGAGGTGAAAATAATTCTATAAATGCAAATATTTAGTATTGAACGTGATAGAGATAGGATGTTAAATACCATCTAGCCTACTGTAGCATATTGGTTAGCATAGGAAACAATTTGTCCCCTATCTACCTTGCAGCATGCTGTCTCCCCTCCGCCCCCCGTTCATTAACTAGCTAAAATTCCTTTTACAGCTTCAGTACTTTTAATACAAATATAATTATTGCTTATTTCATTTTGGACAGATGGAATGGTAGCCAGATTTATAGTATATGAGATATTCATTAGCCCTCAAAAGAAAACTCAATTTTCACAATTCATTATATTATAATACAGTGCTTATTTATGAATAGTTATTTCAGGTGTTGAGGCTGATATATTTTAAGTTTTCCTTTGCTTGACCTGGTGAAGAGCTGGGAATAGCCCAAGACATGATTTACCTCATGCTGAGAAAGACTTTTTGCAAAATGCTTTTGTCGTGAATCATGTACCTTGCAGCATGATACATCACACAACATGACATGGTTTAACTAGTTTTTAAGTGAAACAACTGTGGCATTTAGGTATTGTAAAATCCCTATGCATAGTTACCAGCTCAGAAATAGGAACTTTGCAGTATGATTTATCATTAGGCATATTTGTTATTTCCGATTCGGGTGTTTTTAAGACTCCTGTCTAGGAAGAGTATATGTTCATTAACAAGCAGCTTCACTGTCTCTGACCAAATTTCCAGTAAGAGCCCCAACTGTCCTTACTACTACTCCTGTTTTCTGATGATGGTTCATTTGATACCAGTAAACATTTTTAGGGATCTGTTAAGCCAGATTTTCCTCTTGGGTACTTCAGTGCACCAATGTAACTAAAAGGAGAATTTGGCCTCTCTGAGCCTGATCCAAAGCTGATTGAAATTAATGGGACAATTCCCATTGACTCCAATGGACTTTGGATCAGTCATTCCATGCGTCTGTTTAATGAATTCCATCAGCATTCAATGCATCAAGAAAAAGACATGCCTCTCAAGCCTGCTGCAAGTCAAATATATTAAATTATTTATTCCATGCACTTCTTAATAGTATTCTCCTTAAGTTCATTCTCTTGTCCCAATAGGTCTTTCCTTGCACAATGGGCATTTTATAAAGACATGTACTTATAAGGAGGCAGTGTTGCCTAGTGTATAGGGCATTGGACTGGGACTCAGAAGATCTGGCTTCAATTCCTGGTTTTGTCACTGGCCTGCTGGGTGACCTTGGGCAAGTCACTTCTCACTGTTCCTCAGTTTCCCCGTCTACAATGGGGATGATGACACTTACCACCTTTGTAAAGTGCTTTGAAATCTCCTGATGAAAGATTTATTATTACAGCAAGTCTATGGCTTTATTTAACAATCAGTGTAACTCAGTTACATTGTGCACTGCAAGTATAGTTTAATGTCATCATGGATATTGCTAATCAAATTCACTACGGTCAAACCCTTCTTTCTCTCTTCCTCCCTCAGAATACTTCAAATTTTCAACCATAGTAGCTTTCTTTTGTTGTTGGGGTTATTTTTGCTTCCTTCTTATCCAATTCCTCCCTTTCCTTTGAAGCCTACTTACAATAGACCACGTAGCTAATCTGTCAGTATACATCTAAAATATATTTTTAAATCATTCACCATCTTTCAGCTTAGACCTTCATAGAGCCAGCTGGTGTGTCTTATATTGGTACTGGATTGTCGGTCTTAGACTGTAACCCCCAGGGGATAGCAGGAGACATGCCTGTCTCTGTATTTTGCAGGGTTGCACAAATCTTTGCTGCTCAATAAATAATAGATGGCCATCAGCAAGACTAATACTTAGGAGTTTGTTTTTGGCAGGTCAGCTTCTCATTTATGCCAGTCGGTATCAATGAGCTGTAAAGAATATAAGAAAAGGCGGGTAACCTACTGAAACTATACCAGAACATGATTAAAAGTTGTTTGATCATGAGCTAGAAAAAAGTGAAAAATACCAGGCATCTTAATTCAGTATTTGCCCTGTGGTGCTAATCAGAACGAGGATAAATAATTCCTGACCTGGTGTCAACAAGTGTCACAAATGGCTATATTTCATTGCCTAGATTATTAATAACCTCTCTTTCCACTAGGAACCAAAGTATACATGAGAGGCACAGTGTCAGCAAAATAGGCTAGTTAATGAACCAGATAAATCAGCAGTATCACTATAGCACAATGGTAGCTTGCATTGCATTCTCTAGCTAGTGCAATGTCGTGTGCTATTCTTTGCATGCTGTCTCATACCAATTCATTGTGATCATTGAAAGCATTGACTGTACTGTCACCAGATTACACATATGCATGTTTTTGTTCTTATAGCTCAGCAGAACGTGTATTTCGTCACCAGGGGATGCCTAAAGACAGGATACTTAGAATCAGTGCGCAAGAGTGAAAGTGTGTCATCAGTGATGTAACAAAGCACATAAATTTCAACATGTAATTTATCTGAATGCAACCTTTTTCTGTTCATTGGCAGTGCACAGACCACAAAATTCTCAGATGGATCCATTATGCCATATAATGAACACCTTTCGTCAATGAATCATCCTAGACTTCTGATCATGAATTCTGAATATATTAACTAGAGCTGGTCATAATATTTTAAATAAAATGTTCTCATTGAATTTTTTCATCCTTTTTTTAAAAAAAACAAACCAAAAAATTTTTTAAAATCCCCAAATTTTCTATAATACCTGAAAATGAAATTTTTCCTGGTTTGGTTTTTAGTTTTTCTTTTATTTCCCCCTTTTTCAGGGATGCAAAAAAGAGGAAATTGGGGGGGGATGAAAAAGAGGGAAACACATTTTTAAAAAAACTTTGGGGGTGGAGGAAATATGTTTAATCAGTGATAAATTGTTCCCTTTCAAAACTGGCAGAACAGAAATGATTTTGAAATGTTTCATGAAAACTCTTTACTGTTTTTTCTACTAGTTTTACCCCTGACTCTGCTCATGCGCAGGGCATCTCTTGCATCCAGGCCAGTTGCTCCATTCCACGATCCTCACTTGATTCCACTCACATCCTGTGACAAATGTCTCTGTTCCATTCCCTGAAAAGGGTTCATCATTGGGAGACATTCCACAGCCCCTCAACTGATTCCACTTAGAGAGGGGGCTTGATATTTTAGATCCCCACCTCTCAATAAAAAACTACTTGTAGATCACCTTGTTACCAGCACTCATTGCTGACTGCAGATCAGGAGCAGTCGCAATATGAATCTAGTGCAAGCTAGAATCTAGTTTCTATTTTAATTACAAATTTCATATTACCACAGATTTTACATTTGTGCAATATCATAGAATAAACCCAATTTTTTTTCTTTTTTTCCTCTCATAAGGTCACATTTTCTAGGTCTTTAATCATTTTTGTTCCTCTTCTCTGAATTTTCTCCAATTTGTCGACATCTTTCCTGAAATGTGGCACCCAGAACTGAACACAGTACTCCAGTTGAGGCCTAATCAGCACAGAGTAGAGCAGAAGAATTACTTCTCGTGTCTTGCTTACAACACTCTGGCTAATACCTCCCAGAATGATGATTTCTTTTTTTGCAACAATGTTATACTGTTGTCTCTCATTTAGCTTGTGATCCACTATGACATTTTTTGCAGTACTCCTTCCTAGGCAGTCATTTCCCATTTTGTATGTGTGCAGCTCATTGTTCCTTCCTAAGGCCTGGTCTACACTAGGACTTTAATTCGGATTTAGCTGCCTTAATCCGAATTAACCCTTCACCCGTCCACACTACAGAGCCAGTTAATTCGAATTAAAGGGCCCTTTAAATCGATTTCTGTACTCCACCTCGACGAACGGAGTAGAGCCTAAATCGATTTTGTTAATTCGAATTAGGGTTAGTGTGGACGCACACCACCGAATTACTGTGTTTAAGTTAATGGGGTAGTGTGGCCGCACACCACCGAATTAATGTGGTTTAAAACCGAATTAAGGTGCTTAGTGTGGCCGCGCACAATCGAATTTATACAACCTGTTTCCCAAATTCGAATTATCTAAATTCGGATTAATCCTGTAGTGTAGACATACCCTAAGTGGAGTATTTTGCATTTTTCCTTATTGAATTTCATCCTGTTTACTTCAGACCATTTCTCCAGATCATTTTGAATTTTAATCCTATCATCCGAAGTATCATAGAATATCAGGGTTGGAAGGGACCTCAGAAGGCCATCTAGTCCAACCCCCTGCTCAAAGGGGGACCAATCCCCAGACAGATTTTTTTGTCCCAGATCCCTAAACGGCCCCCTCAAGGACTGAACTCACAACCCTGGGTTTAGCATGCCAATGCTCAAATCACCGAGCTATCCCTCCAGTTGCAATCTCTCCCAGCTTGGAATCGTCTGCAAACATTATAAATGTACTTTCTCTGCCGTTATCTAAATAATGGATGAAGATATTGAACAGAACCAGACCCAGAACTGATCCTTTCAGGACCCCACTCGGTATGCCCTTCCAGCTTGACTGTGAACCACGGATAACTACTCTCTAGGAATGGTTTTCCAACCAGTTATGCACCCACATTATAGTAGCTCCATCTAGGTTGTATTTCCCTAGTTTGTTTATGAGACGGTCATGCGAGACAGTATCAAAAGCCTTACTAAAGTCAAGATATACCACATCTACTGCTTCCCAACCATCCACCAGGCTTTTTACCCTGTCAAAGAAAGCTAATAGGTTGGTTGGACACGATTTGCTCTTGACAAATCCATGGTGACTGTTACTTATCACTTTTTCTAGGTGTTTGCAAATTGATTGTTTAATTATTGCTCCATCTTTCCAGGTACTGAAGTTAAGCTGACTGGTATGTAATTTCCTAGGTTGTCCTTATTTGCCTTTTTTGTTGTTATTTTGTTAATAGATCAGCATTATATTTGCCCTTTTTCCAGTCCTCTGGAATCACTCCTGTCTTCCACGACTTTTTGAAGATAATTTATTAATGGTTCAGATATCTCTTCAATCAGCTCCTTGGGTATTCTAGGATGTATTTCATCAGGCCCTGGTGACTTGAAGACATCTAACTTGTCTAAGTAATTTTTAACTTGTCCATTCCCTATTTTAGCCTCTGATCCTCCTTGACATTTTCACTGGTATTAACTATGGTAGATGGCCAATTGCTACTAACGTTTTTGGTGAAAACCGAAACAAAAAAGTCATTTAGCATTTCTGCCATTTCCACATTTTCTGTTGTTTTCCCCTCTCATTGAGTAACAGACCTACCCTGTCCTTGGTCTTCCTCTTGCTTCTAATATATTTCTAGAATGTTTTCTTTTGTTACCCTTTATGTCTCTAGCTAGTTTAATCTTGTTTTGTACCTTGGCCTTTCTAATTTTGTCCCTACATACTTGTGTTATTTGTTTATATTTATCCTTTGTAATTTGAATTAGTTTCCATTTTTTGTAGGACTCTTTTTTTGTTTCAGATCATTGAAGATCTCCTGACTTAGCCAGGGTAGGTCACTTGCCATACTTTTGTGCCCTTAATAATGTCTCTTTGAAAAACTGCCAACTTTCTTGAGCTGTTTTTCCTTTTAGACTTGTTTCCCATGGGATCTTACCTACCAACTCCCTGAGTTTGCTAACGTCTGCTTTTTTGAAATCCATTATCTTTATTGTGCTGTTTTCCCTCCTACCATTCCTTAGAATCATGAACTCTATCATTTCATGATCACTTTTATCCAAGCTGCCTTCCACTTTTAAATTATCAACCAGTTCCTCCCTGTTTGTCAAAATCAAATCTAGAACAGCCTCTCCTCTAGTAGCTTTCTCCACCTTCTGAAATAATAAATTGTCTCCAGTGCATTCCAAGAACTTGTTAGATAATCTGTGCCCCGCTGTGTTATTTTCCTAACAGATGTCTGGGTAGTTGAAGTTCCTCATCACCACCAAGTCCTGTGCTTTGGATGATTTTGTTAGTTGTTTTAAAAAAGCATCATCCATCTCTTCTTCCTGATTAGGTGGTCTGCAGTAGACCCCTACCATGACATCATCCTTGTTTTTTACCCCTTTTATCCGTACCCAGAGACTTTCAACAAGTCTGTCTCCTATTTCAACCTCAGTCCAAATGTATATATTTTTTATATATATGGCAACATCTCCTCCCTTTTTTCCCTGCCTGTCCTTCCTGAGCAAGCGGTACCCTTCTATACCAATATTCCAGTCATGCGTATTATCCCACCAAATCTGTGACACCAACTGTCATAGTTGTGTTTATTAACTATAATTTCAAGTTCTTCCTGCTTATTCCCCATACTTCTCGCATTAGTATACAGACATCTAAGATACTGATTTGATTTCCCCTCTGTGTTCTCTCTTGTCTTTCCCTTATCCCTGCTATAACAGCCCATGCTCCCCCCAGATGCCGACCCTTCTCTCAGGTCTCCATGTTTTTTACTTACCTGTGGGCTTTAGTCACTTGCCCCCATCGAACCTAGTTTAAAGCCCTCCTCACTAGGTTAGCCAGTCTGTATCCAAATATGCTCTTCCCCTTCCTCAATAGGTGGCCACCATCTCTGCTTAGCAGTCCTTCTTCCTGGAACACGGTCAAGGAAGCCGAAGCCCTACTGGCAACACCATCCTCGCAGCCAGGCATTCACCTCCAGGATGCATCTGTCTCTGCCTGGGCCCCTACCCTTGACCAAAAGGATTGAAAAGACCATCACCTGTGCCCCCAACTCCTTCACCCGTACTCCCAGAGTCCTGCAGTCACTTCTGATCTGCTCAGGGTCATACCTCACAGTATCATTAGTGCCCTGACATGGATGAGACGTATTGGGTAGCAGTTTTTACATTGTATTTACATCATCTCATAAGCCCAAACTCCTAGGATCATGTGGATTCTAGAAAATCATGAAAGGGAATTCCAGCACATTAGGAATCCTAAGTGTAAAATAAAGTGAAGAATGCCTTCCCTATTGGGAAAGAAGAAATGGATCAAAAAGGAAGAGAAAAGGAAATACAGGTAAGTTCTGCTCACCATTAGTTTGTTACTTTGTCATTCTTTCTTACAAAGTATTTTAGTGGAAAAGCTTTCCCAGATGAGGTATCTGTGATATGTTCGTGCTCGTTATTAGCTTTTATAAGTGTTTTCTTTTCCTGGTATATCTATTTCTGCTTTGTATTTAACTGGTTGAATAGCTAGTATATAATAAAGGAAAGCAGATAGGTGTGGTATATTCATCCTGATGACAGAGGCAAAATGTAAGATTTAAATTCTTGGGGCAGGCCATCCAGTTTGCATCTATTGCAGTCCAGTGCAGCAGACTTGAAATTTTGTGGCAGTCTCAGGTCTATGTTTTTTAAAAGTGGATTTAAAAACAACAACATGCCTTACAGTGATAGACTCACGGAGCTCAATCTATTTGGCTTAACAAAGAAAAGGTTAAGGGGTGACTTGATCACAGTCCTTGAGTATGTACATGGGGAACAAATACTTGCTAATGGGATCTTTAATCTAGCTGACAAAGGTATAACAAGATCCAATGAGTGGAAGTTGAGCTAGACCAGCGGTTCTCAAACTGTGGGTTGGGACCCCAAAGTGGGTCGCGACCCCATTTTAATGGAGTCAGCAGGGCTGGCTTAGACTTGCTGGGGCCCGTGCCTAGAGCCGAAGCCTGAGCCCCACTGTCCCATAGATTTTTAATGAGACTTCTCACATGCGTCAAGTTAAGTTCATTTGCTGAATTGGGGCCATAGGCACATTTCATACAGTGTGCAAATACTTCCAGATCCATGTAAATTGAACCTCTGTCATATATGTTTATTTCACTGCTATAGAGGATTGATCCTGCTACCACTGAAGTCAATGTTAAAACTTCCATTAATTTTGATGGTGCAGGATCAAGTCCTTAATAAATCGATGTAGTAATAGTAATGGAGTGTGTATGGGCCTTTTGACAGGCGCGGGTACCATTCCCATTACTGCAAGTTATCCACATACATCAAAAGGAAGCTAATTTACCATTTACCCTTGTAAAGTGCCCACACAACAACTTTTTTGTTATTGATAGCAAAATCTATAGTTTTTCATTGGGAAGTATAGTTAGGTAGCATAAATCATGGTCTCTATTGTATGCTACAGATAGCATGATTACTAATACGCAAATATGAAGGCAAAGAAACAGGTAGCCATTAAAAACAGTATGAAGTGAAAGCATCTCAGATTTATAAACAGGGAAATGGAAAATGTGCTAACACTATGCAGGGCTACTTAGCATACTGTTTTGGTAAACAACAAGATATCTCCATGAACAGTCTTTCTGCTAGCTTAAAACGCCTTTTTTTACCCATTAACATTTGAGTTGATATAGTGAATTAATTACTGCTTGGTTGGAGACACTTGTTTTGAAAAATAACTGGGCCAGGCCACACTTTCTTGGTTTGTTTTTCAGCAATTGTTTTTCAATAATTGTCAGTGACAGACACAACTTTAAAAGCAAACATACTTCACTACTGAGCTTCCTATTGGAAGTAAATAAGTATTCAGCCCTTTTGATTTAAGTTCTACCTGTCAAGGAGAGATGTAAACTAGAAACCATAGAAGTGCTATGCAATATGGGAAAATGAGAGAATTTCATATCTGAAAATAGAAGCAGGCTGAGCAGTACTTATAACAATTTTAGACTGAAAAGTGATTGTGAAACTGGCCCCATCTTACTGAACAGATCTGCTACCCATATATATTGCAAGTCCTATTTTGTTTTAGGGCTGGTCTACACAGAAATTTTTGTGCTGTTTGTAATTATATTGGTTTAGAAACTGATATAATGAAAGCAATGCACCCCCTAATTTGGATACAGTTATACCAGTTGTGACATTTTGGGGTCTACTCCGACCATTAAGGGTTCTGTCACCACCTGCCCTGTAGCCTTGGGGGCCTTGTGCTATGTACTTATGGTTCAGATCCTTGACACCAGTAACAAGTGCACACGCAATAGGTCTCACCAGCCCAGTTACTCTTTGCAGGGTGATACCAACAGTCCTTCAGTCCCAAGCCTCCCCAAATCCATCCTCCCCAAGTTCTTAATCAGCAAACACTCAGGGTATGTCTACACTACGAAATTAGGTCGATTTTTATAGAAGTCAATTTTTTAGAATTCGATTTTATACAGTCTATTGCGTATGTCCACACTAAGCGCATTAAGTCGGCGGAGTGCGTCCTCACTACCACGGCTAGCATCGACTTATAGAGCGGTGCACTGTGGGTAGCTATCCCACAATTCCCACAGTCTCCGCTGCCCATTGGAATTCTGGGTTAAGCTTCCAATGCCTTATGGGGCAAAAACTTTGTCGCGGGTGGTTTTGGGTACATGTTGTCAGGCCTCCCTCCCTCCTTCCGTGAAAGCAACGGCAGACAATCATTTCACGCCTTTTTTCCGGGGTCCCGTCTGCCGGATCCACGCAGCCCACTGCCTGCCTGGATGATTGGAACCCCAGGCAGGCAGTGGGCTGAGCGGGGCCGACGGACTGGCCCGCTGCCAATCTGGGGCTCTGTCCGCCGGCTCCTGCCAGACGGGGTCCCACTCAGCCCCGCTTAGCTGGCAGACCTCGGTGGGGTCAATCAGGAGTGCCTGGACAGACACGGCTATCTTCCTCTTAGAGCACCAAATAGGAGTGACTCCAGGTCATTCTCTTCTTTAAGTTTCTTCTCATGGAGATTCAGTCCTGCCGGGAATATCATGTGAGCTGGAGGCTTCTGCCTCAGGCTGCTTTCCCAGCCAGCATTACCATGCAGTCACACCTACCCCAGCCTGCCCCTTGCTCCCATGGCTTATGAAGCCTGGACAGTAGTAAGGAGCAGTTCAACTTGTGGAATGACAAATCCAGAACGAAGGATTGCACTCTATGGGCTACGTTAAGATTATTTCAGAGTCCTAGCATTTAATCCCTATAAAAGGCTTCATGAAAATTTTCCCCTGCCCCTAACAAAAATGTTAATTTATCAGAGCAGCTGAAAGGGTAAGGAACCTGGGACTATAACTTAGAGAGAGCTTCCATGTTATTTAACTCATAATTGATATAATTCAAAGTAAAATTTCACAGCGCGGTCTGTTCCAAGACTAAAAATGCAGGAGGGGACTCAGAAAAAGGAACAGTGACCTGTTTCTGCCCGGTTTCAAACCGGGGACGTTTTGTGTGTTAGGTGAACGTGATAACCACTACGCTACGGGGCTTCTCTTTTTTTGCCACAGATTTTGCCGAATGCACAGGAATGTTTTCTCTTGCTACAGAAGCTACCTAATGCAATGTCTATATCTATGGCCTTCCTGCTCACAAAGTGGTCATGCCCCTGCCTAGGCTGACACAGCACAGAGTGCATGTGACACAGCGACCTGGCTCGGGCAGGATCGCTAGCTAGGGATGATACTTTTGCCATTAAGCAAACACAGCAATTCTTTCCTGGCCTCTGCCACTGAATGCCTCCATGCATTACGCTGTGCCCTATCGGTGCGGGAGGACTGCATGAGCTCGGAAAACATGTCATCACGAGTGCGTTTTTTTCGCCTTCTAATCTGTGATAACCTCAGGGACGGAGATGATAGGGGGAGTGTAGAAACGTTCTGGGAGGACTGCATGGTCACCTGTGCTGCTGAGTTCGTCACACTGCCCAAACAGGAAATGAAATTCAAAAGTTTCTGGGCTTTTCCTGTGTACCTGGCTAGTGCATCTGAGTTCAAAGTGCTGTTCAGAGCGGTCACAATGGAGCACTCTGGGATAGCTCCTGGAGGCCAATACTGTCAAATTGCATCCACACTACCCCAAATTCGACCCAGCGATGTCGATTTCAGCGCTAATCCCCTCGTCGGGGAGGAGTACAGAAATAGATTTTAAGAGCCCTTTAAGTCAACAAAAATGGCTTCGTCGGGTGCAGGGCTAAATCGATCGAACGCTGCTAAATTCGACCTAAACTCATAGTGTAGACCAGGGCTCAAACTCAGGGGTGAAGCTGTGCAACCAGCCTTCCAGTTATCAGCTCATTTTGGCGCACACGCTCCATACAGTTTGCATACCGGAGACCTACTTCAGCTGAAAATAAACACAAGATTTATATAAGAGGAAAAAACACAGATTCAAAGATGAAATAGTCAGGGAAACAAACCTATAAAAGTTAAACAGAAAATAAACATAAAGATGCAACCTCAGGCTTCTACACTTTCAAATTAAATAAAATCCCTTTTCTAACACCAGTTACCTGTTGCCTTAAAATAGTTTCCCAGTGTACACCCGCGCTATAGGAAGAATCCAGCTTTCACAGACATCCTCCTGCCTCGAGTTTGTCTCTCAAGTTATGGATTAAAAACTTCAGTTCTAAATCTGCTTTTCAAAGGCTTTTTTCTTTTTTTTCCTTTTCTCCTCCCCCCCCCCCCCCCCCCATCAATAGCGACTCATGGTTATTCAGATTGGGGAAATTCTCTCTTGACTTGATAGCTGGTATGTTCTTTTTGTTAACTGTAATGATCCATCATTGTCTTTTACTGGACTAGACAATGGATGGGTCTTTGAAGCTGGTTTTGTGTAAACTGGTTTGGAAGGTGCCCCCCGCTTGACTACCTTACTGGCTTGTTGAGAGGTGGACGTGATGTGGTGCCATGGATTCTGAGCACAGATTTCTATATACACAAATATATAAATTCATAACCATAGTCTGTATAAGTATCGCATAATGACTATTAAGATAAGTGCATTACAAGCTTTCATAAAAGATCTTGCTCAATATACTCTTACAGTAAAATAACATAGTATGCAATCAGTTGGATTAACTGCTTATTTTGGGGGTTTGGACCTTCTGTTCTCCCCTTCGGAGAGTATAGTGGTACTTTTCTTGGCATAGCTTAGATCTGAAGTAAGTTTTACCAGAGAGGCGCCATTATACTGGTATAACTTTGTCCACATTTCTAAACTGGTATAGTTAAAGCAGCACATCAAGTGTGTGTCGACCAATCCCCAGTGATGAAGGTAAGTTTTTATTATGGAGGCCAGAAAACAAGAAATCCATTTCTCCAAATTTTTGGAGGCTTTGACATATTTTTGTTTGGCATTAGCACAAAACTGAGACCTTTCGAAAATGTTCACACCTTCCCCAAGCCTACACATCCCAAGATAGCCAATAGCCCATGACTAGGGGTTTCACCCATGCCATGGGAGACTTGGCTTCAAGTCCCTGCACTGAATCAGATGAGTACCCCTAACACCTGGGTTGTTGGCTATTGTGGGGCGGGTGTGTCTCTGTCTCTCTCTTTCACACCCAATTTTTTTTATAGGACAGTGGTTTTCAATCAGTGGTCCGCAGAATCCCCAGAATATGTTTAAGATTTTCAAAGGGGGCTGCACCTCCAATCAAAAATGTTTAGGGTTGGAAAAAGGTTGAAAACCACTGTTATAGGACATAAAAAGAAAACTATGATTCCCAGATTACATATATTTTGTAGATTGTACAGCTACGTTATTAGAAGGAAGAAAAAAATGCCAAGTAACATTCTTAGTGTATGAATATAACTGCAGTATTTTTCCAGATAAGTAGTACGAGATAGATCCTCATCTGATGTAAATCAGCACTGACTTCAGTTGAGCTATTCCAGTTTACATCAGCTGAGGATCTGGCCCTATGTATTTAATAATATACATGCAGGCGTCTGAGTGGGTAAAACACTGGTAATTGGTGGCACAAGAGAAAAATATCAAATAATGCCTGATAGTCAACCTTTATCTGACTGATTTCAATATTACATTGAAGGAAACAGGAGAATTTGTAATTCTGTCAGTACTGTATTCCAGATATTCTCTCCATACTAAAGCTTGTCCTGTTCCGGGTGGATTACTAAATGGAGAATTACCCCAACATGTAATAAGCACTACAAAATCTGGCTAAGGGAATTGTATAAAAATAAGTCATCGAAAATTTGAAGATCAAAGTGTTTTAGAACACTTCAGATCATTCAAAAGCAACTGATATCGCTGAGCCTAGATGACTGTGGGAAATCTTGACCCCACTGAAGACAATGGCAAAACTCCCCTTAACTTAAATGGTGCAAGGATTTCACTGTTAATGACAAGGTGTAAAATTTTCCAGTGCCTAAATCCCATATTCAAAGGCACCTAAATCCCATTTTTAAGCAAGAGCCCTAACACAGACATATTTGGTCAACCTTATGTAACCCCTTTGAGGTTTAGAGAACATGGCCCCTTTAAATCTTTTTCCTAGGAGGGAGGGGGAGCAGTGAGAGAAAGGAGGGAAACTTCGGGGGGTGGCTCTGGAGCTCCGGGGAGAGAAGGGCTGCAGCAAGCAGGCCCTCACAAAGTGAAGCAGCAGAGAACCTGCCTGAGGCCTGGGAAGGACAGGGCGGCCGATCGGGGACACCCCAGGACAGGAGCCAGGAGGAGCACTGTGCCAGGGAGGAATTGCCTGAGAAGGACAGGCTGGAGCTGGACCCAGTATCACGGCTGCCCAGAGCTGCATGGGGCTCAGAGTACTGGGGCTTGTGACTCTGCATTGGGAACAAGGAGGGAGGCTGTAGCTAGTTATGTGGGGAGATGGTCGCTCTGTGTGGCTTTGCAGAGAGTGGCAGAAGAGGGCACCGGAGGGGTTTGTTGGGGGAAAGTTCACTGGCTCCGAAGACGACCAGGAGCACCCAAGACTCACCACTGGACTGGAACTTTGCTCAGGACTCCTGAACTCTGTGTGCAGACACATTGCTCAGTGTCTGCCCTTCCAGACTGTGCTACCACTGGGCCTGTGGGGCCTTGGCTTGGATGCAGCCCTGTTTTGCCGCACCCCCTATATTTCCCCTCGTTGTTTTTCTCCTCTCATCCCTCTGTAAATAAATATCTCCCTTTCTTATATCCATTGTACTTTTCCTGTGGGTGGGTGTGTTCTCTCTGGGGAGTTTGGAACAGGCGCCCCTGGGGTGGAAGGGATTTCTCCTGCTGCATTCCTGTGCGCGCCGTCTCTTGGCCAGAGCTGCCTGCAGAGCAGACTCCATCTTGGTCACGAGGGCGCTAAAGTTACACTTAATTTCTATGTAACTGATTATGTGATCATTAGCAAAAGTAACCAGCTAACTGCAAAAACAAAGAGAGTGGGGGGAAAAACTTATTTTCCAGAGTTTCTTAGGTCATTTCAGAACCTATATCATAACTAAGCAATCTAATGTTTTGGAAATAGTAGAAATCTCCCACCAATGCTCCTCAGTGCAATCATAATATGGCATTTGTGACATACCAGGTACAATCCAGACCAATAAGTAGCTGTGTCACCCCTGCCCTATAACCTGGGGTGCCCTTTACAATGCCTTGCTGCTCACAAACAGCCTCCAGCATGTAAATCACTCCCATTTATGTCTGTGTACAAACTGCAGCCAGCCAGCCACATCTTGGCTCTTACCAGCCTTAAAAATTACCACAGGGGATCCCAACACACTCCCTGTCTCAGATTTTGCCTCAGAAACACATGTCCTGTACTGCCCACCCATCTCCTGGACAGTGCAAATATATTGAGTCCATTATTCCTTTAAGGGAATAATATGCATACATCTTATTGCCCCAAATGGAGTTACCCAGACACTTCAGTTTGAGCACACTGGAATAGATAAAACAATAACACAAATTTATTAACTGCAAAGAGAGATTTTAAGTGAGTACAAGTAATGAGGCATAAAAGTCAGTAATGGTTGCAAGAAAAATAAAGATAAAATGCTTACTAATGCCTAACTTAACAAACTATATTAGATTCAAACAAAGTTTCTCACCACAAGCTCCAGCAGATTGCTGACCAAACTCTCAGGTCAGGACCCCTTCCCTAGAGTCCAATGACTGTTTCCTTCGTCTCTTCGGGTGCAGTGAATGCTATTGGCAGGGGGAGAAAGAAGGAAGTCCCTTGGAGTATTTGTCCCTCCTTTTTATGGTTTCAGTCCCGCTCTTGAAAAATATTTCTAGCTGGAAACCAGGTGCCAAAAAGTCTATGTGGAAGGATATTCCCTGCTGGCTTTTTCATCTGTCTGAACTTCCTTTGTCTTCCCTTCCTGCTTGATGACTCTGTTTACTGCTTAAATGCAAATTAAGCAGAGCACACATTTCTTTGTTTAGAACAGACCTGTTTGCCAACTTCTGTTTGGGCAGGACTGGGGGGTTTGGAACATGTGCTAATAACCTCACACAGAGGAATCTGATCACTTCACATACAACATTATCACACACATTTTACCAGGACAATACTGACCAGCAAACTGAGTTTTCAAATGATATCTTGTAAGGCACACTTTGTACAAAAGATTAATAGAATAGTATGGAAGGTGTGAATACATGGATATATTCTGTCACAGCATCACAATAGTGATACAAAACATTGTTTCACAGCAATTTCCATTTAAAATCTTCAAGACACTCAAAAGTCAGGGATCAAAGACGGATGGAAGGCATCAAAGCATAGAATCATAGGACTCGAAGGGATCTCAAGAGGTCATCTAGTTCGGTTCCCTGCACTCATGGCAGGACGAAGTATTATCTAGACCAGTGGTTCTCAAACTTTTTTTGTGTGTGTGGACCACTTGAAAATTGCTGAGGGTCTCAGCAGACAACTTAATGATCTTTCCAAATGTTGTTTGTACCGTTAGCTAACTATTGTAAAGTGCTTTGGATAAAAGTGCTATATAAAAAAACCCTTAATAATAAAAAACTTTTTTTGTTCTACAAATAAAAGCACACAACTCCTATTTTAATATCAGTAGTCTTACCTTTCTAATGTGACTGATGTGCCCTCTCTCTCCCACGGTGGCAGCTGCCGAGCTGGTGCTGAGAAGGCGGTGGGTCTCTCCCCCGCCAAGCAGCCCCAGAGCTGGGGCTGGGAAGGAGGGGGGTCTCTCTCTGGCAGCCGCAGCCCTGGAGCTGGGGAAAGTCACCTCTTTCTCTGGCTGCCACAGCCCTGCACATCCCAAATTCCCCCCATCCTCTCTTCTCACCCCACTTCCCCCTCCCACCTACCTCCTATTCCCCCCAAGGCCACCACCTCACCTTATGTGTGCATCTTCTCCAGGGTCCAGGCACCTAATTAGTGGAGCCATGCCTGTGCAGCTCCCCTAATAAGGTGGGTGGTCCTTCATTGTCTTGTGTGTGGCCGCCAGGTGCGCACCTTAAAGGGAACTCCGTGGACCACCTGAATGGAGCTTGTGGACCACTGGTAGTCCATGGACCACAGCTTGAGAACCTCTGATATAGACCATCCCTGACAGGTATTTGTCCAATCTGCTCTTAAAAATCTCCAGTGATGGAGATTCCTCTCTAGGCAATTTATTCCAGTGCTTAACCACCCGCACTGTTAAGTAGTTTTCCTAATGTGCAGCCTAAACTTCCCTTGCTTCAGTTTAAGCCCATTGCTTCTTGTCCTATCCTCAGAGGTTAAGAAGAACAAATTTTCTCCCTCCTCCTTGTAACAACCTTTTATGTACTTGAAAACTGTTATCATGTCCCCTCTCAGTCTTCTCTTTTCCAGACTAAAGATTCTGGCTTCTCCAAATGCAAATAATGAAGGAGAGGTTGGTTCCTTATTGATCTCTGGCGTACCAGAAAAAGCTGTTTTCTTGTTTTGAGAAGCCAGTTTAAAGTTAGTTTCTTCCCTGAATCAACTGTATCTTTTATAATTCATTTTGCATGAAATACAGACTTGTCTTAAACTCAGACCTGAGCACTATGTATGAGCAACTTCCTATCCAAAGCCTAGGAAAAGGGATAGGCATGAGAAATTGTCCCTAACAGAGGTTCAGGGACCTACTAACTACCCAATATATTTATTTTTTGCTCATTCCTTCCCCTGAGCTATCCTACACCCTTACAGTCTCTATTTTATCTCCAAAAAGACAAAAATAAGCAAAAGTCTTTTCAATGGAAAAATTTTGACCAGTTAAAGCATTAATCCTCCTTTTGTGAAGCCTTTACAAAAGGTACCCCAAAGCCCTGACTACCTGACAGTTAACTCATGCAAGGTTTGTCTGCCTAGGAAGGTTATACCAATATGAGGTCAGACAGGGTGAATTTAAGCTACTATAGTTATACCAGTATAACTCCCCTGTGAAGACACTCCTACTCTGGAACTCAAGCACACACACCCAGCACAACTGTAGAAAAGTCCTCAGTTCTTTTAACTAGGATCTAGTGTAGTGAATTACCCACTCATTCTCTACCTCAACCCTTGGGGTGCAGTTAATACCTGGCATCTTAACTCTTTTCACTTTGAGCATTTATACATCAGTGTCCTCTAATGGCAAGCCATTAATATCTCGCATTGTAACAATTTCTAAACAAGAGTTTTAACTTAATTCAGTAATTTACCAACATAGAATAAATCAATTTAAGCAAGGGTTAAAGTACTTTAAGTGTGGCTGCATTAAGGGTTTGCATTTTTTAGATAAATTTTAATTGTTTTAGTTAAACTGGTGCAACTTTCTAATATAGACAAGCTGATGGTCTATTTCAGCTTCCGTCAGTCAACCCAGATATACAAAATACATTTTCAAAGGCAGACTGGCTTAGGCCCTTTTCACTGATGCCTGGTCTGCATCTAAAAGTTAGATTGATCTAGGTGAAAAGTGTCACACCCCTTTGCAACATTGTTAGGTCAACCTAGCCCCCACTGTACACGCAGCTAGGTCAATGGAAAAATTCTTCCATTGATCTAGCTACTGCTTCTTGGAGAGATGAATTAAATACATCAATGTAAAAATCCCTCCTATTGATGTAGGCAGTGTCTACACTATGGTGCTACAGTGGCATAGCTGCAGTGTCCTAGCTTTGCCACTGTAACTGCTGTAGTGTTGGCATACCCTAATGGAGACTGCACAGTAGTGATGTAAAAGTGTTTAGTGGCTCATCAATAAGAGTCCCAGTCCCTTGAATGTTCATTAGTAGTTAACGGCTGGCAGACTATTATTGAAGTACTCTGTTATTGTATCTAGCTGGGAATTTCATGGTTGCATTTTGATCAAATTGAAGCATGCTTTGGAAAGGGACTTATGGAAAGTTTTATCATAGCACTGATTCACAAGCATACAAAATTTAAAAAAGAAAAGAGAAAATGAAGTGAAAGCTGCACTATAAACTGTCCCAGTCTGCTTGTAAACCCAACAAAGAGTCTCTAGCTTCTTGTTTAAATGTAGCACATTCCTAGTCAGTTAAATGATCCATAATTAGAGCTGTGGTGAAGTATTCATTGTGAAATTAAAAATAATCTGAGCCTGATTGTGACTTTTTTTACTCCCACTGCTGAGCATTTACTCACTCGACTATTCCCATTGATGCCAGAAGAACTACTCGTGGAAATAACAGCATGAGTTAGAGGGTTCACCGTTGTGGTCTGTTGTTTGGCAGCGTGTGTGTGTTCTTTCTGCATGCTGTACTGACTCTGGCCAGATAGCCGTACAGCAGAGTCCAATGAAACTGCCCAGTAAATCCACAGGCTTGGTTCGTAGCGAAGGCAATTGGTCAGGTTTATTGTTAACAAAGCACGGTCCTAATGTCCTGGCTCAATGGTTACAGGTACACTAACACATGTATGCCCGTTGCAATGGACTAGCTCAGGGACTTTCCATTATCCCCTAGGCCAGCCAAAGACACTACCTCTGAAATACATTTTTATACCCCAATACAAACAAGTTACGTACTGCCCCTCTGACGTAGTTGGTTGTCACCCTCTGACATAGCCAATTACCACCGATCATCTTGTACATCTCTATCCATCACACTGTCATCCTGACCTTATCTTTAGGATGGGCCAGTGGGTTCCTGTTATCTTTAGGGAATGTGCTGGTATCGAGGTGTTCTGGTACCACCCTTCTGGAATGTGCTTGCATGAGTGTTCTGTGCCTAGCACCTCTTAGGAATGTGTGTTTTTTTACAATATCAGCCCTGTTCTTGCCAGATTCTGTGAGCCGGACCTGCCTCTAGCTCACAGCCTGATTTTGCTTTATATTAGCAAAGCTTTGACCTCTACTTTAGCCCAGGCCTTAGGCCTCTGATACAAGGGCTTGTATTTCAGGCCCTATTCCTACTACAACAGTACTGCACTAAATTTGACCTTTTTTGATCTTGCACAGCTTCCGTGAAAATGAACACACACGTTCATGTCCATGAAAACTTAGCTGAGGTTGGGGACAGTTTTTTCCCTAGCAGTTTAACTATAGTCACTGCTGCTTTTCACAGTGCACTTCTGAACTTTGAGATGAGTCGGGTTTCATCACTTGGTTGTCTTCACATAGTATTTCTTCAGCTTTCCTGCTTGGCTGAGCCTTCTCTGTTCTGAAGATGGCCAACAGAAGCCATTCTGATTTTTTCCTGAGGCTGGTGGATGGGAAAAGAGATATCCCCAAAAGGTGCTACAGGGAGAGCGAGCATGGGCCTGACATCCACCAAAGATGCTGAACCAGGTTTTCAGACCCATGTCTCTCCCTATAAAAAAAACAATAGGTGGCACTGGGGGTTAAACGTGTAAAAGTTTGTTACTGGGCCTAATACAGGAACAAGCATTATGAGGGAACTGAGAGCCACTGATCTTAGTGGGGACCGCCACAGGTTTGGATGCTTTTAATAAGTACAAAAGGAACTTTGGACTTTTTTTGAAATTCTATCATCAGCATTGATTTTTACGTGCTTTTTTTTTTTTTTTCTTTTTCCCCCCAGTGTTGAGACTAGTTTGCCTGGTACTTGTTCTTGCACTATAGGGAGGTGCTTGCTGCAGGCTTTCTAAACAGTACAGGCTATGTGACTCCTAAGAGCCAAGTCTTATTTCATGGGCCTAACACATTTTATCACGGTTGCATAGGCCCTGGCAGCATAAGTGCTGTAGGATGTGATACATCCTGCTTCTATGTCATTTCATTTACATACCTAGTGAATAAATTCTCAGGCCTAGCTGGAGTTGCACTATTCTTGTTTCACATCTGGAGGCAGTTTTTCCCTGGCTGATCTTACTTTACAGGGGATGTATGTGAGTACAAAGAAAACAGTTTGGATAGTTAGTGATTTAAGAATCTCCTGGCTCGAGGATCATGCCGTGAAAATGTCATGCATCTTAATCTTTGAATCCCAGGCAGCAATTGTGTAGTTACAAAGAAGAATGTGTTGGAGCAACCTTGTCGCAGCTCTAGCATGGGTGAAATACAGAATCCCAATACTAGATTCTTCATGGATTCATCCTGGATCAAATTATTTGGGCTACATATGAAAAGTGGAAATTATTTCTAATATGTTCAGTCCTGGAAAAATCATGGAGCAGGTCCTCAAGGAATCAATTTTGAAGCATTTCAAGGAGAGGAAAGTGATCAGGAACAGTCAGCATGGATTCACCAAGAGCAAGTCATGCCTGACTAACCTAATTGCCTTCTATGAGGAGATAACTGGCTCTATGGATGAGGGGAAAGCAGTGGACGTGTTATTCCTTGACTTCAGAAAAGCTTTTGATACGGTCTCCCACAGTATTCTTGCCAGCAACTTAAAGACGTATGGGCTGGATGAATGGACCATAAGGTAGATAGAAAGCTGGGTAGATCATCGGGCTCAATGGGTAGTGATCAATGGCTCCATGTCTAGTTGGCAGCCGATATCAAGCGGAGTGCCCCAAGGGTCAGTTCTGGGGCCAGTTTTGTTCAATATCTTCATTAATGAACTGGAGGATGTCATGGATTGCACCCTCAGCAAGTTTGCAGATGACTCTAAACTGGGAGGAGTGGTAGATACGCTGGAGGGTAGGGATAGGATACAGAGGGACCTAAACAAATTAGAGGATTGGGCCAAAAGAAATCTGATGAGGTTCAACAAGGACAAGTGCAGAGTCCTGCACTTAGGACAGAAGAATCCCATGCACTGCAAAAGACTAGGGACCGAGTGGCTAGGCAGCAGTTCTGCAGAAAAGGACCTAGGGGTTACAGTGGATGAGAAGCTGGATATGAGTCAACAGTGTGCCCTTGTTGCCAAGAAGGCTAACAGCATTTTGGGCTGTATAAGTAGGGGCATTGTCAGCAGATCAAGGGACGTGATCATTCCCCTCTATTCGGCATTGGTGAGTCCTCATCTGGAGTACTGTGTCCAGTTTTGGGCCCCACATTACAAGAAGGATGTGGAAAAATTGCAAAGAGTCCAACAAAGGGCAACAAAAATTATTAGGGGGCTGGAGCACATGACTTATGAGGAGAGGCTGAAGGAACTGGGATTATTTAGTCTGCAGAAGAGAAGAATGAGGGGGGGATTTGATAGCTGCTTTCAACTACCTGAAAGGGGGTTCCAAAGAGGATGGAGCTAGACTGTTCTCAGTGGTAGCAGATGACAGAACAAGGAGTAATGGTCTCAAATTGCAGTGGGGGCGGTTTAGGTTGGATATTAGGAAAAGCTTTTTCACTAGGAGGGTGGTGAAGCATTGGAATGGGTTACCTAGGGAGGTGGTGGAATCTCCTTCCTTAGAGGTTTTTAAGGTCAGGCTTGACAAAGCCCTGGCTGGGATGATTTAATTGGGGATTGGTCCTGCTTTGAGCAGGGGGTTGGACTAGATGACCTCCTGAGGTCTCTTCCAACCCTGATATTCTATGATTCTATGAATAAGATAAAAAGGGGGAATTCTAATAGATCACACCATGGACAAGTTTGCATGCTATATTGGAAACCTTTTACTATAAGATAGTCCATTTACTTTCACCTGAAACCAACTTTCCTTGCATAGACAATGGTATTATGCACTTTTTGTCTTCCCGAACTTAGAAGAGCTTTTAGTTTTTTTGCTCCTAGAGCTATAGAGGTCTTTTCCTCTCAAATGCTTTTCTAAGAGCTAGAAAAAGGCTTTTTGAAGAATTGTTGCCAATAGTCGCTAAAATAGCTAATTTACCTCAATTAAAGAATTCAGATATTTGAAATGGTGAAAACTTTTTCAATCGCCAGTTTAGAATGGGCAATACACACACTTCCAAAGAGAAGATAGGCTTCTATTATAAGCCTAATTTTGAACATATTTGCAAATGCATGCACACTCCTCTCTGTAGGTTTTCCAAAACTTTAACTAGTAAACATGAAATTTCCTATGTGGTCCTATGCCAGGGCACATTTTTTCTTCTGGAAAGTATGAGGCACATTACTCAAAGAATTTGGGAGATATTAGAGCTCATAAAATGATATTTGCTCACCTCTTGAATATTTTAAGTTTTGACTCATAATTCCTAAATAGCTTAGAATGTCCAAAATTGTGTTATCTTATTTATCTTTTTGAAGACTATTAACTTGGAGTACTAATTTGGACTATCTTTGTGGGGTTTATTGGTGGAATTATTACTTATAAACAGTGTTAATGGGCACTTTATAGCATCAGGGAATTTCAAACCCTGAGCAGCCTTTAAAGAATTTAGGAAGGCAGCATCTTATGTAAATGAGCTATGTAAATGAGCATCTTGATCTATGCAAATTTAGGAATGTCACATGGTAGCATCAACTCCGATGTATGCTTCCTTAAGCTACGCTTTAGAGCAGCTGCATGCAGCAAAGTTCCAAAGGCACATATGGTAAAAATGAGTACCTAAGGTAGTAACTGCAGGTTGCAGATTTCCTAAATCCCATAAAGGGAAGAAGTTGTAGTCAGTGATATCTTCCTAAAAACCACATGGACTAGAGCAGTGGTTCCCAAACTTGTTCTGCTGCTTGTGCAGGGAAAGCCCCTGGCGGGCTGGGCCGGTTTGTTTACCTGCCACATCCGCAGGTTCGGCCGATTGCGGGTCCCACTGGCTGCGGTTCACTGCTCCAGGCCAATGGAAGCTGCTGGAAGCGGCGGCCAGTACATCCCTTGGCCCGCCATTGGCCTGGAGCAGCGAATCGCAGCCACTGGGAGCCGCAATCGACCGAACCTGCGGATGTGGCAGGTAAACAAGCCGGCCCGGCCCGCCAGGGGCTTTCCCTGCACAAGCGGCAGAACAAGTTTGGGAACCACTGGACTAGAGGAATGAGAGGAGCCTAACACTTCTGATCTCTATTCTTGCTCCTACCACTGAACTGCCTTAATATTTAGCATTTACTGTGTCCTGCAAATGGTCAGCACCTCTGAAAAATCAGGTCACTTATTTGAGTGACTAAATTTAGGCATAGCCAGCTCTGTGCCACTGGAGGATTCATCTACACATCCTCAGCTGGCCATTTAGGGCTTTGTGCTGCCAGTGCAGTGCAAAGCAGACTTAATAGGGCACCAGGATCTGGTCAATAATGGGTCAAATTTATTCTTGTTTTAGGTCTATCGACTTCAATGAAGCTCCACCTGGAATTAATTTGGCCCAATCGGTATAGGGATTTTTCTTTTTGGTGATAAGGTCCCAGTAGAGCACCATTGGGAGCTGCTATGCATCTGTGACATTCCCAAAAGAACCAATGGATACAGTTTCAGACAACTGGAGCCAGATTCTGTGCGTCCCCAAGTTTATGCTGAACAAACCAGAGAGTGAGGACTGTCTGGGAGCTAGCTATAGATGGGCTAGTTTCAAATCCCTGTTTCTCATGCCCAGTCCCTCATCCCTGCTGTGGCTCACAGCAGCCTCAAGGCTGCTTTAACCTCTGCTAGGTGGCAATGGTCCCAAGGGACCACCAGCCAGCGCGTGTAGTCAGAGTGAGGGACTGCACTTTGGTGACTCTTCTTCCCCATTGCTTCCTGCCCCATGTGATGGAAGGTAGTGATGCAGAGTAGTGCTGGCTGGGGCTCCATTCCCAGGGTGTGGCGTGGGGCAGAGAATCTCCCCCGAAGTGTCCACACCATATTCTAATCTTAGGAGGCACATTGAGATATACACACATAACAAACCCTATAAACAGGTAACAGGATTTTTATATAGACACCAGCACTACAAACAGCTTTGCATATGTTCTCTAGAATTAATTTAAATGGATTGTATTATCTACCACTAGTTAGCACAGGGAAGTCATATGAATGTTTCCATAAGGGCCTGTTCTCCTACAAGCAAGCTTTGAAATCAATACAAAATGCCATTTCCCGTGACAATTTTTGTTTGTTTCATACTGCCAAACTAGTTCTCAGAAGGTGACAGATGAACGCCACGTTGGAACAGAATATTTACCAAAGTGCAAATCTAGCATTGTTTAAAACTGCCTGTGGTATTTTGCTCTCAGACTCAGCAGATGCTTGCCAATGCCCTTCTGTTTCCCATATCCCTATTTCAGCTTTGGCAACTGCAGCCAAAGGTCAGAGTTCTTAACCAATGCAGGTATTCTTATTGATTTACTTAGTCAATAAAACAGCCTGGCTCCCCAGACTGTGTTTCTACACCGCCACCAAAGGCTGAATCCTGGAAATGATTTCCCCCTCACAGTTTAGTTTTTCTCTTTACAAAAGAGAATTTCATATCATTCTCTGTGCATTTGAACTGCACTACTGCTGTCTCCTGTAAAATGGGACCTGATCCAAATCCCCTTGTTGTCAAAGGGAGTCTTCCTATTATTTTCTGTAGGCTTTGGGTTAGGGCCTCACAGCCTACAAGTGAATGGGGCTGTATAAATGCTTATAATAATAAAACCATTGCTCAAAATGTATGGTGTTGCACAAGCAAGTGAAAAGGAGAGAAGGAGAAGATGAACTTAGGAAAGCAGTTGGTTTTGGCAAAGCAATGAGCAGCAAATGTTATAGGGTTGAAAGAACTAATTGGCAGCAGTACTTAAACTACCCTGGGTGACACATACAGGAAGTAAAATTTCTAAAGAACAAACCAACCCAAAACAACCCTCCCCTTCACCCCCCAAACCAGCACATTTTTAATAAAAACTGGGAGAAAACCCCCTTTGACTGGCTGCTTTCCACACACATCTGCCTACTGGGGTAGGGCAACCAATCAGGGATGTTTATCTTAAGCAGGCTGAGCTGTCTTGGCCTTCCCTCAGCAGCCAACACTATTCTCAGAGGAGGGGAGGGGGCAGAGGGAGCTTGCACGGCTGGTTCCTCTGCTCCTTCCCCCACCCTCACTGTAACATCTGCTCAGGGAAAGAGCAGAGGGGGATATGACAGAACCCTTGGAGCTGCCTCTCCCAGCCCTGGAGAGGGAGAAAGTGACCCTGCTGCAGGGCCCACCCCAGGCCTGGGGAAATGTGAGTGCAGTAAAAAGCACCAGGAACTGCAGGGAGAGCAGAGAAGAGGCTGGGGGGGGGGGCAGAATTGCTAGGCTAGGGGGAGATGTGGGATGATTAGACACCTCATTTTTCAGACCACTTTAAGCATTGATTGGCAGCATATGGAAATGTGATTCTATATCATGTGTGGCTCTCAGTCACTACCTACTAAATCATTTTTTACACTCAGATTTAATGACTAGCTGCAGTTTCTTGCCATGACTTCAATCCCATAATCCTTAACAACCTCAAAGGATTGTAAAATTGGGATTAAGATCAGAAAACATTTTACCACTGAGTCCTCAGGTAGAGTCCTGTGTCCAATTTGGGGTGCCACAGTTCAGAAAAGGTGTGAACAAATGGGAGAGTCCAGAGGAGAGCAACAAAAATGATAAAAGGTTTGGGAAAACTGACATATGAGGAAATGTCAACAAAAAAATTGGGCATGTTTAGTTTTAAGAAAAGAAAACTGAGGGGGAACTTGATGACATCCTTCAAATATGTGACAGGCTGTTATAACAAGGACAGTGTTCTCCAGGTCCACTGATGATAGGATAAGAAGTAATCGGTTTAATCTGCAGCAAGGGAGATTTAGGTTAGATAGTAGGAAAATCTTTCTAACTCTAAGAACAGTTAAGCACTGGAATAGGCTTCCAAGGGAGGTTGTGGAATCTCCATCACTGGAGGTTTCTAAGAACAAGTTAGACAAACACCTGTCAGAGATGGTCAAGGTACACTTGCTCCTGCCTCAGTGCTGGGGTCTGGACGTAGATCACTGTGACACCCTGTACCCAATATGACACCCTGTATCCCATGTTTACCACTTTTATATGGTTATGATATATTTTGTATAAAGTATGTCTTGAGTTGTCAAATGATACCTCACATAATCTACTGAACATCATTGTCCTATTAAAATGTGTGTATCGATGTATATGGAGCAATGAGATTTTTCCTCTGTATTTGTTACTGAAATATGTTGTGTTTCTGGGGAACGCCAATAGACTAGCTCCTCAGAGACAACAAAGAACTGACCACCGGTGTTACAAAACTACTAACTGCTGAAGCAATCATTCACGAGCAGGGGAAACTGTAAATAAAGAAATTTACAATTAATCTGAAAGACATTTTGAATCTCTCATACACTGGGGACTGTTTTGTCTACAACCTGGTGGGAGGTAATCCTCAGAGGAGGGTATAAAAAGGAGAGAGAGTGACCTCTTCATTGCCTCTCCTCCCCCATCTCTACTCATGGTAGAAGATTGCTTGAAAGACAAAGGTGCATCATTGAACTGGGGGGGCAGACGCCCTGACCTGGAGATTTTCCAGCCAGTGCAAACTGCTGAAAGGTTTTAAGAGAGAGAAACTTTTTTGCTTTTAAACTTATTAGCCTTGGTAAAGTTTAGGAATTAGCTTGTGTGTTTATCTTTTTACTTCTTTTGTAACCAACTCTGACTTTTATGCCTATCACTTGTAATCCTCTTAAAATCTATCTTTCGCTAGTTAATAAATTTGTTTTACTGTTTTATCTAAACGAGTATGTTTGATTGAAGTGTTTGGGAAATTTCTACTCAGGTCAACAGGGCTGGTGCATATTCATTACCTTTTGTTGGAATGACAGACTAAAATCATGAGCTTGTACCATCCAGTGGGCTTGAAATTGTGTCTTTGCTCAGAGCAAAGGATAGCGTAGAGATGGGGGAGGATGGCAGGGAAGAATTGTACTGAGGGGCTTTCGTGGGATTTTCTTCTTCTTTTGTTAATTTCTCAACTAGTTAATTGTGACCCAACATCTACCCACTTGTGATTCACATTTGGATCATAATTCATATGATGAAAACTACTGATCAGCTGTGTGTGTGTGTGTATTATATATTACATCATTACTAATGTTATATATTACGTTAAAAGAATGTTACAGTTGGAAAGTCAAGTACTTGAAAGTTAGTAAATACAATAATTAAGGTTGCATGTGTCACCTTAATTTGCCCCTCTAGTGTGTATATATTATGATACAGTCTTTAATCACATGATCATATAGTATTTTTCCACAGGATCCCTGCCTCATTCAGTGCACAGGACGGACAGTGCTCATTGAATGTCTAGGTATTCAGTCTTTTTTATCCTCTTCATTCAATGTATGGCTATCTGCATTATTGACTGCACACCATCCAAACCCTGCACTAATACAAAATTAATTTCGTCCTGTGCTTTTGCAGTTGCAGCTGTGAGTGCTGAGCACTTCTGCAAATGCACCTCACGTGGCACCTCATTTACCCAGAAAATGAGGAACACACCTGGGAAAGGTTTGCTTTAAGTGACTTGCCCAGCATCACTTAGCAATTCTGTGGCAGAGGCAGGGATTGAATCCAATTCTCCAGGGTGGTATTCAATGGCCTTAACCACAAGACTATCCTTTCTTTTCTTCCTCATTCACCATACTCCATTCAGCTTCCACAACTAATGAGGCAGGTGACCTAGAAATAACAGGCAACTTTTATTCTAGTATTCCCTAACTTAAAGTGCTGACTTTATACTTTCACGTTCTTTTAGTGTGGCTGTTTTATGTAATTTAATTTTTTTTGAAACTTAAAAATCGGGGGGCAGGAAGGGACTCTCATGCATTTCCTCATATTGACCCCCAGATGGGTCATCATCAGGGTTTGGATCTTTAGATCAACAGCAAAGTCCTCTACCACTTGAGCTAACATGGTTACTGGGAGCATCAGAAAGCTATCTTTTATGTAAACCAGTCATCTGATGGGGATGGAAACACACACGTTGCCAGTGGATTTCACAGCTATTTGTAAGACAGCAAAGGAATATTGAGACTCAGTTCCAGATTCTGCAGGGCAATGTTCCTAGTGGCTACAGACCCTTCTTGCTTCCCCTCACCCCAGCCTCTTCCTGTCCCCTGCTGCTTCAATGCCTTCTCCCCATCTCCTGTCCCTATCCCCTCTCATCTGCACTCTTATTTTTCCCTGACTTCTGCCCTTCCTCTGAACTCCTGCCCAATCAATTTCACATAAGCCATGGAACAGCTATCTGCTAGCTTGTCCTGCATTCATATGCTTAATCCAGAGGCATTATATGCTTCAATTTAAATATAATTTTGGCAGATGATAAAGGCAGTGTTGTAACTGAGCAGACCTAAATTCTGGTCCTAGCTCTGCCATTGATTTGATGTGTGGTTTGGGGCAAGTAATTTAATCTTTCTGTGTCGGTTTCCCCATCTGTAAAATGGAAATAATACTGAACCATCTACCTACCAGGAGTGTGGTATGGATCAGTGTCTATGTGCGTTGAACATGTGAAATGCTGCATACAGTCTATATTTTATTAGATATTATCTTTACAAATTCTCTGATCTAAAATACTCCAATGGCAACTAATCCAGTGACAACTAATTTTGATGACAAAGCTGTTGTTTCATAGAATCATAGAACTGGAAGGGACCTTGAGAGGTCATCTAGTCCAGTCCCCTGCACTCAAGGCAGGACTAAGTATTATCTAGACCATCCCTGACAGGTGTTTGTCCAACCTGCTCTTAAAAATCCCCAAAGATGCCAACCTCCCTAGGCAATTTATTCCAGTGCTTAACCACTCTGACAGTTACGAAGTTTTTCCTAATGTCCAGTCTAAACCTCCCTTGCTGCAATTTAAGCCCATTGCTTCCTGTCCTATCTTCAGGGGTTAAGAAGAACAATTTGTCTTCCTCCTCCTTGTAACAACCTTTTATGTACTTGAAAACTGTTATGTCCCCTCTCAGTCTTCTCTTCTCCAGACTAAACAAACCCAATTTTTTCAATCTTCCCTCATAGGTCATGTTTTCTAGACCTTTCATCATTTTTGTTGTTATTCTCTGGACTGTCTTCAATTTGTCTACATCTTTCCTGAAATGTGGTGCCCAGAACTGGACACAATATTCCAGTTGAGGCTAATCAGTGCAGAGTAGAGCGGAAGAGTTACTTCTTGTGTCTTGCTTACAACACTCCTGCTAATACATCCCAGAATGATGTTTGCTTTTTTTGCAACAGCGTTACACTGTTGACTCATATTTAGCTTGTGATCCACTATGATCCCCCGATCCCTTTCCGCAGTACTCCTTCCTAGGCAGTCATTTCCCATTTTGTATGTGTGCAACTGATTCTTTCTTCCTAAGTGGAGTACTTTCCATTTGTCCTTATTGAATTTCATCCTATTTACTTCATACCGTTTCTCCAGTTTGTCCAGATCATTTTGAATTTTAATCCTATCCTTCAAAGCTCTTGCAACCCTTCCCAGCTTGGTATTGTCTGCAAACTCTATAAGTGTACTCTTTATGCCATTACCTAAATCATAGATGAAGATATTGAACAGAACCGGACCCAGAACCGATCCCTGTGGGACTCTTCCAGCATGACTGTGAACCACTGATAACTACTCTCTGGGAATGTTTTTCCAACCAGTTATGCACCCTTATAGTAGCTCCATCTAGGTTATGCACCCTTATAGTAGCTCCATCTAGGTTATGCACCCTTATAGTAGCTCCATCTAGGTTGTATTTCCCTAGTTTGTTTATGAGAAGGTCATGTGATACAGTATCAAAAGTGTTACTAAAGTCGATATATCACATCTACCGCTTCCCCCCTATCCACAAGGCTTGTTACCCAGTCAAAGAAACTTATCAGATTGGTTTGACACAATTTGTTCTTGACAAATCCATGCTGACTCTTATTTATCACCTTATTATCTTCTAGGTGTTTGCAAATTGATTGCATAATTATTTGCTCCATTATCTTTCCAGGTACAAAAGTTAAGCTGACTGGTCTGTAATTCCCTGGGTTGTCCTTATTTCCCTTTTTATAGATGGGCAGTATATTTTCCCTTTTCCAGTCTTCTGGAATGTCTCTCATCTTCCATTACTTTTTGTTTGTTTATTTTAGAAAAGGATACTTTTCAATTGTAGAAAAAGGCCAGAAGCTAGATATAAATTTTTACATTTTCTTTTAAGTTCTGCATTTAGAAAAAGTTGTAGCATGCAATGCAAAAACAGATAAAATGAAATGGTTTAAATAACACAAGAAATCAGTTATTGCTCTGCTAAGGGTCCTTTGGGTAAGTGGACAGTATAGTGTTGTATTCTCTCTGTAGAATGAATCAATAAGCTGGCTTTAAAGGAAAAGATGATCAAGCCTCTCTATCTAACACTTCATTTCCCAGCCAAAGCAATAGCCAAATTGGGGAATACTCTAAAAAAAAAAAAAAAAGAAAAAATCTAGCCTGCTATGAATTCTGTGATCTTTCTATTCTTATGCTCACATCTCATCTACTATACTTATTTACATTTATCTAAGGATGTAATTTTCATGTATATGAGAGTGATTGGGATGTTTTTCCAGTTAATAATATTCATAACATTCATATAATGCCTTCAGCTGATGAATCCCAAAGCCCTGTATAAACTGTATGTGCACTAATTAGAATTGCTTCTTCCCACCACCAAAATGCAAACAGTTTTTGGGGTAGGGGGGAGAGCATATACCAGGGGTGGCCAAACTGTGGCTCGCACGCCACATGTGACTCTTTTACCGTTAAAGTGCGGCTCACAGAGCTCCCCCCATTTCCCCCATTCTCCACCTACCAGATTGGGGGGGGGGAGCACGGGACCTCTGCCTTGCAGCAGGGTGGTGGGGTAGGGGCTTCTGCCCAGTGGGGAGGAGGTCTTGGGGCTTCAGTCCTGCCGGGCGCACCTGCCAGGGCTCCTGGCTTCAGCAGGAGCCGGGCTGAAGCCCCGAGCCCCATCAGGCACCTCCTGTGGGGCTGAAGTCCTGGCCCCCAGCAGCTGTGCCTCGGCTCTCGAACTTCTGAAGCTTGTCGTATGCGGCTCGGAGGGCCAGTAAGTTTGGCCACCCCTGGCGTATGGGCACGGCATAACAGAAAAGCACCACTACCCAACAGTTTAGGATCAGAAACAAAGAAGAAAGCCATGCAGGGGTAATTTATGTTGGTAAGAGAGAGTTCCTGCCTCAGAGAGCTTACAAAGGGGATGAGGCTTTATTCTCATTTACACTGAGGCCCCCCTGCACACCATTCTGGCAATGTAAAGTGCCTTTGAGCTGGTCAGCACACAGCTTGGGGACTGGTATATCTATTTCAGAGAGGAGTGTAATTTTCTTTTAATTGAAATTGTTATAGTGGTACAACATTTACTTAGTTATACCTGTATAAAGGTGACTTTATTCTGATAGAGATCAACCCCTTTCCTGTATGGGAACAGCTTTACTGGTATAAAGCAACTTTCTATCGGTTTAACTGCATCAGCACTCGGAGAGTTGCGCTGCGTTAACTGTATTGGTATAGTTAAAGCAGTACAACATTTGTCAGTAGACAAGGTCCGCACAAGTGCAATGACCTGACCACGGTGACACAGCACGTCAGCCAGAGATCTGGGAATAGAACCAGTCCCTTGAGTCCCTGTCCAGAGCTCTGGTCACTCCAGCATGTCGATATATTGTAGGATTGGATTGGAGTGGATTATATATAATATTATTGACTAGATCTGTGAGAGGTCTACCATTTTCAATACTTGTGGATTTTGAGTATATGAAGAGCAGGTTTTGTTCACAGTGGCTTATTGTTCAGGTCTCCTTAGTTTTGAGTTCATACGTGTATTTCAGGTTTCAGGTTTCAGGTTACCCCCTGTAAAAGTCTCACATTCTACCTATCAACAGCCTTTCAGTTTCCCCTAACAGGATGTGAGATTTTCTCTGACCTTGGTATCTCCTAGGAGAATGGCTTGTTTTGCCCCTTTGGGGCCAAACAGTTAGTCAAAATTCATTGCCTTGCAGGGTTGTTTTCTTTAGGACGAAGAACTGATGATATGAATCAGGTACATGATCAATGTGAACTTGTTTATTTACAAAGAATGTACACAGGGTCCCTGAACACAATAGAAACAAACAGCAGCAGGCAGTTTCCTTGCACAGAAATCCCCAAGTCTGCCACTCCAGTGAGCTCTGTGCCCCAAAAGCTCTGTCTCTTTGCTTCCTCCTAGGGTCATGCATACAACTCTTTCTGCTGGCTTTCCCACTTCTCATGCCCATAGGCTGCAAACCAACATTCTAATCCCTGCATTTGCAACCAGGCAAACCCCTCGGCCCACATGACCTGGGAAGTCCTTACCATTTTCTTCAGCTATGTTTACTACATAAAGGGGCTTGATTTGCTTTTTTTCTTCTGTTGAGCCCAAAGGAAACTGTTTGGCACACCCCTCAGCTTTAAAGAAGTCTGTGATTTGTCTTTGGATCCTAGGTCTTGCCTACACAGGGAAATTTACCAGCATTACTATCAGTATAATCTAACCCTCCCCCAACCCCAAAAGGCCACTGTAAGAATGTCCACAGTGACCTAATTATAGCTGTATAGTAATGCTGGTGAATTCCCCTGTATACACTCCACTAACCACACCCACTCAAAATGCATACGTCTTTCAGAAACCATTTCTGGGTCTCCATTTGCTATCTTCTAAGCGAGCTCCATCTTCTTGTTGAGCCACTTGGTAAGGCCTCTGCTCTCTAACCTTGAAAGGGTTATCTTGGTGGTAGAGCCTCTGTCAGTCCCCATCTCCTGTAGCTGGAAGGCAGTAATCTACAGCACTAAGCATGGAGCTTACAACAACCTAAATTCCCCTGCATGCAATGAATAGGGAGATCTGAGATTTATGTTGGACGGTGTTTTGGGATCCTTTGGGTTGAAAGGTACTATATCACTGTATGATATTATTAATAATACATCATTTAATTTTTCTGTTACTGATTTTTTAAAAATTAAATTTTAAACACTGCATTAAAGCATGAAATATGAGACACAAACTGCTAAGAGTGAAGAAATGCATTAAGGCGCTCAGTCCATTTTTTTACTTGTCCTCTAACATAGAGCAAGCGAAGGTCGGAGGGGAAAGCCTAAACTCTACATTTCCTGGATTCTACTCATTCCTCGCTTCGTTAATTTGCATGGATTGGGTCTGTCCTAACAGCCATTGATATAAATGGAAAGACTCTCATTGACTTCAGTGGACACTGGATCAGGACATTATTGCTTAAGAAAGGTGACAAATTGACAGCCCTGCAGGTTGAAGCCTGTCATTCATAAAATAGTTACATAAAGCACAGGTACTAGCAGTATGAGCTTCTCTCATGCTGCCCCGCCAACGTACTTCAAACCTGACCCCAAAGGACCATCTCTGGTGAGAGGGGTACTTTGGTCTACACAGGAAATTAAATGCTTGGTGTCTCTGTTCAGAATGAAGGGGAAAAAAGCCAATTAGTTTAAGCAGCCTAGAGATGAAAGGCTCTCAGTCCACAAACCTCTTCCCCAAGCAGTCCAGACCTTTTGGTTTGAATTTTAACAGTATGTGTTTTGGTTTTCATTTTTCTACTCAATAGGATATTACATCTCCCTGAATCTACTTCTCTTTGCCTCCCACTCACTAAAAATGTAAACAAATAATTCTTTATCTCCAAAGGCTTAATGCTTGAGAGATGCCTTTCAATCTTCTGGTTTAGTAGGAATTGATAGTTAATTACACGCTGCCTAATCTGATTAGCCTGGGTGAAGAGAACTCCTCTAGAGAAGTTTTGAGTATTTTTGATTAAAATCAATTGGATGAGATTGCAGGCCACTGTGCAGTAGAAAACTACAAGTGATGCTTAAAGGTACAACACATGCTTCCCATGCTGGCAAACAATGAGGTATCCTCCAACATATGAATGGATTCCTGTCAGCTATCCATCACTCCAGTTAACTCGAAGAAAGCTCAGTAGCAAATACACACTTCAAATTTTTGTGCCTTACTACACAAATGTTTCTTGAAAAGTCATACTTCAAAATACCAAACCTTCCTTATAGGGAAAGAGCTGTCAAATGTTCAGGAAATAGATGTACTGTAGAGCCATATACTGCCTTTGTTCTGTACTTGTAATTCCATCAGCGTTCTACCAAGAATCAAGGCCGGGTGGCCCAAGGCATATCTCAACATGTCTCATGAGCTTTGATATAACAAATTTGTGGACATGTAGCAGTCTCCCACTTGACAATAAAATCATGGTGACAGCAGGTACAGAACTTGGGTCCTCCTCCTTATGAAAGCAGAGGTGCCTGCCACGTGAGCTAAAGGAGGATCTCTAAGCAGTACAGGGCTTATGGCTCCCATACTTCATCAATTCTGCTTCTATCCAGATCATTCAGAACACAGTACATCCTATCTGAAGACTGGGCTTCAGCGGATTCCTCATGCCTAGGAACCTACTTTAAATATGGCAAAATCTTCCACAATTTTAATGGTCACTGTTGCAAAAACCTGATGTTGTTTGTTGTAGGCATATTCAAATCGTAAATTACTAGTACATATACTTTGAGCAGTGCCGAATCCAGGAGTCATTAATACAAACATTGTTTCCTTTTTCAGTCCATGCACGTTCATGCGCCTTAGTTTCATTTTGAGATTGAACAAACTCAGAAATTCAAAACAAAACTCAGCTGAAACTGCCAAACTTTGCCTGGTTTGCAGTAAAACCATATGAATCCCATGCGAGTTTCACCTGGCCTCCACCCAGCCTCCACCCAAATCCAGAGCATGATCCCAGGATCGCATGAAATTCAGCTCATTTTGGCTGAAAGTTTCACGAACCTCATTGAACCTCTAACTCAATTTTCTGGTATATAACAAAATTCAAAATAACTCCTTCCAGGTTCTTTTGTAAAGTTTCGCACGGCTCCAGTTGTATAGATACTATGCTGAGGGGAGATCATATAAGTAGCTACATAGATGTGTGTAAGTGACCGAGTTTTCATTGCTACTTGCAGTATATTTAGAAGACAGCTAAACTAATAATAGTTGAAAAATTAAACATAGATTCATTTCTTTCAACATGGTTTGAGGCTAGCATTTGTCACCCAAAACCTTATGGGGATTTCTCTCTTCACTACACTGACTAGAAACTAAAAGCAAGTATTCTGAATACATAATGCAGCACACTGTGCTGCCTGAGATTCCCACATCTTCCACCCACTCATTTTCGCACTGAGGGGCAATGGAAGATAGAAATAACTCTAACTCCCACACATAGAAATCGCACATTCCTGGTCAATTTATTTTTGATTGATAATAAAATCTCACCATGGAAGGTGCCTGAAAAACCCAAATAGATTTACTGAGGAAATATAAAGTACATAAGTGAGGAATTTAAGATTGTTGGAGATGTTCCCCTTAGCATCATTAGGGGTCAATGCAAGGCTGGCCTCATACTTCTAGTCTATATCCTACTCATTACGTGCAGTTGATCTATATTGTGAATTTCTTTTTTTTCTGCTAACATGTAAAACCAAGACTGTCCGAGTCATTTGAGAACCCATATCTTTTTCCTAATGTTCTGGCCACATCCCAATGTAGAATTCCTCTCACTTGCATTCTCCAGGTAGTTTTGAATGGATATCTTATTCTGTTGAGGCCCTAAATTGTTGGGTAGTGTTGCTGTGTGTTGTTAAACAGCTGCTGCATTTCCATGGTTGTGTAATGAGCACTATGTAACCTTAACAAGCTTACGTGTGTGTGTGGAGTGTTTGTAGAATGATCTCTAAGAACATTCAGATTAGCTGTATTTTTATATATTTAACATATTTTGTGTGACCTACTGTAGTATAAATTCATGTACTAAATGAAATATAAATCCAATATATAAATGCACACTATTCCTATGGTATTCTTACATTGTTTCTCCTGGGAGCCAAGTTACAGGAGTGTTGTCAGTTGATGTTTGTCAAGTATATTGAAATCCTTCCATTTCTATAGCTCCTTTATGGAAAGTGTTTTCAAAATCATTTTTCATTATATTTGTGGTAATTTTATCCACTAGGACATTTGTAGAGTTATCATAATCAAACAAGCACAGTGGACCAAATTCGTGAAGCCAAAGGAGTTACACCATGAATGAATTGGTCCCCCCCCCCCCACTTCCCTAAGAGCAGCTGTAGGGAATGTTGTATTGACACTAATATCTTTTCCGCAAATGCAACCTAGAATGTATTGATCAAACTTGAATACCCAGCCTTTATGTCCTCAAGCCTTATAGAATGCTTCAATTTTGTTGTTGTAGTCCTGTTGGTCCCAGGATATGACAGAGACAAGGTAGGTTTCATAGATTCTTGGATTCCAAGGTCAGAAGGGACCATTGGGATCATTCAGTCTGACCTCCTGTATAACCCAGGCCATAGAATTTCTCCCAAATAATTCCTATCTTTTAGAAAAACATTCAGTTTTGATTTAAAAATTGTCAATGATGGAGAATCCACCGCGACCCTTGGTAAATTGTTCCAATGGTTAATTAGTCCTCCTGTTAAAAATTTACGCCTTATTTCCAGTACAAATTTGTCTAGCATCAGCTACCAGCCATTGGATGGTGTTGTACCTTTCTCTGCGAGACTGAAGATCCCATTATTAAATATTTGTTCCCAGGGCCAGATTAAGTCTCCTGTGGGCCCAGGGCTATTAGACTTTGTGGGGGCCCTGTATACAAGTCTTTTTCCTAATTTAAAATAAAATGATCACAATTATGATATCGAGGCTATTAACGTTATACTAAACTTGCCTTTTAATTAACATAAAGCCGTTCTGTGGTTACATTTCAGTCTTAAAATATGTAGAATATAGTTAATTCAAAATAGCTTACTTCTTACCTTAGAACAGCTGTTATATTAGTTTCTTTCTGGGAGGGACTTTGGGTGCAGGAAGGGGCTCTAGACTGTGGCAGAGTGTTGGGGTGCAGGAGAGGGTAAGGGGTGCGGGCTCTGGGAGTGAGTTTGGTGCAGGAGGGGATTCTGACTTGTGGCAGGAGATTGGGGTGCAGGAGGAGGTGCAAGGTGCAGGCTCCAGCCAGGAGGCACTTTCCACAGGCGGCTCCCGGCTGGTGGCGCAGCAGGGCTCAGGCAGGCTGCCTGCATGCCATGGCCCCATGCCGCTCCCGGAAGCGGACAGCTGCTGGCACATCTCTGAGGCTCCAGTGGGTGGGGGCGGCTCTGTGCGCTGTCCCTGCTCCTAGCACCATCCCCGCAGCTCCCATTGGCCACCTCTTCCTGCACCCCAACCCCCTGCCCCAGGTCAGAATACCCTCCTGCACCAAACACCAGAGCCCGCACCCCTCGCCCTCTCCTGCACCCCAACTCTCTGCCCAAGCCTGGAGCCCCCTTCCTACACCCAAACTCCCTCCCAGAAAGAAACTAATATCATAGCTGTTCTAAGGTAAGAAGTAGGCTATTTTGAATTAACTATATTCTACATATTTTAAGACTGAAATGTAACCACAGAATGGCTGTATGCTAATTAAAAGGCAAGTTTAGGATAGCATTAATAGCCTCGTTGCCATAATTGTGATCATTTTGTTTTAAATTAAAATTAAATTAAATTAAATTAAAAATTCCCTTTTTATGCATCTCAGGATCTCATGAGCTTATTTGGCCAGAGTATCACACTGTGAGCTCATGTTCAGCTGATTATCCATCACAACCCCCAAATCATTTTCAGAGTCACTGCTTGACTCTAGAGTCCTCCATCTTATAAGTGTGGCCTAGATTCTTTGTTTCCAGAGGTATGCATTTACATTTAGCCATATACAAATGCATATTGTTTGCTTGTGCCCAGTTTACCAAGATCCCTCTTAATCAGTGACCTATCCTTTTCATTATTTACCACTCGGTCAATTTTTGTGTCATCTGCAAACTTTATCAGTTGTGATTTAATGTTTTCTTTCAGGTCATTCATAAAGATGTTAATTAAGGGTCAAGAACCAATCCCTGTGGGACCCCACAGGAAACAGAACCATTCAATGACAATTCCCTTGACAGTTATATTTGGAGACCTATCAGTTAGCCAGTTTGGGATCCATTTAATGTGCCCCATATTAGTTTAATATCATTCTAGCTCTTTGACTTGGTGCTGCGTGATGCTATAATTAAAAGTCTTACAGAAGTCACCAAAATAATTATCTTTATCAACGAATCTTGGAAGAAGAGCTCTGTTTAAGTCTGAAAGCTTGTCCCTTCCATCAACAAAAGTTGGTCTAATAAAGATATTACCTCATCGACTTTGTCTCACTGAATTTTGAATGGCAAAGAACAGTGTAGTTTTTCTTGATTGCTCAAAAAACAAGCAAGCTGTTCTTTAGAGATGTCATTACCAGTTTCGTTTCAGAATCCATATGCAGAGTACAGCATATTAACATCTCTATATGTAAGTTTTACTTTATTTTATGTGAACATTTGGTTTTTATAGTTCGTAAGTGGCAATATTGCAAATACACTGAGAGAGGAAGTTATTTCTCTTTATTATAAAAGAGCAGCCATCTGATTTTTGCTTTCACTTTTTCTTTTTCTTTTTTTTTGAAAGGGAGAAGGGTGGAAACTGGTGAATAATTCAGTTCATGTTTATGCATTCAGAGAAGTGAATCAGAACTCCAAATGTATCCAAACATTTCCAAGATTGCTCCCACCTACACACTTTATGTGGAAAGAGCCTTTGGGTCAAAATCTGCAGGTGCTGCTCAAGGAGGAGAACAGATTGAACCTGAATTTTTATATAAGAATTTATGGATTGGAAAATTGGACATTAACTCAAAATGAGAGCAGGATTGTGACATGCCTTAAAACACCACATAGGGGAGTAATGGGTTGCCTTGCGCCTCTCGTTCCCATGGGAGGACTACCCACATGTGAGTCACAGACAAATGGGAAGATGCACAAATAGGCGGAGCATTGGCTCTGGTCCCAGCAGAGCTGAGCTGGCATAGAGGAGAAGAATTAATCTGCTGCTGGTATAGCCCAGCAGCAGATTACTTCCCCTGTGAAGCAAGAGAACAGAAATCAGGGAGGGAACTGTAACTCCCTGGGCTGCTCTTGTGGCAGCGTAGCTTGACACCACCTGTAAGAGTGGGTTCTATATTTACAATATAGCCTTTCTCTGTGAACTTTAACCCATTTTCACCCTGACCCCACAATCCTTGTACACCTGCTCCTCCTCCAAGTAGTGCAGAAATTAGCTCAATTTAAAATGCTTGAGAAAGATCACTCTGTCTTGGACAAGTATACTGCGCAGGAACCCAGATGAACTAAGGGCTTGTCTACATTTGAAAATTAATTTGGATTAAGGGAGGGCATGACTTTAAAGCACAATAATTATTTTGGACTAGGTCCCCATGTGGACACTCTTATTTTGGAATCGGAGAGAATTTTTTTCAGTTTGGCTTAATCTACTTCCAAAACGGATTAAGGTAAATTGGACAAAATCGAGCATCCACTTGGGGGAGCTATCCCAGAATTGCTACTCCAGTTAATTTCTCTGTGTGTGGATGAGAGCTAGGAATATAATTGTATCCTTCTATTTTCTGAGGTGAGGGCAAGGAGGGGGAAGGGTTGTGTACTTTTGTTTTTGTTGCCTTGCTTATTAAAAAAAAAAATAATCAGATGTTGCTGTATGTGATATTCCCAAAAGGGTTAATTGTAAAAGTCAGCTCTGAGAAGTTGCTAAGCAACAATGTTCTGCCCTCAGGATCAATGATCAACCAATGGTGATTTGCTCTGCTGATGTAATGTATATAAGTTAATATTCCTTCTAGAGAATTGTGTGGGTGGAGTTCTGTGGAAACTTATCTGAACTGGTTTCTTCTGCTCCTGTAGTTTTAATTAATTCCTCCTAATAAAAGTAATTGTTTTTCTAATTATGGTCCAGTCCCTTAATAACAATTATTCCAATATAACAAAGACACTAACTAGCAAGAGTCAATCAAAATTAGTTCATTTTTCCGATTTTTGGATCCATAACTCTTGCTGGAGATGAACCGATTAGTTTTTATTATCTAAAAGGGTAAATTATAATAAAGGCACATTACTGTTGCACACAGTGTACTTTCTGGAACTGAAGGGGGTGGAGAAATGGGGAAGATAACCAGTCCAGTAATTTAGTCTTATGAGTAAGGTTTTCCACATCAGGCCCAAAATTTTTAAATAATTTACTAGTTCTAATGAATTGCATAGTATTTTAGAATTTAGTTATATAGAATACCCTGATTCACATAGGTATAATTTGGATGCTTACCTGACTCCCTCAATCAAAGAATGTAGTTAATCAGTTAGTACTGATTTCATTAAAAATGAGATTGTATATTTTCACTTAATGGCTGTTGAATTAGGTTCAAGATTATGAAATCTGGGCCCCACTCATTGCTGAAGTCAGGCGTTACACCACATTATGCCAGTTGAAGGCCAGGGCTGGATTTAGGGGCAGGTGACTCTGGGGTGCCGGGCTTGGGGTGCTGTTTTTGTTGTTAGTGACATTTCAGTTATTCTTAAAATTAAAAAGTTTCTATAAGCCTAGAGGAAACCATTTTTATTTGCTTATATATGGCATGAATAAATACAGATTTACAGATCCTTGTGTGCAAATTTATTGTCTTGTATGACAGGGATAAATCATGCATGCAAATTGTGCATCAAAGTTGTGATATGGGCTACAAATGCAATAAAAATAAAGTATTCAAAAGTTTAACAAATGGAGTGAGGAGGGCGCTGAAGACACTCTTTGCCTGGAGCACCATTTGGTCTAGGACCGGCCCTGCTGAAGGTCTTGCCTTTTGTGTAGCAGAAAAGAAATGTAGGGTAAAATCCTAAGCCTTTTGACTTCAATGGGGCAAGGATTTCACCCTTAGTAACTAATTCTTATATTCCTCTGAAAAAGCTTCAATGAGCATCACAAAACCCATTCCTGCAGCCTTGTTGCATGCAACACTTCCACTAATTTCAATGAGAGGTACATGCTCCATAGACTGCAGAATCCGGTTCAAATTTAAGCCTGTAAAATAGTCCCCTTCTTAAAGTGTTTTCTTGCCTAGTCTTTTCTGGTTAACTTCCATAAATATGCCATATTGCTCATGCTCTCTGATTAGATAAGTCCAGTTGTTATAAGATTTTGAGTTTGTAGAAGTCATTAACCACAGTTAGCCCTAGGACTACTGGCCTCCCCATTTAAAAGCAGAGATATTGAATGTCCCTTTATGTTTATTTTGCTATATTATATGTATATTCAGCCATGTTTTGAAGACTAAGTACCCTCAAATAAAATCTGAACTGATGTCTAAGTTCAAAATATTTTGATATCATCTTTGTTTGCGTGTCACATGTTTTCATACAACTCAGCACATCCTGGGTCTGGCTGGGATAAGCAGACATGCTTTTGGGAGAAGCAGGTCCTCAGAATCTCTGGGAATCAGACCCCAGGGTGTCAATTTGGGCCTCCAAATTTAGGCTTCAACCCAGCAAAGTATTTAATTACGTGCTTAACTTTAGGCACTTGGGTAGCTCCATTGGCTTTAATGTGATCTTAAAATTGCTCTGCTAGACTTGGACTTAGAACACTTCTGAAAATTTGGTTGTATATCTGTAGATGTTCACTCATCTCTAGTTAGTATCCAATAATACATGTATGTTACAGCTACTGAGTAGAACTTCAGTGTGCAGGGTAACCCTTTCAGCAAAGTCCCTTCAATATGCCAGAAGGTGGGAAGGAAGAGAAATAGATTTCCAGGAATGAGCATATTTTTATGATGATTAAGGTAGAGAACAAAACTGGTTGGTACAGTGTATGGTTACAAGACACTGGACTGCTGCTAACGTCTCCACGTGAAATTCTGGCCCCATCAAAATCAATTGGAGTTTTGCCTCTGACTTCTAATGGGGTTAGTATTTCTGTCTCTCCGAATCATTTGTTCTTATATTTCTGCTGCTAGTTTCTTTTAAAATGGGAAATAAATTCCCCATCCCGCCCTCTCTTTTTTTGGTGCTGCTGTTCTGTCTGCGTCTCTTTCTCTGAGTGTTTTGAAAGTGATTGTACTACTTTTTTCCACCGGAGACTGGCCTTTATCTCATTATTTAGTTTTAAAGACAAACTCAATGTGCTCTGTTATTGTGCGCATGAAAATTACAGTTTTTGTAACACATGTACAATAATTAAATTGTTCCCACCCTGTCAAAATATAAGTCCTTGACTAGTGCCTTTAGGTCATCCGGTGTGGATTCATTAATGTGCAGCAATAGAGCACTGAGCCTTGGCTTGCAGCTAAACACCGTTTTAATCACCTTTTATTAGAACACCTCCCTTTGGCGTAGAACTGCTTAGCACAGGGGATTGGTAATGAGATGCCTTTTGTGTCGATATGCTGGAAGAGGCTCCTGAGAGTATCTTGTTAAAATTCCACTGTAATTTGAAGGGAGGTGTGGTTGGGGGATAGGGGAGATTTCTGTGTCTTGACTGGAGAGCAACCCCTTTTCTGGAGATTATTTAATCATTCTTCCCAAGGATGATTTATCTCTGGACTCATAAAAATATTTCTGAAAAGCAAATGTTTTGCCTGTGAAATACACTAGATTGTGCAAAGTATCAGGTAATTTGATGTTAAAGAAATCCCAAGGGAAGGAACCCAGTGGAAAATTTTCTAGGGGAATATACATCAGAAGCTCCCTAGACACAATCTCCTGCTCCATTTCTAATTCTGCAAATTGGATGGTGTGGTGCACCATCAATATAGTTAGGGTATTTTTAAGCACTAAATATTTCCAACAAAGGACACTTATATATAAATGCATTTGCCAGCTGATGGTGTTTCCTTCGTTGGTCATGTTATAATGATGACATAGCATTTCTTTTAAAATGGGAAATAAATAAATACATTACCTCATCCTCTAGCCCTGCTCTCAGCAAGTGAATAATCCCTCATATATAGATGTGTGATTATGATTTGCTGATGGCATGCCAAGCACTGTGAAAACATAGAGGTGATAGAAGGTGAAATCCTGGTTCCATTGAAGTCAGTGGCAAAGCTTCCATTGACTTCAGTGGGGCCAGCATTTAGTATTTCACCCGTGGTCCCTGCCCAAGACGCTTACAGTCTAGCAGCTAAGGGTATGTCTACACTTGCAGAGTTTTTGCACAGTCAGTTTCACCAGTGATAGTGAATTGGTGAAAGAAAAGCGCTGGTTTGTGTACTCACTTCCACAAGTGTCAGAGAGTGTTTACATTTGCAGCACTCCCATCACCGATGAGAGCAGCTCTCTAGGGCAGCTATCCCACCGTGCAGCTCTTTCCAGTTTGATAATGGATCTTGTGGGAATAGGGTGACCAGACAGCAAATGTGAAAAATCGAGATGGGGGAGCCTAAATAAGAGCCTATATAAGAAAAAGACCCAAAAATCGGGACTGTCCCTATAAAATCAGGACATCTGGTCACCCTATGTGGGAAGGGGGGGAGGTGATCGCGGGGCATCCTGGGTCCCTGCACAGCCTCCTCTCCCCAAACACTGATCAGCTCCAGTAGCTCAGCATTGCTCCAAGCAGAAGATCGTTTGCTCCATGATGCAGGCACTGTCACCTGGCCGGATGATAAATGAGCACATCACCACCAAAGTTTCACCAGTAAGAGCTGTACTCCTCTCGTGGAGGTGGTTTTCTTTTTGCACAAAAAGTCATTGGCAAGTGTAGACGCTCCCACGGTTTTTGCTCAAAAGAGGGACTTTTTCCGTTTTAAATGGCAAATGTAGACATGCCCTTAGATTTTAAGAAAGGAATGCTTAAAGTTAGGTCCCTAAGCCCATAAATAGGCACTTGAATAAATGGCCTAATTTCCAGAGGTGCTGAGCATCCAGCAGCTCCCATTGCTTCCCATTCATTCCAATGAATAGTTATTGCAACTCATTGAAATGCACTCACGCAAATGAATATTTAACCCAGATAAAAGTTCTGTATTTTGAACATCTTCTGTGCTTGTGCCTTTTTTTTTTTTGCATCCGCATTCAAGCATTTGAACTAAAATAAAATATACAATTTTATAAAATATATAATAACTAATACATGGAAGTATATACCAAGAACCACCCCTCTACAGTATTAAAGCTGTAGGATTCACCTTTTCTGTTTGATATTTTCCTCTCTATCTGTTCAGATGTGAAAGAAAATGAAGACTAGCAGCTCGGGTGCAGAATTAAAAGCAGATCAGAATCAGCAACCTGTTTCCCATTGCATGGCCTAAATCTTCAGCTGGGAATAGGACAACAAAACCACTCCCTGAGCATGACTTGAACATGCAGATAAGGTATTCAAGCACACTACAAAACTCTGTTCTGTCTATTACCTTTTTTTCTCTTTAATGCATTAGGATTTCTAAAGGTAACAGTCTGACAATAAAAACTGGTGGTTTGCAAGTGTCTGATAGGTTAAGATGATTCACACAAGGTGGTATACTGGAGTACTACTTTTCTATAGGGGTGTAAGAAAAAGGATCATTGTAGGAATCAGTGAATACAGTACACTTGTACTGTAAATCAGAAAGAGAGAGGGAAAAAAAGAACCAGTTGGATAAATTAAGACAGTTAAAGGATGAATGATCACTACTAGGTTAATAAGAGAGAGACTCCAACACGCTTGTCACTCATGCCTTCATAGATTTGCACAATAAGACGAATTCAGCTCTGTCACATGAAACTGAACTGTGCCTTCCAAGAAGTAGCTCTCACCTATCGCCTATATGTATGTTTCTTTTTTAAGTCATCGTCTACACACACAGGTTTTACTAAAATCAGTGTTTAAATATATTTAGTTAAGCTGTTGCAAACAGCTGCACGTACATACTTAAATTGACTTAATAGTGGAGACACATTGATTGAGATTTCAAATTAAGCTAACTCAGTATAAACCAGCTGTAAACCTATTCAAATATGTTGACACAGGGATTTGCCTCAGTTGAACTAAGGGTTTGTCTGCACTGCAGCTTGTGTAGACATGCCCTGCTAGCTGTACTGTAGGTAGCGCGCTAAAAATAAAAGTGAAGACACTGAGGTATGGGCTTCAGCACTGGCTGTACAAGCCAGTCTGACCCCCCTGAGTCCGTGATCACTTGTGCAGAGGTGCTGAAGCCCACGTCATGGTGTCCTCACTCATGGGTGGCGAGTATAATAAGCAAGGGGCGGCTGTAATAGGGTTGGGCGGGTGGGGCGGTCTGGCGGGGGAGGCAAGCAGCAGGTGAGTGAGCAGAAGGCAGGCGGGGGAGGAGGTGAGCAGAGGGGGGAAACTCACGGTGGGGGGTGAAGAGGTGAGTGGCGAGTCAGCAATGGGCGGGAGCAGGGCCTGGGGCAGAGCAGGGGTGAGGTGTGGGCGGAACTGTGGGCGGAGAGTTGGGACAAGGAGTTAGCCTCCCCCAGGGGAAGTTTCACCCACTGCCCATGTCTTCACTTCTGTTTTTAGCAAGCTACCTAGAGTACAGATATCATGGGTAATGTCTACCCAAGCTGCCAGTCACCCCCTCACCTGCTATGTAGATGTACCCTAAGTCCATGTAAAAAAAAAAAATGTGTGAAACCTTGTGTGTGCAGACAAGATCTATATTATATTGATTTATTTTGATCTGGAGCTCTTCTGGCATAATCTGCTGATTGGCCAGCATAATTGTACAACTGCAATGTTAAGGATCAGTGTGAATTTTTGGTCTTGTTATGAATTTGACTGGAAAATTTTTCTGGAATGGCCTACCCGTTTTCCTTGCAGTGGGATTTAACCCACATATTTGTCATCCAGGGTTTGTTTTGAAATTAATCTTATTAATTTATTCCAAACAGGATATCACCCTAAATTTTGTCCTGCAAAAAATTGTATGGGTTCCTCTCATCAGTAATTATATTCCTAACAGATGTGTCTGGCTGTATAGTACATGATTTATGGGCACACGAACAAGAAATATTGAATTCCATCAGGACAAATGGCCATGTACTGTATAGCCAAGCAGTTCTGTTAGGAATTCCATCATATATAGAATATTTGTCCTTCTAGGAATTTATGATTTAGGCTGTCCAGGAGTTTGTCCTGATTAAATAATAAGATTAGTTCTAGGATTGTAGACCCAAATATTTGTCCTCTTGGAAATCCTAATCCCAAAGATTAATTCTGTGGTATATGTTTGTACGTTAGTGAGTTGTTTGTTTTCTTGCCAGGAATTCAGTACGTATACAATTTTTTAAGGGTCATACTCATTTTGGCTGGGATTGTCAAAGGCCCAAGAGAATTAGTTACCCAAATTCCAGTGAAATCCATTGGAATTTGGGTACCTATCTCCCCCAGGCATGTCTGAAAATTTTAGCCTTCAAAAATATGAGGGATTTAAACCTGTAGCTACCTACAAATTCCTCATTGATATTATTGCTGCATACCATGGCCACTCAGAACGTCACTGGTATGAGGATAGAACTGATATTGTTCCTGGGTAAAATAGTAAAGTGGCTGATACTGGACTCAATTAATAAAAGAATTACAGGAGGGTAATAAAATCCAATCAACATGGATTTATGGAAAATAGATCCTGTCAGATTAGCTTGATATCTTTTTTTTTTTATGATGAGATTATACATTTGGTTGGTAAATGTAACAGTGTTGATGTAATATACTTAGACTTCTGTAAGGCATTTAATTTGGTGCTGCATGACATTTTAATTAAAAAACTGGAATAATACAAAATTAACATTAAACGAATTAAATACTGGCTGGCTGACAGATATAAAAATGTAATTGTAATTGGGGAATCATCAAGAGAATGTGGGATCTAGCCGGGATCAGTTCTTGGCCCTACACTGTTAATCATTTTTATGATGACCAAGAAGGAAACATAAAGTGATTGCTGAGCAAAGTTTGCAGATGACACAAAGATTAGGGGAGTGGTAAATAATGAAGAGGATAGGTCACTGATGGAGAGTAATCTGGATCTCTTGGTGAGCAGGGCACAAGCAGATTCTGTACTTTACTATGACCAGTTGTAAATGTATGCATCTAGGAATAAAGAATCCAGGCTATACTTACAGAAAGGGGGACTATCCTGGGAAGTAGTGACTCTTAAAAAGATTTAGGGATCGTGGTGGATAATCAGCTGAACATGAGCTCCCAGTGTGGTGATGTGGCCAAAAGGGCTAATGTGATTCTTGGATGTTGTGACAGAGTTCTGGGAATCTAGAGCTGACCCAGCACTCTGGTCACCATGTTACCAGCTATTACCCCCCTGGAATGGATTTAATTGGGGGCAGGGATAAATGTTCAATGGCTTAATTAGACAGGAGGCTGATGAGCTTATGAAAGCAATCAACTGGGAACAGATAAAGAACAGGAAGGAAGTGCAAAAGTGGGGAGGCTGGCAGGGATCAGGGGGATACAGGATCTCAGGATGGTGGATTAAGGGGGGAATTTACTTCCAACTGTATGCTGTTGCACAAAGCTGTACCGGAGAATTAGTGGAGGTCACCCAATAAATAACACATGGATGCTTAGAAACTCATAAGCATCCGGCCTGTTTGTGGTGGTCCAAAGCGCGGAGAAGGGAGCCTGTTAATAGACCTTGACTAAAAGTAAGGAGGCTATGACCTATGTACTTGGCACTGGTGGGACTGCTGCTGGAATACTGTGTCTGCAGTTCAAGAAGGAAGTTGGTAAATTGGAGAGGGTTCAGAGAGGAGCCATAAGAATAATTAAAGAACTAGCCAACCTGCTTTATAGCGATAGACTCAGAGATCTCAGTCTATTTAGCTTAACAAAGAGACGGTTATGGGGTGACTTGATCACAGTCTATAAGTACCTACATGGGGAACAGAAATTTGAAAATGGTCTCTTCCCAATGTAGCAAAGAAAAATATAACAAGATCTAACACTGGAAATTGAAGCTAAACAAATTTAGACTGGAAATGAAGTGCACATTTTTAACAGTGAGGGTAATTAACCATTGACACAACTTACTATGGGTTCTGCATCGTGGGGAATTTTAAAATAAAGATTGGATGTTTTTCTAAAAGATACGCTTTGGTAGTTCGAACAGGAATTATTTTTGGGAAGTTCTATGGCTTGTGTTATGCAGCAAGTCAGACTAGAAGATCTAGGTGATCCCTTCTGGCTTTAGACTCTATGAACTCAGATTCTTCTTGTTCTATATGCAGACGCTTCTAATATCGAAGCTAGAGAAGAATGTCTATTAGCTGTTCGTACCAAGGCCTATAACTCACACAGTTGATCCCATGCTGATTCTAACCAGTAGAGAGCAGTGACACACATACATGCTGACCAGTGTATTAAAGAAGAGTAAGTAAGAATTGCATTCCTTACTTCATAATGCTAAAGGCTGGTGAACATTTAATGAGGTATAAAAACACTTTTTAATAATATATGGCTTATTATATTACTTACTAATGTCCACTAAACTTGATCACATGCCTTCTCATTAGTATGCTTGAGTTTTTGACCTTTCTGGCAATTTGCCTTCATTTGTAGATATCTGTTTTATTGTAGCTGAAACTCAAAAACAACAATAACTTTTTGAAGGGGAAAAAAGTTCTAACACATGCGCAAGGTGTAACACTGGTGTAAATCTGCCATAGTTCCATTGAATGCGCCATGGAGGCATGCCAGTTTACATCTACTAAAATCTGGCTCAATATATGTATTTGCAGTATAATGTGAATGTATGCATCTCAGAGTTCTTTGACAAGATCGTAGAATGAAAACGTTGACAGGGCCTGAGGATCGTGGTGAGTGCTTTCTTCAAAATCACTTTGATAAATATAGCCCCAGTAAAATATTCAAATGGATACAAGTGTGCGTGACAAACAGAATAGCCAAAGCTAAAGAAATACAGGATCATAGCATTCAGAGGGGGAAAAGACTTATCTTGAAAATGGAGTCCATATTCCTGCAAGGCAGGATGCAGTCAGATAATTTTAATTTTGGTGTTTCCTAACTTTTGAGTGCTTTATTTTGTAATCTTTATAATGTGGTTTTATTGGGTGTAAATGCCTTTTTAAAAAAAAAAAAAAGGCAAATGAAGGAAACAGGAATTCTATCACGTGGCATCATATTGATGCTCACATGGTCATCAGCAGGGTTGGAATTTTTTGATCCATAACCCAGACCTCTGACACCGGAGCTACAGGAGTAACAACTAGCAAACGAAGTTTGTCATCCTTTCTGGGGACCAGCACTAGAGGGGACTGAGAGATACACAGTGCCAGTTTCATGGATGTTTGTTGTCAGCAGAGAAATTATGAGACTTGAGAATCCTAACTTCCACTCCAGGCTCTAGAGGAGAGTCTGGCTTCTGCTGAGGTCTAAATTTGACCCCTTCTGCTGTCCCTAATAACTTGTCCCTGTCCTAGACCTGTCTCCACTTCACGCCTGACTCCTCATACTAGTCCCAGTCTCCACTTCTCTGGCTCCCAGTTCCAATCTCCCTCACCACACTCCTCATCCAATCTCAGGCTCCTTCCCCACTCTCATCCTGGCTCTTTGCCAAGCCATTCCCAGTCTCTCTTTCTCCTTCCCACTCCCAACAGCTTCCAGTCCCAGTCTCCATCCCTCCCCAGGCTCTTTGTCTCAATTTTCTGCTCCCCACCTTCATCCTCCTGGCTCTTGTGCCTTCTGCATTCAAGTCAGGCCATTTTCTCTTCCACACTGCCTGTGCCCCTATAAAGGGGATCATTCACAGAACAGGAGAGACAGGGTCACTGTTCTGCCAAGCACATCTATCACAGGGAGAGTTCTGCTTAGCCCCTGCAGCCCTGGGCTTGACCATGCTCAGTATAGAAGGAATCTTTCAAGATTTTCACTGTGAAGTTGTAACAAGACTCTCTTGAGCGTGCAGGTAAACTGAGATTTTTTCCCCCAAAGTTTATAAAGTGGCAAAACTTGGGCAAATATTCATGGGACCAACAAAGGGCATGTCCCTGACAAATTTCAAATCCCTAGTCCAAGGCAAAGAGGTGCTAGAACGTCTCAAAGCACCAGCTGTAAGAATTTTTTTTAACTTGGCAAAACAATGTATTTTTCCTTAATCCCATTTTCAGAAATGGTTGGACTGTTTTGGCTGAAACTTTAAAAAACAAAATTGCAGCCTAAGGCAGACCTCCTTTGTAGAAAATTGCAGCTCAAAATGGTTAAAATTTGGCAGTTATAAGCAACTGAAAACAGGCTCTTAAAATGGAAAGTGTCGGAGAATCCTAGTAATAGGCAGAGCTACTGGCTCTGCATATAATAATAAAACATACTATCTCCCTTTCAGACAACTTACTTAAGTCTTTTACACCTTTTTTTTTAAAAAAATAAGACAGATTCCTGGAGATTTTCTACTGGAAAAAGAGCATAATAAAGCAAAGATATAAATGCATTCACAATATTCATAGTGACTGAAAATGAACTGTTCAATAGAGATTCATGATATTCTAAAATGATCTTTGCTTCCTCAGTCAAGTCAACAGTATCATTTTTTCTAATGAAGTATGTGACCTTAAACTTGTGACAAGGATTTTTATTTAAATCTTAGATTTATAGCCGCTTTGGGTTGATAATATCGCCCCTGAATCCCCCTGCTGGGCTTCAGGACTGTAAGGCACCTTGTTACCCACTGCCTACAGCGAGAGAGAATTTTGTGATAGTTGGGTATCAGCTCCCTAGCATCACCAATCTTTCAGACACTCGAGCTGTGTCAGCCCTAACTTCGCCTGGCAGGTTATCAATAGGTGCATCCCAGTCTGAGTCCCTTTGAATCGTTCCCCTGAGATATCCAGTCCCTGCCACTGGCTACTCAGACATTTCAGATCCTCTGCCCCCAAAGCTGCAGTGTACCCCAGTTTACCAGTTTTGCCTTAAACCTGTAAACCATGCAGCACTTGTGAGCACTTTAATAAAATGAAAGCAGGTTTATTTAAGAAAGAATAAAGAGGTAACTAGAAGTGAGAGAAAGTGATGGAAACAACTGCTTACAACACACAACAAAATCATAAAATGTGAACCTAGGTCTACATTTATCAATACTTACCTTTCCTATCTAATAAAGTAGGCTCCCCCGCATCCCACCCCCAAGTTCAGTCTCTTGCAGAGCTGTCTTCTTTCACAAGAACTAGGATCCAAATGTTCATGAGAGCCCCATCCCTCTCCTTAAGTGGTTTCCTCAGCAAATGTCTGCAGAGTGCCTTTCTCTACATTTTGTTACACTGCGACGGTCTTTTGAGACAGTCTTTCATAGCCAGAAGGATCTCCTGCCTGCTATAATGCTCCTTTTCACCTCCAAGTGGTTTCAATCATTCACAATTGTCCTTGATGGTTTTCCATTAACTGTTCTGGGATGTGGCAAGAGTAGAGACAGTGGAATCTTGCATTACGTTTCCAGTTGACATGGGAGGGGTGCGTGTCAAGTCCCTCTTGCTTGAGTAGATCATCACTGAGACATTTTATCCTCCCAGTGACTGATTTCTACTCCAAGTCCATAAAGCAAACTTTCAATATAAAGACATTATTCTTTAAATATTACCCACACATACATCTTACAATGATTGAGTCTTGACAAGTTACAAGCTTTCTCTAGGTTCCTGTATAATTAGAAAGACCAAAAAAGAATTTGAAGAACAGCTATCCAAAGACTCAAAAAGTAATATATATATAAAAAAAAAGGAAGTACATCAGAAGCAGGAAGCCTGCTAAACAACCAATGGGCCACTGGACAATCGAGATGCTAAAGGAGCACTCAATGGTCTTTGGACAATAAGGCCATTGTGGAGAAACTAAATGAATTCTTTGCATCAGTCTTCACTGTTGAGGATGTGAGGGAGATTCCAAAACCTGAGCTATTCTTTTTAGGTGACAAATCTGAGGAACTGTCCCAGATTGAGGTGTCATTAGAGGAGGTGATGGAAACAACTGCTTACAACACACAACAAAATCATAAAATGTGAACCTAGGTCTACATTTATCAATACTTACCTTTCCTATCTAATAAAGTAGGCTCCCCCGCATCATTTTGGGACAAATTGATAAACTAAACAGTAATAAGTCACCAGGACCAGATGGTATTCACCCAAGAGTTCTGAAGGAACTCAAATGTGAAATTGCACAACTACTAACTGTAGTTTGTAACCTATCATTTAAATCAGCTTCTGTGATGACTGGAGGATAGCTAATATGATGCCAATTTTTAAAAAGGGCTCCAGAGGTGACCCCGACAATTACAGACTGGTAAGCCTGACTTCAGTACCAGGCAAACTGGTTGAAATGATAATAAAGAACAAAATTGTCAGACACATAGATGAACATAATTTGTTGGGGAATAGTCAACATGGTTTTTGTAAAGGGAAATCATGCTTCACCAATCTACTAGAATTCTTTGAGGGGGGTCAACAAGCATGTGGACAAGGTGGATCCAGTAGATATAGTGTATTTAGATTTTCAGAAAGCCTTTGATAAGATCCTTCACCAAAGGCTCTTAAGCAAAGTAAGCTGTCATGAGATAAGAGGGAAGGTCCTTTCCTGGAGTGGTAACTGGTTAAAAAATAGGAAACAAAGGGTAGGAATAAATGATCAGTTTTCAGAATGGAGAGAGGTAAATAGTGGTGTCTCCAAGGGGTCTGTACTGGGCCCAATCCTATTCAATATATTCATAAATGTCTATTCAGAACTATCTGGAAAAAGTGGTAAACAGTGAGGTGGCAAAATTTGCAGATGATACAAAATTACTCAAGATAGCTAAGTCCCAGGCAGACTGCAAAGAGCTGCAAAAGGATCTCTCAAAACTGGGTGACTGGGCAACAAAATGGAAGATGAAATTCAGCGTCGATAAATGAAAAGTAATGCACATTGGAAAACATAATCCCAACTATACATATAAAATGATGGGATTTAAATTAGCTGTTACCACTCAAGAAAGATCTTGAAGTCATTGTGGATAGTTCTCTGAAAACATCCACTCAATGTGCAGCGGCAGTCAAAAAAACAAACAGAATGTTGGAAATCATTAAGAAAGGGATAGATAATAAGACAGAAAATATCATATTGCCTCTATATAAATCCATGGTACACCCACATCTTGAATACTGCATGCAGATGTGGTTGCCCTGTCTCAAAAAAGATATATTGGAATTGGAAAAGGTTCAGAAAAGGGCAACAAAAATGATTAGGGGTATGGAACCGCTGCCATATGAGGAGAGATTAATAAGACTGGGACTTTTCAGCTTGGAAAAAAGATGACTAAGGGGGGGATATGATAGAGGTCTACAAAATCATGACTGGTGTGGAGAAAGTAAATAAGGAAGTGTTATTTACTCCTTCTCATAACACAAGAAGTAGGGGTCACCAAATGAAATTAATAGGTAGCAGGTTTAAAACAAAAGGAAGTATTTTTTCACACAACGCACAGTCAACCTGTGGTTCAAAAAAGAACTAAATAAATTCATGGAGGCTAGGTCCATCAATGGCTATTAGCCAGGATCGGCAGGGATGGTATCCCTAGCCTCTGTTTGCCACAAGCTGGGAATGGGCGTCAGGGGATGGATCACTTGATGATTACCTGTTCTGTTCATTCCCTCTGGGGCACCTGGCATTGGCCACTGTCAGAAGACAGGATATTGGGCTAGATGGACCTTTAGTCTGACCCAGTGCGGTCATTCTTATGTTCTTACATGTTACTCCTTATGGATAAATATCCTGTAAGCCCTGTGTTTGGTGTAGTCAGTTTGTCAGGAGTGAGGTGACAATAGTTTGTAAAGAACAGGGGACACTTTGCCAGTGGGTGTCTGTCTGTCTCTCTCTCTCTCACTCACTCACTCACTCACACACCACTGCCTTCCAGAATGGTCTCTCTGTTTCAGAAAAGCCTGTCCCCCTGCAATTTTGTTTTCATTCTGTCAGCCTCCAGTTCTTTCTCTCCTCAGTTGCTTCTCACTTCAAAGCCATTTTCTTTACACTCAAGCTTCTATGTGGCACATATCCAGCTGCTTCTGGGCACACACATCTACTCCCTGCCCTTTTCTTTTGCTTTTTAACATCTTCTCTCTCTCCTTGTTTTCTTCCTCACACACGAGCCCTACTTTGTGCCCCTAACACTTCTCCTGCGGTTTCAGTCCTGCCCTTTGTTCATTACAACATTTGCCATGTTGCTTATTGCTGCTGCTACTCACTATACAACGCTGCGGAGCTCATGAGTACAAAAAAGTAAGATGACGCTTTGTGATGGCATATAGGGTTCTTCACATTATCTTGGAGAACATGAGTCCCGAAACATTTTGATTGAGCTTATATTTTGTTGTTGGGGGGGGGGGGTGGATGAGAGATTTTCTTTTATTTAAGGTTTGATTCTGTGACTTAAATTTCAAAAACAAAAATGGGTTTGGGTTTTTTCATTGCCACATGTTCTCCCATCTCTGCTTGTATCTAATCTAATCTCTCTATATACAGCATTTATCATCCTGGTATCTGCATGTTTAAAGAGACTTACTGTATGCAAGTCTAATGAAGAATGATTGGTTCTTTCAGACAGTCATTTAATCCATAGGAAATTGTGTCTCAGTTGTCACTGCAGGAATGTGAAGCAAAATGTACATTAAAGAAAAACTAATTCAGAACAGATCTTTGGAACCCTCCACTCACACAGAATCTTCACAAAGACAGAAAAGGCATCCACACAGTAATACCAAACAAATTTAATAGGATTGGTATAATGTAATTAATACCAAATGAGGTACTAATATTTACAAGACACCCTCAGCAAAACAGGAACACTACAATAAGTGGCTAATAATTTTTTGTTCCTTTGGAGAGTAGCAAATGGAACCATGAGAAACTCATTTACTCTTATGTTGTTATATTCTCTAATTCTGTTAGATTTCCTGTATAAGTTAGTAATCATGTTCGTTTTGTATACAATAAAATGGGATCACGATGATAGAATTTTGCACTTGCCTAAAAGAGAGGAACCAGATGCATAAATGAGGTTTTATGTGAGGGATTTAATGGAATCTTTGGGAATGAAGTTCTTAAAATGAATAACAATTAACAGCCTTTACTTGTCATGCACACGCAGACACACAGTTTCTCTATTCTTCTTTTGCCAAGTGTATAAAGATTTAGAACATTATTCTATTTCAAGCAAGAAAACTCTCGGATTGATTATTATTCTGAATTTTTAATTTAAACTCAGGAGTACTGCTGGATGAGAAAAGAGCAGGTTTTTAGTACTCACTGTGCTATGTCCATGCAAATAGTAAGAGGGTCATTGCTCAAAATGTTACCTAATTATTTTTGAGGGCATGGTTCATATATATTGAATCTTCCACTGTCATAGATGGTTTGTCCAAAAGTAATTTAAGAAAAAAGACTTAAATAAACAATTTTAACATACATTTGTGATTTGGATCCTAAAGCACATTGCAAGTGATTCGATGTAGGAATTAACTCACTCACCACTAGGAATGGAGTGCAGCAACTGTTTAACAGCACACTGCAGCACAAGACCAATGGATCTCAACCTTCTCTGTAATGTGACCTCACCTTACAACAGAAATAAATTCAGGACCCCTCTCGCATCTAGCCATAAAAAGGGAGGATAACCATGATCCCCCTGGAGCTATTCATGACCACCTTGGGTGTTGAGAACCCATGTATTGGACAACAGATTATAACAGGCTGAGGGGACGGTTATCCAGTTAAACCACAACTGGACATGTGGAGCCTAGGTGAACATGAGATTTGGTGAGGATACCAAAATTAATTAGGCTGCAAAAAAAAAAAAAAAAGGCCAAGGATATTCTTAATGGTGACCACAAGTGACTAGGGCCTTGATTTTCTATCTCATGCAAAAGACAGCACTTCTTGTTGCCCAGTGTCCCTTAATAACCTGCTGAGTCATTGTTTAAAACTGATTCAAAGGCAAAACTGTCACCTGCTGAATCATTAACACATTTTCCACAGTAGTTGGGTATTCCCTAGAGGTCTCCCATCCAAGCACTGACTAGGTCTGACCCTGATTTGCTTACAAGATCTGAGGACAGCTCAGTCTGAGGTAATGTGTAATTACGCATGCACATCAAGAGGAGAATATTCTTGTTCAGCTCCCAGAAAGAACATTTTTTTAGAAAAAGGATAAGACTCAAGCACCCAGACTGTCTGTAAGGCCCTACCTACATTACTGAAATCTTCTACAAATCTCTTGCCATTGCTAACATGAGTTCAGCCCCCATTGCGTTTAGCAATGGTGTGAGCCAAGTGTAGTGGACCACTGGGTTTTCAACTGCACTGTGTCACTTATAGCTGCTCTGTGTAGACAGGGCCATATTCATCTAAAACAACAGATTGAAATGTGATATATGATTGTCAAATAACTTTATATTCTGAAGTGAGCAAATAATGAGATTTTAACAGAAGTTACAAGTTTCACCATAAAAACAACAGGCCACATAAGAAAAATACAGTTCCCTCCAATAATCCCAGAGACCCCACAGCCTTATATGTCCCCTTCTGTGTTGTCAGAAAACAACCAGCTCTCACCTCATTGCTATTTGGAGGTGACTAGCCCGCCCACTCTCTTTTCTCTGTTCTTCAGCATGCTTAGCTTTTCAAACTCCTAAGGGAGTAATCCTGGATGGCCAGTCCTTGCTGTAGCTGGGACCTGGAAAGGTTTTTCTGGTTCCACTGCTTTAGATGCTGTTGATCATTGAATTCTGGGAGGGTTTTTTGTCTCCTTCCTCTGAAGCATCAGGAATGGCCACAGTTGAAGATGGGACACTGGATGGGGTGGGCCAGGGCTTTGAGGTAGCACCAAGTATTCTCTGTCTCAGGTGGTTGACTGTCTGGTTCTTGCTGACATGCTCAGGGTCTAACTGATTGCCATATGTGGGGTCATGAAAGAATTTTTTCCCAGGTCTGATTGGCAGTGACCTTGGGGGGGTTTCAGCTTCCTCTGCAGTGTGTGGGATGGGGCACCTGCCAGGATTATCTGGGTGCATCTCAATCATTTCCCTGCCATTGTGTGTGGGGGGGAAGGGGGCTCAGGCAATGATGCACATCAGTCCCTCCTGTTCTCTGCCTGCGGCACATAATAGTCTAATCTAGTATCATTTACTTTGGTCTCATTTCTATTAGGTGGTGGGGGGAGGGGGAGCGGCCGGAGGGCGGCGAAAAAGCCAGAGCCGGCCCTGCCTGTTTCCTGTCCTTTCAGACTCCCAACAGCCAGTGCTCCCAGTTCTAATAATCACATGCAGCATCTAAACACCACATTCCCTCCTCTCTTAAGAAACTTTCCAAATTAAAATAAACATTGTTTGTTCTAACCCCAGGAACAAATATGAAACAAGACACTATACTGTTGGCAGGAATATTACACTGAAAACACTGTAGATACTACATAACAGAGTCTTTAGTCCAGGCAGGTGGTCGTCTGAGTCTGACAGGCCATCTCTCAAGCCCCAGTTCCAGTGCAATGTCTTGTTGTGTTGGTTCTACTGTGAAGTCATCCAATGCAGACTGGGTGTTGGCATAATCTCCTCTTGGTGCATAGGCAGGTGCAAGATAAGAAGCATTCCATTCCCCCCCATCAGAAAGTCGATAGGTGTAAGGGCCCGTCTTCTCTATGATTTTAAGAGGAGCTGTGAATATATGGTCCCCTTTGCGTAAGATTCCAGGTTTTCGTATTCTAACAAAGGAACCACACTCAAGCTTTGGTTCCTTAGCATCCCGCCGTTTGTCTGTGAAAGCCTTAGACTTTGCTTGGTTCTGTTCAACTGTCTTTCTCACATCATCCTTGTTTGGGGCATCAGGTCGTGCCTTTAACAATCCAGCAATGTTCAGTTTAGTATTCAGCTGTTTCCCATGCAGTAACTCTGCGGGTGATCTTTGCATTGTGGCATGTCGTGTAGCCTGGCATGCCTGCAAGAAATCAGTAGTGAAGGGTATCCACAATCACCCTTCCAGTTTAGCTGTTTGCAAACTCTCTTTCAAATTTCTGTTAAACCGTTCGATTTCTCCATTGGCTTGAGGGTAATATAGGGATGACCTCCTGTGTAAAATGTTCCTCTCTGCTAGAAAAATTTCAAACTCCAGGGAAGTAAATTGACTACCATTATCTGAAACCAGTTCTTTGAGGTTACCTTCCAGGCTAAAAATTGAAGAGAGAAACTTAATTACTGTAGCAGAAGAAATTTGCGATGTAAACCCTACCTCAGGCCATTTGCTGAAATAGTCTATTAAAGTGATGGCATAATGACAGTCAATTAGAGCAGTATCAAAGGGTCCTACAATGTCAATCGCCACTTTTTCCCATGCAGATTCAGGAAGAGGAACAGGCTGTAATGGAGGGTTACATGTCACTGCTGTCTTATCATGCATTTGGCAAGTGACACAGGATTTTATGAGTGCTTCAGTTTGAGAGTCCATCCCTGGCCACCAATACAGATCCCGTAGTCGTTGTTTGGTTCTGACAATTCCTTGATGAGTATCATGTGCCAGGTGTATGAGTTTTGACTGTAATTCTTCTGGCACAAGTAGCCGGTGTGTACCTCGTAGCACACAGCCATCGAGCAAAGAAAGTTCATCCCAAACTCTAAAATAAGGCAGCAAAACTGGGTCAAGGTTTTTAGGGTTACTGGGCCATCTCTTTATCAGAAATTCCAGTAGTTTTTGTTGAATTGGACACGCTGAACAAGCAGCTTGAAATTGTTCTCTTGTAACTGCAGTAAGAGTGCTTGTAATAAGCGCAACTACTACATCCTCATCCTCTGGTGGACCATCTGGTGAAGGCAACGGCAGGCGAGAAAGGCAATCAGCTACCACATTTTCGTTTCCAGGCTTATATTCCAGTTCATAATTGAAAGCGAGTAGTCTTGCAGACCATCTAGCAATACGATATCCTGCTCTTCCCAGTCCTTTCGTGGTGAGCAACGTTGTCAAAGGGCTGCGGTCTGTGCGCAACTTGAACGTGCGGCCCCACAGGTAAGTTCTCCATTTTTCAGTAGCCCAGACACAAGCAAGTGCTTCTTTTTCAACTGTAGAATATTTTCTCTCAGCATTACTTAGTGTCCTTGAAGCAAATGCAACAGTCCTCTCAGTGTTGTCCTCATGAAGTTGTGTGAGGACAGCCCCAAGTCCATAATCAGAAGCATCAGTAGTTACAATTGTGGGCAATGCGGGACTGAATAGTGCAAGTACTGGACTATGTACAATCAAGTCTTTCACCCTTTTGAAACTAGCTTGTGCATCCGTTGTCCACGCTAAGGTTGAACTTCTCCGTAGTAATTCTCGTAACGGTTCAATGACAGAAGCATAATTGGGAATGAATTTTGCATACCAGGAGGTAAGACCCAAGAAGGAACGTAAAGTTTGCAAATCTGTTGGAGGAGGAGCATTTGCAATTGCCAGGATATGATCTGGATCAGGTTTTAGTCCAGCCTGTGAAATCGTATGCCCCAGAAAGGAGAGTTCAGTTTGTCTAAATTTGCATTTCGACCTATTGAGCTTGAGGCCTGCTTTGCTGATGCAGTTTAGTACAATCTGCAGGTTATTGTCATGCTCCTCAGTAGTATTTCCAAACACAATAATATCATCCAAATAGCACTGAACTCCATGTTGATTCTTCAGAATTAATGACATCATTTTTTAGAAGGCACTTGGGACTGATGCGAGACCATATGGAACACGTTTAAAACGAAATAGTCCCTCATGTGTAATAAATGCTGTGAGGTCTCTGCTATCTTCATGCAACATAACCTGGTGGTATGCACTCTGCAAATCAAGAGTAGAAAACATCTTTGCTCCACGGAGTTCTGCAAATACTTCTTCTATGTGAGGAAGAGGATGGCTGTCAATCACAATAGCTTTATTAGGCTCCCTTAAGTCCTCCCAAAGGCAAATGTCTCCACCCTTCTTCTGCGTCACTACTATAGGTGAAACCTATTCCGAGGAGTTAATCTCTTCAATAATGTCCTTTTGAACAAGTTTTCTAAGTTCCTCTGAAACAGCTTCCCTGACTGAAAATGGTAAGCACCGTAATTTCTGTCGTACAGGCATCACATTATTCCACATTTTAACTTTATGCAGAAACCCATAAGCACAGCCGAGTTTCTCCTCAACCTGGAGTTGGGTCCCAGCTGAAACTGGTGTGTGTACCGCAAGAGTGCTTTGCTGAGGAAGATCAATTCGTCCATTGACTACCCTGAGTTTTAAAACAGCTAATAAATCTCTGCCAAGGATAGCAGTGCCTTTGTGGACAATGTAGAACTCCGCAGTTACACAGCGATCACCAAAAGTAACTATTGCTGGCAGGCAGCCATGTACTGAAATATGGTTTTTCAAATAGCACACCAAGTGAACTTTGAGTTCAGTAAGAGGCACATCCTTAAAGTAACGCAAATAGATGGAATCAGGTAGTATAGATACTGCTGAGCCAGTGTCCAGCATTAGCTGAATAGAGTGTGATTTGCCTGAGGGTATGGCAGAAACATTTACAGTGCACTTTATCTGTTCTGAAATATGTGCAGTAGTGATTTTGTCCACACTCAGCACAGTAACATCTGGTATTGTAACTGCATGCACCTGTTGATTGAACTGGCTACTGCGACATACTTTAGCAAAATGCCCAATCTTTTTGCAATGATTGCACTGAGCTACTTCTGCTGGACATCCTGTGTAGCTTGCAAGATGTTGTGGGGATCCATTAGTTTTCTTTTTGCAATTGTTTGTCTGCAGTGATAGTGAACTTTTCTGCAAAGGAGTCACAGCCTGGATTGGGCCTCCTGTACCCTTGCTCATTATTTTGGCTTCAGCTGTAGCTGATTCGATCTGAGTAGCAATGGTTATTGCTTTTTCTAGTGTAAGTTGTGGTTCCAGAAGTAAGCGTTCTCTTACATGAAGCGTTGTTGTTTTCTCAATGAGCTGGTCTCTAATCATCTCATCTGCCATATTCCCAAAGTCACAAGTTACAATCAGACTCCTCAGGGAAGCAATATACTGCATTATAGTCTCCCCTCGTTTCTGCTCACGCTGGCGAAATCTGTAGCGATTAGCTACTATATTCACTTTTGGCACAAAAAAGTTCTTTAATGCAGTGAGTGCAGTCTCATATTTATCATCTGCAAGGGGAAACATTTAAAATATATGCTGCTCTTCTGCTCCAAGGCAGTGGATTAGCAGAGCACGCTTTCTTACTTCAGAAATCTCTGTAGCACTGATTGCAAGCAGATAAGTCTCAAACATATGTATCCAGACAGTAAAAGCAATGGGAGGCTCACCTGGGTTTTGCAGAAAGGGTGCAGGTGGGTTCAGAGGCAGAAGATCCATCCTCGTCGCCAAAATGTTGCATCACCCAGGCAAGGTATTAACAAACTTGAACAGAACTTTATTTACAGTGGAAATCTCTTTACCAAGCTGTAACTGCACACTCTGTAACTCTCTCTCAGCCTCCTCAACTCCTCCCCCCCTCCTTCCTGTTTCCTGTCCTTTCAGACTCCCAACAGCCTGTGCTCCCAGTTCTAATAATCACATGCAGCATCTAAACACCACAGGCCTTTAGAAGCTACTGCAGTGGCTCTCAACCTTTCCAGGCCACTGTACCCCTTTCTGGAATCTGATTTGTTTCACTTACCCCCAAGTTTCACTTCACTTAAAAACTTCTTGCTTACAAAATCAGACATAAAAACACAAAAGTGTCACATCACAGTGTTACTGAAAAAATGCTTACTTTCTCATTTTTACCACATACACCTCTACCCCGATATAATGCGACCCGATATAACACGAATTCGGATATAATGTGGTAAAGCAGTGCTCCGGGGGGGCGGGGCTGCGCACTCCGGTGGCTCAAAGCAAGTTCGATATAACGCGGTTTCACCTATAACGCAGTAAGATTTTTTGGCTCCCGAGGACAGCGTTATATCGGGGTAGAGGTGTAATTATAAAATAAATCAATTGGAATATACTGTATTTACATTTCAGTGTATAGTATACAGTATAAACAAGTCATTGTCTGTATGAAATGTTAGTTTGTACTGACTTCACTAGTGCTTTTTATGTAGCCTGTGTGACAGACCCAGACCAGTGGGGTACAGGAGTCTGGTAGAGGGCAAATATACTGGTCACTGGATGAGTAGTTTTCTGTTCCCTGAGTGACCAGAGCAGGGGCTGCACTAGAGTAATCAGGAACCTGCTAGAACCAGTTAAGGCAGGCAGGCTAATTAGGATACCTGGAGCCAATTAAGAAGAAGCTGCTAGAATCAATTAAGGCAGGCTAATCAGGGCACCTGGGTTTTAAAAAGGAGCTCACTTCAGTTTGTGGTGTGAGTGTGAGGAGCTGGGAGCAAGAGGTGCAAGGAGCTGAGAGTGAGAGGGTGTGCTGCTAGAGGATTGAGGAGCACAAGTGTTATCAGACACCAGGAGGAAGGTCCTGTGGTGAGAATAAGGAAGGTGTTTGGAGGAGGCTATGGGGAAGTAGCCCAGGGAGTTGTAGCTGTCATGCGGCTGTTACAGGAGGCACTATAGACAGCTGCAGTCCACAGGGCCCTGGGCTGGAACCTGGAGTAGAGGGTGGGCCCGGGTTCCCCCCAAACCTCCCAATTGACCTGGACTGTGGGTTCTTCCAGAGGGGAAGGTCTCTGGGCTGTTCCCCAACCCACATGGTGAATCTCTGAGGCAAGAAAATCCACCAATAAGCGCAGGATCCACCAAGATAGAGGAGGAACTTTATCACACCTGTTATAAAGCTAGGCAAATATCTAGATGAATTGATGTACCCCCTGGAAGACCTCTGCGTACCCCCAGGGGTACATGTACCCCTGGTTGAGAACCACTGAGCTACTGTAATTCAAATAGTAACATATTTTATTTGAAAAAGTCCTAACATTTATATGGTTATAATACTGACTGACTATGCAGTAAAAAATGTGAGGGAATGCAAACCTATGGAAGGGACTTACCATTGCATAATTATAATGGTATAAGTCTGGATAAAATATGCACTCAGCATCCCATGGAGATATCCGTAGGACAAAATGAGGCATATGTGCATCCTTTAGATGAGTCTAGAAAGTGGTTTTGTATAGTGACACTTCATTTAGGCAATTAGAGTTAATGGGTCAGATCGCCAGCTGGTCTGATTTACTCCAGCAAAGTGGCAGTGGAGATGATGTACTGTATTTTGGAGAGCTTGTCTGGTAGGGCTGTCTAGCTGAGTTTCTTGTTTGGGTTTTTTAAAATTATGCTACCAGGAAGTGAATACCTTTTATTATCTGTTGCCTCTATATATTTTCAGAGCTTTATTGACACCGATAGAAAAGAAAACTTCAACAATACAATCAACAATCTGATCCTACATTTCCAAATAAATAGGAAAGTCTATCAAAACATATAAAGAGTCACAGTATTGTCAAAAGTTATAATCCTATACTCTTTTTCAGTATTCAATAGATCTGTCATGTAGAATGAAAATGTTTAGATAATTTCAGTGGTGAACTGGAATCTCATTTACTGTTAGGAGTTTTAATGCAGTATTATGGTCTACAATAAATTTAAGCTGGTAAAAACATGTAAATTGTAGTTCAGTGTTCAGTTCCAGAATATTAGAATCTCTGTGTTTGACTCACTATGTCTTTCTATCTGACAGTTCCTAGTGCATCCATCAGTACCTGCCCTTCACTCAGAAATGAAGCAAATGATTAAATTGGCCCAACTAACAAACATCTTCCACTCCAAAACATTTCTACTTATATTGGGCCCAATGATCTTACAGGGAGATGAAGTTCTAGAACATAAGCCAACCAAAACATTGGGGACGATCATCCGGAATAATGGGCCACAACAATGCATATTGGTCAGAAAGGTGGCACGGTCAGTATGCCTGCGGGATGCATAAGTTCAACGTATCCCCATGGCAGCTCCCACCAGTGGGGCTCCATTGGCTGTCTTTTTAAAGTTGCCCTCCTCCAGCCAGATTCTTGGGAAGGGCACTAGTACAAACACCACTGGCACTCTCGCCGCATGCAGTAGCCTTCTTTGGCGGCAGGTGGGTGAAATGTGTATACACCCCCCACACCAGCCGGGGTAAATCCAGCCATTTGTGTTGCTTTATCTCTCTTGACTAGAAGGGAGCGTACAGTTCATCCAGTGTGAAGCCTCACCTGCTCAACACAAGTCTCTAAGAGTCTGTCTACACTCCAGTTAGATATCTGAGGCTGGCCAGTGCCAGCTGACTCGGGCTCGGGTTAAGGCAGGGGTGGGCAAACTTTTTTGCTTAAAGGCCACATCTGGGAATAGAAATTATATGGCGGGCCATGAATGCTCACGAAATTGGGGTTGGGGTGTGACAGAGCATGAGAGCTCTTGTTGGGGATGCATGCTCTAGGGTGGGGCCAGAAATGAGGAGTTCAGGGTGTGGGAGGGGGTGCTGGGCTGGGGTAGGGAAGGGGGAGCGAGGGTGGGGGTGAGGGCTCTGGCTGGGGGTGGGGGCTCTGGAGTGGGGCTGGGGATAAGGAGTTTGGGGTGTAGGAGGGTGCTCTGGGCTGGGACCAAGGGGTTCAGAGGGTGGGCGGGGTATCAGGGCTGGGGCAGGGGATTGGAGTGTGGGGGGAGAGGGCTCCGGCTGGGGGTGCGGGCTCTGGGGTGGGGCTGGGGATGAGAGGTTTGGCTGCAGGAGGGTGCTCCTGGCTGGGACGGAGGGGTTTGGAGGGTGGGCGGGGGATCAGGGCTGGGGCAAGAGATTGGGGTGTGGGGGGGGAGGGCTCTGGCTGGGGGTGCGGGCTCTGGGGTGGGGCTGGGGATGAGAGGTTTGGCTGCAGGAGGGTGCTCCGGGCTGGGACAGAGGGGTTTGGAGGGTGGGAGGGGGATCAGGGCTGGGGCAGGGGGTTGGGGCATGGGGAGAGACTCAGGGGTGCAGGCTCCGGGCAGCGCTTACCTCAAGTGGCTCCCGAAAGCAGCAGCATGCCCTCTCTGGCTCCTACGCAGAGGCACAGCCAGGCGGCTCTGCACGCTGCCCCGTCTGCAGGCACCACCCTGAAGCTCCTATTGGTTGCAGTTCCTGGCCAATGGGAGCTGCAGGGGTGGCACTTGGGACCTAGGGCAGCGTGCAGAGCGGAGTCCCCTGGCTGCCCCTGTGTGTAGTAGCTGGAGGGGGGACATGCCGATGCTTCCTGGAGCCGCGTGGAGCGGCCCTCGACCCTGCTCCCCAGCTGGAGCACCAGAGCGGGGAAAGCCCCAGACCCGTGTCCCCAACAGGAGCTCGAGAGCCAGCTTAAAATGGCTGGCAGGCCGGATGAGGCCCACGGGCCGTAGCATGCTCACCCCTGGGTTAAGGGGCTGTTTAACTGCGGGGTGGGAGGGTCCCAGAGCATGGGCTGAAGCCCAAGCCCGAACATCTACACCTCAATTAAGTAGCCCCTTAGCCTGATCCCCAGAAGCCTGAGTTAGATGGCACTGGCCAACCTCAGGTGTCTAACTGCGGTGTAGACATACCCTGATTTTATACCTCGAGCTCACATTCCACACAAGAACCCTTCCAGGGATGAGAATCTAGAGTGTCTGAAATCCAAGACTTTGATCTTTGTGTAGCTTCAGGACAAAACCCATATTATTCTTTCTCTGTCACTGACATTGTTTCTCCTTGCCAGTACACACAACATTTAAACTCCTTTCAGAGCATCCTGGGATGTCATACTGGCAAATCAGTTTTGTTAGCGAAATTTTTTCATTGGAAGGAAGGAAGGAATCAGACACCTGGGCAGTTTTGCTTCCACATAAATCAGCCATTAGCTGCTACCAAAGCCCCTAGATCAGTGGCTCTCAAACTTTTGTACTGGTGACCCCTTTCACATAGCAAGCCTCTGAGTGCGACCCCCCCCCCCATTATAAATTAAAAACACTTTTTAATATATATTTAACCCATTATAAATGCTGGAGGCAAAGCGGGGTTTGAGATGGAGGTTGACAGCTTGCAACCCACCCTGTAATAACCTCGCGACCCCCTGAGGGGTCCCAACCCCCAGTTTGAGAACCCCTGCCCTAGATCCTATGGTGATTAGCCACATATATTTTCCTTAGATATATAGATAGACCCTGGTGGCTCCTGGAGTTCAGAAGTTCATCTCCACTGTGATCCCAATTCCAACTACTTAGCAAAAGACTAAGATCAGGAACTTGGTCTGCCTATATTTGAAGCATCTCGGGTGAACCATTGTCAGAGATAAGACATCAGACTAGATGGACTATTAGTCTGTTCTAGCCGAGTATTTTTCATGTTCATCCCACAGGTTTCCACAATGGTTACAGAGCAAAAATTGTAAGCATGTTTGCAACTTAAAATAATGTTTCAGTTGATATTGCTCCATAATACCTTTCCATTTGTGTGTCTAGCCATAAAAATTGGAGTAATACAAACCTTAAGAATGTATTTCTAATAAATAGTAAAAGCTTACGGTGGACTGGTAGCTGCAGAAATGCAATCAGCAGACCCATCTTGAGGAAGAAAGGGGGACATAGTTTAGGAGAGAGAAAAAATACTAGTAATGCCATTATATAATATACTACAGCAACTTTTCCCAAAATTAAAGTATCCATCATTATTTAGTATGAAAAGAGCATTTAAAAATATTGGTTCTAATTTACAAATGCAGTATGATAGTAGGAGGATGGTGTACCCTGCTGGGAAAATAACAATTCTCAGGAAATAGAAGGCTTGGAGTTTCCTTTTGCTTCATGATCTATGTACTGTCACACCATATGGTTTAAATATGTCCAAGCAGATTTAATTATCATTTATCACGACACATTCAGTATTTTGAATTTGTGGCAAGCAGCATATTCTTTTCACTTTATCTCTATAGCCTTATTCCTTATCTTGCTTACTGTGTGAGCTATTGTCAAAGAACAGCTAACATAACTCAGTCATTTACTATTTTGCTGCTTTCGACCATAATACCATGCTGTCTAATTAATGAAACATCTTATCATGCAAACATTCTACAATGCTGTGTTCTTTAAAAAGAGGCCATGCGTGAGCTCAGCTAACAGCAGTATTAAGTGTCTGTTAATATTGCTCTTAAAACTTTTAGGGCCTCATTCACCCTTGCCCTGCACTGTGTGTAGCTTTTTCACTTTTTTCAAAGTGGGTGTGAAATGCTACCATTCTGCTTTGTAGATCCACTTCGCACTCACTTTGCATGGGAGCAAATGGTTATACAAGGTGCAAGACAATAGTGACCTAGGTACTTAGGACCTAATTTTCAAAGCATCTTTCACTCAGAACCTCTGAAACTCAGATCCCTAGGGCCTTATCCTGCTCCCATTGACATCAATGGCAATTTTCTCATTGACTTCAGTGGAAGCAGGGGCAATTTTTTAAGCAAGGATTTGAGGTATATAGTATTTCCCCAAAAACAAAAGACCAGATCCTCAGGTGGTATAAATCAGTTTAGCTCCACTGAAGTCAACAGAACAACACTGGTTTACACTACCTATGGAGTTGGACCTAGGACATCATTCAAAAATACTTAAGCTTAGATTCTCCACTCCCTTTCATCTTGTACTGTGTGGAGTGGGTGTAAAACACCAGTACCCTGATTTGATAGGATTTTATATCAATTATACTACAGGTACAATTTGCATAGCCATTTATAAGATAGGAGAGAATTCAGTTGCCAAAAGAATAGAGCCATCATGTGGTGACAGAAGTCAAGACAGTGGGCCTAATTTTTATCTCATTTACGCCAGTGTAAATCACAATTAACTCCATTGAAAGCAGTGGGGCTACACTGGTATAAGTGAGAGGAAAAACACCTCCTGAAGCTGAGGGGACTGGATGGCTCAGGAGCAGTGGTACTGGAACTAGGGATGGTGGGAGTGCTCGCTGCCATATCCACTGGCTTGAAGTAGTAATAACACCCCAAATACATGGTTTCCATCATCAGCACCCTCACTATAAAAATTGTTCCAGCATACTTCCACTTCTGAGGTACTGGTACATCTCCAGTTTGGCAATCAATATGAAATGAGTTGGTGGTTTAAGTCCATTTCACAGTGTGTCTGTCACAGAAACTACCACTATAATTAGTAATCTAAGGGCACGGCTACACTTGCAGATGTAGAGCACTTTGAGTTAAACCAGCCTTCGGAGAGCGCAGTAGGGAAAGCACTGCAGTCTGTCCACACTGACAGCTGCAAGCGCACTGGTGTGGCCATATTTGCGGCGCTTGCAGCGGCATTGGGTGCGGTGCATTATAGGCAGCTATCCCACATTGCAAGTGACTGCAACGTGCTTTTCAAATGGGGGTGGGGATGGGGTGGAGTGTGACAGGGAGTGTGTTGTGTGTATGTGGGGAAAGAGAGTGGGGTTTTGGGGGGGCTGAGAGCATGTCAGCATGGTGTCTTGTAAATTCAGACAGCAACAGGGCTCCCTTCCCCTCCCCCCCGCCTCTCTCTCTCTCACACACACAGCATTCCACACTAATGGTTGCTTTGTCTCGGAGCAGATAAGCAGCTGGCTGTCAGAAATGGAGCTTTCAAACGGCATATCCGCATTCCTATAGCAAGTTCAAAATAATGAGAAGAGTGGCCACTTGACATAAGGGGATTATGGGTTGTTTCCGAAGGCTGATCAGAGCGCAGTAATGCAACAACTCGTTCACACTGGCGCCGTGGCGCTCCAGCGGGGGCGCAGCAAACGTTATTCCATTCGCCAAGGTGGAGTACCAGCAGCGCTGTAGCCGCGGATTCAGAGCGCTCTATGTGCCTTGCCAGTGTGGATGGGTAGTGAGCTAGTGCGTCCGGGGCTTCTTTATTGCGCGGTAACTTAGTCAGCAGAATGACTAAGGGCAAGATATAAATCTTGCTTATCCCAGGTGTAACTTCAGTGCCTTAACCAGCATGAGATCAGAGTCAGACCCTAATGACTGAAGTGCATCATAAACCTCTTGTGACACCTCAAGATGCATTTCCCTACAATGTGCTCCATAGCATATTCAGACTCCAGAAGAAATAGTTACACTGAGGTGTGAATCTAGGGGTATGACTATACAGCAATCATGGGGTGTGATAAGAATGTGTGTAGACACACCCAAGCTAGATTTAATCTAGCTAGCTCAGGTCCTGGAGCAGTGAAGCCATGGTGACATGGGCTTCAGCACAAGCCAGCCACCGGAGTAATTACCCATGGTTCCAGGAGGGCTTGTACAGCCCGCGCTGAAGCCTGCACTGCCATGGCTTCCATGCTCTGGGACCCTAGCTAGATTATAGCCAGCTTGGGTACATCTACATGAATTCCAGTCACACCCTGTGATAGACACGCCCTTGGCTGTGTTGAGGTGCTGTTCACAGCATTGAGTGGAAAGCTGATCCTCGTGGGACGACTTCTGTAATTTTCATGTGCAATGATGATCACAGCCCTGCATTCTGCCCTCATTCATACCTCAGTAACTCCATAGACTTCAGCAACTTCAGTGGGGCTGCACAGAAGTAATGAGGGCAGAATCTGGCCTTTACTCGTTTTCAAAAAAGTTACCACTGCCCTGGCTAATGGGGATGTATTTTATCTTCTCTCTGATTCCCCCAGCCTTGTCTCATAATTGAAGATATGGTAAGATGGTGGGTAACAGTTAGTTTAGAACTAGAGCTGTTCGGAAAATGCAGAAACATTCAAAACATTTCAATCACTCCTATAAGGTGGTCAAAAAAGCCAAACAAATTAGAAATTTGAACATTTTTGACCAGCTCTACTTATGATTGGGTTCTTTCTCCAGTTCTACCATTGATTTGCTGTGTAGTTTTCAATAAGTCACTTTGCCTAAGTTTACGCCTAGACCAGGCAGATTGCTGGTGGGTTATTTTATTTGTTTTTTATTTTAGAATTTGTTTAATAGAATCACTCTAAAACTACCTAGTTAATCACATATTAACTTTTGTATATTCACATTTTTATTATTGTTTCCTTCATCCTCCTTCCCCATTCCTTCCGAATGTTTACTGCACCTGCTCATTGCGTCTTGTCTTAAATTAGTTCATAAATTCTTTGGGGTGGGATTGCCTTTTGTTTACACTGGGTGTAGCACTCTGGGTCCCTGATCTTGATTGGGGTTTCCAGCTCCTGCCATCCATACTATGGTGATAAAACCAATAATGTCCTTCTGTAAAATTCAACAATGAATAGTACCTCAGAAGGGTAGGGTAGCATGTAATGAATGTAAATACTTTGAAGTCTTTAGATGAAATTCACTATACAAATGTCATTTATATTCTTTATTGTTGCAAAGAAATCAAACTGTCAACCTCTGATAGCAAAGGACTCAATCTTTAAGAAGGCACTTTACAGAGAAAGTAAATTTACTGTATCCGTTCCTATGCCACATACGTGTGCGCTCACACACATGCACACCAGAGGCTAAATAACTAAAGCAGCATATTAGGAGAGCTGGAAAATGAGCCTATTAGCAGAATTGAAAGACAACATTTTTCACTGAAGAAAAATAAGGCTTTCATAGCATGCACAAGTGTGCGAAGTAATGTTATTGCATTCCATTACAGACATTTTCCCACTCTAACTATATCAAATATGTATGATCTTAAAAATAAAGTGAGGAATATTATAAATTAATAACAATCCTCTGCATTTACATAGTGCCTTTCATCTGAGGATCTCAAAGCACTTTCATCTGAGGATCACAAATATTAAAGGAGCAATGTCCCATCAAATCTAGCCCCAAATTAAGGTTTTGTAAAAATAAGTTTCTAAAACTTTAAACATTATCTAAAACCAACAGAAATATTTCTGATTTTAAAAAAAAATCCAGTGGAAACAGATATTTTAACAAACATTTCCCTGCAGTATTTGCAAGTCAAGCATTGCATAGGTATGCAAGTGCAGGAGAACCTGAAATTGAAAGTGACTGGAAACTAAGTATTCTATTTTCATTCCAAATGGAGAGAAGCACACAAGGTAATCAAAGAACATATACAGGGAAAAGTAAATTAGATTTCTAAAATGTGTTCTGGTTTAATGAACTAAGGTGGTGTTTGCTACCTGGGTAAGGAAACTCATTTATTTTATAAATACATGGGGCCAGATCCTGACCCTTTCCCCATTTTCCCTTGTGCTAGTCTGGCAACATAAAAATATGTGGAAAGCTGGTTTAAACGACTACCTGGATTCCCCTTGCAAAGGAGCATCACCTGCTCCTGGCTACCCCCAAAATAGGGGATGTGCTGAAGGTGAAAAGGGGACTTGGACATGACCAGAGCATAGTACACTACAGGATCGCTGGCTGGTAGAGAGCACCTTGGGACATTGTTAGAACTAGGCAGCTGCATATAGTTTAGAGCAGTCCCTAGGCTGCTCTAAACTATGTATCAGGGGAGGTGAAAAGGTAATGCAACACCACCTTTATTTCTCACCACTCTGAGGTGCAGTAAGCAGAGGTTCTGCACTCCTGACAATCTAAGCCATTATTTTATTTATTTATTTATTTTTAATCTGAGTGTCTCCCTTTAATAATACCTCATAATGAGACAGGTAAGTGTTATTGTCCAAGAGCAGAACTTTACATCTCAGTAGTGGTGTATGGACAAATTCCTGAACAACAGATTTCCTGGGGGTTATTTTTCCAATGGATATCATTTTCCCACTACTTCTCAGCATAGTGGTGTTTTCTAAGTGTTTCTGAACTTTGTAACAAGGAGGCAGAAGGGACTGGTCTTTTAGTTAAAGAATTGGACTATGACTCTGTGGTTTGGGTTAGTTTCCTGGCTCTGCCCCAGACTTCATGTGTGACCTTGAACAATGCACTTCATTAATTTCAATGGGATACTCACATGAGCAAGGGTTTTCAACAGGATCTGTCTTCAGATCTAAGGGCTTGATCATGAAGTCTGAACTCAGGCAAATTCCCATTGACTTTAGTGGGACTTTTGCCTAAATAAGGCTGTAAGTAAATGCACATGCTCCAAGGACTATGGCAGTTGGATATGGTTTCTGATAACTGAGCCAATACTGTAAAGAGTGTCGGTACCCATGTAGCACATCTTGCTCACTATTTGAATGTACTCATAAAAAATCTTCCTAAATCCCCATTGGCTGATGCAAATTATGATAGGCTACAGCAGCTCCACCAAATCTGCTCATACTCTGGGCAAGTTTCAGCAACACAGAATGACCACGAAATAATGTGTGAATTCTCCTACTGTTCTGCCGCAGAAGTTAACACATAAACACTATTCCCAGAGCACTGCATGTTCCTGCTCGCTTCTCTGACTGGGCTGGTGGACAGGCAAATAAATGCTCTGAAGGAGGTCATGCTGGCTTTGAATGCAGTAGAAATACAGCAAAATGTTTCCTTAGCAGAGGAGGACAGAATCAGTAGAAATTGTGTTTATGAAATTCTTAAAAGTATTGCAGATAAACAGGAGGTGGAAATCTTATGAAAGAGATATAGATAGTGCCTGATATACACAACTCATTTAGGAGAATATTGCTATTATAATTAAAGCAGTAACAATAACTGATTAAACATTATTCTTGTGAATGCCTACAGTAGTAGTCTGAAAATATGTTTGTAAAGAGGCTGCAAAAATTGGATTTGTTTAAAACTGGGGATGAGAAATTGAAAGGATATTATATGATCTTGTTTAATGCTCTGCAATGCCTTTCCTACCCGATTCTGGTCCTTTCTAAAGTTGGACAAGTATTTTGGATGGAGAGGTGGGGAGTATTTGTGATCATTCGTCTTAAAAATATGAATTGGTTCTGACAGTGTTTGTGACTCCTTTTTATTTACATTTACATCAAGAGAGTGTCATGAATTTGTGTTTGCATGAGCACTCAGGATGTGTTTGCATGGCCATCTTGAAAGCTCTGTGGCATAGGGGACAAAAACATGATCATGTGACTTGAGTAGCCAAAATTACTGCGTCAATACCACATACTCCTAGTAACGGTCACCACGAGCAGTTTATCAGGCTGCATAAATAGCAAGTAGTGATATCAATAGTCGCCATGAGTGGCTGGTGAGTAATAAACCCTTTATTAATAAACGTTTAATAATTTTGAATAATCCAAATCTCATCATGGCTAATTCACCAGTAGAAAAAAAGGTTATATTGAATAAATTGAATAAATTGTTCCCACAGCTCTAGTCTAAATATCTGCCTGAATCTGCTACTACCTCTCTCCCTGGCCAATTCCAGTCTCTATTTCACTCTCTCCCCCTGCAAATCCATCTCTGTTATTTTTCAGTTTCTGTGATTTATTCTTTATTTGTGGTCGAGTGGCATCTGGGGACATGAAGCAGTGATCCGGGCCTCACTGTGCTACATGCTGTATGCTCTTTTCCCCAAAGAGTTCACAGTCTCCCTCTGTGATTCTGGTTCCAGTAGATCCCTAAATCTTCCCACTCTTTGTGCAGATTCCTTCAGTCCCTGGCTTTAAACTTCTCCTCTCCTCTTGCCACTTTGGTCCTGACATTTTTTCCTGAACAACACCCCAGACATTTTTCTTCCTCACTCCTTCATTCTCTCTATACCTCTGCAAATTCTCTTTTTTCTTCTCACGCTATTCTCTCCGAGGTTCTGAAACCTCCCTTTCTTTCTTCTATTCTGCGCCAACCCTGAAGCCTGCGTACCTACTGATTCTGGTCCATACTTCTTCTGTCTCCTTCCCCATTTCCAATTCTGATATCTCTTCATCTGACCTGCTTTTCAGAAAAATCTGATGTGTTCTTAGAATGGAGATGGGGGGGTTGTTGTCTTGTCCTGAGATAATCTTATCAGGTCATGAAGTTTGAGAATGAATTTGGCAATTTATATAGGATTCTTTATAAGGGTTTGATCCAAGGCATCCAAATTGAAAAACTTTACTTTCCTTACAATATTACATTCAAAAGCATGGGCAGGTGTTAAAACCCAACACATCTCGCAAAGTGAATATATCTTGGTCCCGTCTCTGTTGATTTTCATTCCTGCAGTGTGCCCCATGTGCAATCTCATAATAGTGGATATTATTTTTCAAGATGCTTTGACATCAATCAGAGGATCTTTCATCTATTGACTATTTATTTCAGCTAATATTTCCCCTGATAAGGCATCAGTATCTTCAACTGTTGTCATTCCAATCTGAGTTTCAATCTTCCAATTTTGGCCAGGTCATCAGCTACCTCACTCCTGTATACAACATGTGATGGAATCCATTGAAAAGTCAATTTATTCCCTCTTTTCCCAATCCTCTGAGCCTCCTTATGAATTGTTAATAGTGTTCTATTTTTTTCAAAAACAACTGAGGATCGCCACCTGTGAGTCAACAAATATCTGCTTCTGTTCCTGCTCTGTTTATTTCTTGCAGTGCAGTGAGAATCGCTTTCAGTTTGGCCATAAAGTTTGAGTTGATATCTTCTGAACTAGTGCTCTTTCTTGTCTCCATCCAGTGGCCTAATGGAGATACTACACCACGACCACCATTCTTGATGGATTTGTCTAACGCATCATCAGTGTAGACAAGAATCTGTTTGCCTTGTGACTGATACTGTTGTGTTTGGGTGGCTTTTTCTACAATCTTCCTTACTGTGGCCAAGTCTGTGTGTTCCTTTGAGCAAAATTGCTAAAGGGGGAGACACTAACGCAAATAGGTTAATGTGGATGAATTATTGGACATACAAACTTCTTGAGACACACTACCTCCTAACATCATCAAGTTCTTGAGTTTATTCAGTAGACTTTACACACCCTCCAACACAAGATGATCATTTCAGCCTTGATTTTGTTTTCCAGTTACTGAGCGGTGATGACATTCATGTAGGGAACAAAGACAATTTCCAAAATGAATTAGCTGTTCTCTTCTATGATTCTCAAGAGGTTGAACATCAGACTTGTGTTCACAAATTGCTATTGGAGTGGATCTTATAGCTCCAGTTATCAGGTGAACTGCAGATGACTGCACAGTGATGATCCTAGCAAGATTACTAGGAGCACTATGTGACCAGACACAGTAAGGAGTGGGTTGAAAGGTAAAAGAGGAGTTTTTCAGTTAATTGCTGTGCCTTATTGGAAACATACTGCTCAATGGGATATGATCACTCGATAATTGTTCTATTCTGTTCATTCCCTCTGAAGCATCCGGCACTGGCCACTGTCAGAAGACAGGATACTAGACTAGATGGACCATTGGTCTGACCATTCTTATGTTAATAAGAAAATAATTATCGGTGAAGCTCTAAATGCACACATTGGAACTGCAAAGGCTGAATATGAAACAGTCCATGGAAGGCACAGTATTGGAATCAGAAACTCTGATTGAATACGATCCTACAGACCTGTTTGGCACTGAATGTAGTGCTTGCAAACACACACTTTCAGAAGAGGGAAAGCCACCTCATAACTTATGCCAGTCAAGAAAATGAGTCCAAAATTGATTTCTTGTTAATAAGACAAAGCAATAGGTCACAAATAATCAATTGTAGGTAATGCATGGCAGGTGCACTGTGAGCCAGCACAGACTATTTCTTATGAACTTCAGAAATGCAGAGACCTCAAACGTCTGAACCCCTGGGCACTGGAAACATCTAAGTGGTGGAAATGTAAAGATGTGAATGGAAAGATGTTTAAACAAGATGTAATGCATAAACTTCCTGACTACACACAGGGATGAGTGGAGGATAACTGGTACAAACTATAGTTAACATTGCTGGAAACAGCACATGAAGTCGTAGGAATGCTGAAACCAGTGCCAAAAAGGATACAAAGGGAGACTTGGTGATAGAATCCTCAAGTTAAAGAATGTTGACAAGAAAAAGGTAACCTTTAAAAAATGACAGGCCAGTGATAAGATGGCATATACAGAGGACAAAAAAAAGTATTTCAACCGCTAAAAAATTGGCCTGTGATGAGCTATATAACAAACTAGGTGGATATGAGGGAGAAAAGACCGTCTGCAGACTCACTAAATCAAGGGGTATTAACAAGTTTGCTTATATTAGAAATGAACATGGTATAATGCAAATGAATGGTAAATAAACCAACAGTCTGGAGTGATCTTTTTGAAGGCTTGATGAATGAGGAGAACCCAAGGAAGGAACTAAGAACATGGAAGCTGAACCTGGGTGTGATAGATTTCATACAGGAGGAAGAGGTTGCAGAGGCACTTAGGAAAATGAAAAGGAAGAAAGCACCTGGGCCTGATGAAGTACCAATGGATGTGCTGAAGTAAATTGAGAAGGAAGGGTACTCTAAGCATTCGAGTATTTTATGAGCCTGTTCAATGATATTATTAAGAATGCATGATGAATGGTGTAAAAGCTTTGTAGTGCCCATTTTTAAACCTAAAGGAGATATTACACCGTGTGCTAATTATTGCTCAACGACGTCACATGCTTTGAAAATATGGGAGAAGGTTCTTGAAAAGCATCTGTGTGGAACAGTTGGAATTTGGACAGGTTGGTGTGGATTTATGCTGGGAACGAGCATGACGGATGCCATATTTGTCCTAGGAATCCTCATGGAGAAGTTCAGAGAAAAGGGATGGCAACTCAGTATGGCCTTTATGGACTTGGAAAAGGCTTACGGTCATGTACCAAGAGATTTAGGTTGGTGGGGTTTGTGACAGAGAGGTGTGCCAGAAGCTTATGTCTCTCTTACCTAGGATATGTGTGATGGAAACACTACCATAATCAAAACCAGTTGGGGCTACAGCAGAGAATTTCCAGTAGACGTTGGCCTGCATCAGGGGTCAGCACTGAGCCCTTTTTGGTTTGTGATTGTTGTGGATGTGATGATTGAGGTTACACAAAAGGAGCCACTTTGGAGTTGGCTGTTTGAGGATGACTTAATGATATGTGCAGAAGATTGTGAGACTGCAAACCAACTTTGAACAGTGGCAACACGGTTTTCAGCAGGCAGGAGTTAAAGTGAATGTTGGTAAGACTAAGGTTTAGATAACGGAGGGTGGGGAGGACTCACCATAAAGGATATTACAGGCAGAAATCTTAGATGAGTGAAACAATTTAAATATCTAGGATCAATGGTTGCTGACAATGGTGCCCTCCTGAGTGATGCCGAGCATCGTACAAAATCTCCTTGGTGCACATGGCGGGAGCTGACCTCAATTCTCTGTGATAAAAAGATGCCAATAAAGTTAAAAGGCAGAGAGTATAAAACTGCAATTCTATCCATCCTAATGTATGGAACAGACACTTGGTCAACCACAAGAAAAGAAAACAGTATGTTCTCCACTACGGAAATGAAGATGTTGAGATGATCAAATGGTTCGACAATCCATGATAGGAAACAAAGTGAGGTTGCAAGGGGCCTAATGGAGGTTACCCCAATTGAAGAAAAGTTGAGGGAGCCTAGGCTATGTTGGTATGGACATGTCTAGCAGAGACCCAAGAGTTATATTGATAGAATGGCCCTTGCAATGATCATGGATGGAAGACAACCAAGGAGGAGGCCAAAGACTCAGTACATGGACTGAATATCAGTGGAGCTTAGAGAGATCAATTTACATAACACCCAGGTGTACGATCTTTAGTTTTGGAAGAAGGTTATAAAAGGTGCCAACCCTGGGAAGTGGGAAGGAAGAAGAGTTTGTGACCAGACAAGTAAGGCATATTCAAATATTGGACAAGCTATCGGGCAGTATGTTGTTTTCTGTGTCCTAACATGTGAACCCCCTTTGGTACTGGCAGAACATCATACAAGATTCAATTTCTTCTTTATGTTGGCTGTCATCTTCCTGACTTGTGGTCCAAATCTGAATTCTGTTCCCAAGGTCATTCCAGAATATACTGTGTTCCTCTCAACAACATCATCTTCTCGATTCAGTGTCAATTTCAAACTGTAGTTGAAATGCCTTTGATTTATGGTAAAATAGATGGACTTTATTTTTGCTGGATTCAGCTGGAATTTGTTAATTTGCCCATGTAGTTACAATTTCCAAGTACTCATTCAATTCATCCACCAATAAAGCTATTTCACGACCTGTGATGTGAAGTGCAATATCGTCTGCATACATGTATACTGATAATTTAAAGCCACCTGGCAGTCCAGAGAAGTACAGCAGGAAAAGTAGAGGACTTAAAATTGAATCCTCAGGAACTCCCACCCTAAGAGGCCTTGTTTTTGGAAAAAGTACCATTTAGTCTTAGTGTTATTGTCCTGTATCATATGGAGTCTTTTATCTAAAGATACATCTTACACAGATTCCCACCTCACTGCGTTTCACTAAGAGCTTATCATGTCAACCTCAATCAAATGCCACACTGACATCCAAAAAAAGATTCTTACTGATGACTGTGGTAGCTTCTGTTGGAATCTGTGGAGAATGGGCTGACAGAAGGACACCAATAGGTCCATAATGGAGTGCGAGGACTTGTGTGCCATTTTGGGTAGGTTCTCTCTTCACCTCTTTTAAAAGCTACTGTAGAAGCCTTGCTTGTACCATTCTTTCCATTATTGTGCAAAGGTAACTGGCAGGCTGATAGTTACCCAGAAAAGAGAGGTTTTTGCTAGTCTTAAGAAGAGAAACAATAACTTCTAACTTCCACCTATTAAGTACCTTCTCTTTTATCCACAATTTGTTTATGATGTCCAGTAATCTGGCTTTAGCCTTCTTCCCAAAGTGCTTTATTATACAACCAGAGATGAGGTTCAGTCTAGGGGATCTGCTTGGTTTGAGCTTCTCTATTTCATCTTCTAATTCATGTATGACAAAGATCTTTCCACACCCAAAGTAGGGAGACACGATGGATGAGATGATATCTTTTATTGGGCCAGCTTCTGTTAGTGAAAGAGACAATCTTTCAAACTTACACAGAACTCTTTTTCAGGTCTGAGAAACGTACTCAGAGAGTAACAGATAAATATAAGGTGGAACAGGTTGTTTAGCATAAGTCATTAGCACATATTTCAGTATTTCCTTGTCTCTCTAATATCCTGGGACCAACATGGCTACAAAAACACTGAATAAAGCCAAAGTACTCATTTAGATCTATGTGCAGATTTTAAAATTCTCTTTGTCTTTCCTCCTTAATACTCCATCGTGTGCATTTTGCAATGGTTTTGTCCTCATCATTATACTTGAGCCTGATAGTCTTGGCATAAAGTTCAACCAGAATATTCAGAGATTTTTTGTCATCTAATGCCGCTACACCTCCACTTTTCAGGAGATTGATATATTTCTTTACAAAAATGTAAGCCTTAGTTTATTTTCAATTCACTTTAGTATCATCCATAAATCTTTTCCTCTCTGAGGATCCAGCCTTTCATAATTCTCTTCCCAATAACTTAATCTACATTGTTATTTTCCACAGTGACCTCCTTTGAGACTGCTGCGTTGTTGGCTGGCCTATTCATCTCCAGAGTTCTTTTCAGCCTCCAATCAAACCTGATTCCATTCCTTCATAAGACTTTTTATGCCAGTATCCTTCCAAAGTGCAACCCATTTCTTCCTCTTGCCTTTGGGATGCTCTTTTTTGCCAATTTCTGCACAGCAGATTCAAAAACCTTGAGATAGTCCTCTGTTATATTTCATAGGTGTTTGATAAATAATATTCTCAAGTCTGTCTGTGCAATAGAACCAGTCAACCTTATGAAAGTTCCACCTCCTGTTTATCAATTGAGAGCTCATTATCTTCCTATTCAACAGGTGAGTACAGGGCAAAGATCACTTCCAACACCTCCAATACATTCCATGTGCAGCTCATGGACATGCTACTGCTCACCAAAGTTGCATCTAATGTTGACTGTGTGCTATATAATCTTAATGTATAAATCATAGTGCCAGCATTCAGGACAACTAAATCATTGTCAGGGATGGTCCCTAGCAATGTTTCATTCACATCGATTGTTCTGTTCCATCAAACTTAACTTTAAGCATTAAAATCTCCATAGATTCGGCTACAGTATCGTAATGCTATCACAAGATTCTCTTTATCAGTTGGGCTCTCATCAGGATGATAGACATTGACAGCTCTTAACTTCTCACCCCTGAACTTGACAGTGATACCGTCTAATTCAGTATGCTCATTCATCTAATACATTTCCATATCTTTTTCATATCTGAGTGTCTCCCTGACAATAAACATCAGACCATCACCAGCTCTTCCACTGCATTCCTTTCTCAAGCAGTCAATGCCTGTAATAGATAAACTTTGTCAGAAAACTGTTTGTTGTATAGCAGCAATATGAATATTTTGCTTATAAAGAACTTTTCCAATGTCCCCAATATGGTTCCAGTTGCCCATTGCATTCAAATACATGGCATTAAAGGTGGCAGCAGCATATTTGTCAACACCTCCCCAGGAAGCACAAGAGGTGACAGGTTGATTTCCCCTTATGCAGTAACGTATTTCCAAACTCTCTTCCACAACTTCATGGTGGGAATGTGGTTCTCAGAACCCCGTTAGCCAGAGATTTCCTCTGGGAAAACCCCAGTACCACAGTACAGTGGGGATGGTCTTTATTGGGGAAATATTGGATATGGTGAACAAGTCAGCCCTTGCTGTGTGAGACAATCTTACATTATATAATCAATATTACATTCATTGTTAATTCAAGGATAATGTGGAGATCTTACTCCATGAAGGAAACAGAATGCAGCATTCAGATCTAGATCTTCTCAATGAAACAGCATGTAGATTGGCTCTCTATTTTCATGGTGAAGAGGGAGAAATTTAAATAATATTAGTTATTACATATCATATTCTTTTAATACATTTCATCCCAAAGGAACCCACCCCTATTCATAAAGCATCAGTGAAATGCAACCACCCTTCTAGCATAGGGCACCATGAGATCTTACTATGTCCAAGTTGAACAGACAGGGATCTCAATTGATAAAGATCTCATCCATAACACCCTCATACAGCAAAGCCAACAGAACTGTCTAGCCCAAAGAGAAGAAGTGGTTGAGTTTGAACCTATTGATCCAGAAAGGCCAAGTACTTCAAACATGCTTAAACAACTAAGCTATCACCCCCAGTTACCTCCTCATTGGGTTTTCTTTCCATACCTACATTTACAACACTTTCCTCTCTTTAATTCCCATCCGTGATTTCCCTTTCTATCTGGTGTAGAACTTTAGCAAGTTGCCAAGAGTCTCCTCCAGTTCACCAATACAAAATTAAGCAAGAGGATGGCACACTGCTCTGGGTCTAATTTCTCATCAAGGCACAGGGGATTTATACAAGTACTCCCACTAATAGTAATGGGAGTTAGTTATTGTATGCAAATCCCTAGCACAAGGATGGGAGGAGAAAATCTTTGACTGTAGAATATTATAGAAAAAATCTATTTACATGATTTTATAATGTATTTTGTGTATCTGCTCTGTGCTGACAGATTCCATGGAGACTAAATATAAAGGAAAACATAAGTGACTACAGAATATGCTTCAATCTATGGGTTCAGATGATGTTTAAAAATCTCTTGACCTAGCTTTTTGCAGTTTATTACCATACATCAGAGAAATCCCTTAGCTGACACAGCACTACAGTTTGTTATGCTGCATGTTTCTCATTTAAATCAACTGCAGGGAATTTCCAACGAAATGTTAAAAATTAAACAACATAAATCTTTATTATTGCAGAAAGAGTCACATCCAACCTTTTCCATGGATCAATGTATTTGACACTCTTGCTTTTTCGGGTTTTTCTCTCTCTCTCTCGCTCTCTCTCTCTCTCCCCCATCCCCCATGCACACAATAGCAGGGATTAATGTGATGTGCCTACAAAGAGATTATTTGAATGAATTGCACAGCAGATTAAGGAAAATCTCATCTGGAGCAGCCATCAAAATAAAACCTTTACTTACTAACAGAAGACCATATTCTCCCCCTAAGAATATTGGGCCAGATCCTCAGCTGTGGTAGAACTCTGAATGGGATAGGGGAGCCCAACGCCGGTTGTAAGGTTCAGCACCGAGCAGGGATTCTTTAAATTCCACTGGTTTGTAATGACCCGCTAGGGGCCATTGCACCAGCTGGGAATCCCCAGAGTGCACTTCATCCACCCATGGCCCTTCCCACTCCTAGATGAACCCTTGAATACCTTCTACCCCCTCCCTGTGGAAGAAGACATATACAGCAGCCAGGAATCCCCATTCCAGGGAAGCCCTTTATGCCTCATTAGGGCAGCTTTCTGTTCTCTTTGCACCTCTGGAGCAGCACAATGGGAATGTAGTGTGAGCCAGGATCTGGCCTGTAATATACAAGATACAATAATGTAATTAAAATACGTTGCCTTTCTATAGTACCTTGCATTTGGAGATCTCAGAATGCTTTTCAAATAATATGTCTCACAGCACATCTGGAAGACATATTATTACACCCATGTTACAGATGGGTGAACTGAAACAAACAAGTTCAGCAGATTTCCCAAGGTCATACAGAGGGAAGATCTGGAAAAAGAACTAATTCCTAGATTCACGGTCTAACCACAAGAAAATAGTCCCAATTAGGTATCCTCCCCATTCCAGTTTATTATTTCCCAGTAAATTTTAGTAGTAATTTTACATATATCTAGCTCTTTCCATCCATAAGGATCTGAAAACCTTATATATTTTACAAGATACATCATCTGTAATGATTTGACCCATCACTGAAGTATAGCCACCTCTGAACTGAAATGTAGCAACTGTTTAACAATGCAGGACTCCTCACAACAGTTTAGAACAGAAAGTGAAGAATACCTTAACTAATTGAAACTACAGGGTAAATTTTTAGTGACCTCATTGTCTAATTACGTAAATTGACATTTAGACAGGAAATACAGACTACTCTATTTAATTTTTCAGTGTATTGGACCTTCACTGTATTTGCTCGCATTTTCTTGCTTCACATTAAAGTCTTTCTCCCATTCCTTACACATGTAATATCTTCTGCATCTCATTTTAATTATATTTTTGTTCTTAAGCATTTCACATGTAGGGCCAAATTTTGGCTCTTGCTACATCTCTGGCACAGAGCCTGTCACAGCTGTGTGATCTGGCTAGGGTCTCTGACCGCAGAGGTCTGCCTGGATTCTGTAGAGCCAACCTCTCCTCAGGCAAGATTACTTGGTATTGATGAGGCCAGGAGAGTTTGTGACTTCTCCCCATGTAGGAGCGGGGGCCCTCCATTGAGCTGGAGAGGCTGAGGAGACACAGAGCATGTGGTTCCAAAGGCTGGGTTCTCCCCGGGTGTTTGACAGACTGTCATGGGGAACCATTTCAGGGTATCTTTACTCTTAATGTAGCCCAAACAGAGATTTTAGTTGACTCTTTGTGGCAGCTCCATTTCAGCTGTCATGGTACTGAGGCCTGTGACATGCCTCTTGACTCTCAGACTCTCTTCCCTCACATGGGTCCACCACAGCCCAGATAGATTAACTTTACCCACACAACAAAGGGGCCCATCTTTTCTACCAGGCATCTGGGGAGGAGGGTGTCTGAAAGGCCAGAAAGTGGCTTAGTATTGATTGTATTTAGTCACTAAGTGATAAAGAGCCTATCATATGATATTTATACGATAAATTTTAACAGGTTGTAAATGTTAAGTGTTATAGCCAAGCCCACTCTTTCCTACAAAGGAATAACCAGTATATTTTGTTTGCTTCCTTAAAAATGGTTACCCTTCTGCCTCTCTCATCTTCTGAATGGCAGCCTGGTGGAGTGTGTGAGTACCATGGGGGTGCTCCAATCTGACATGCATGGGCACAGCATGGAAAGAAAGAGCATCCTGAAACCATGGTAGGATGCTCAGTGGGTCCAGGTGTAAATGAGCTGCACTCCTTAATAGCTGAGCAAATGGTGATAGCTTCATCCCAATAGCATTGTGAGTTTAGGTCTCCTTGGTGCTCCACCATTTTATACTGTTGTAAGGGGCTACTGTATAAACCAGTCTAATGGTTTGGCCCTTAATGACTTGCTAATTAATTAGCTCAAACATTCTTGAAAATGGAAGCGGTGCGTGTGTGAATATATAGATACCTTTGTGAATATACATATGTGCTTACATTAAAAGAGTTTTCAAACTTATTACATTTCAATTTTTAACCCCTTGGGATGGAAACACAAATTAATTCAATCAACAGAATAGTTTCACTGTAGCAGAGTAGTGGAGTGATGGCTCCACCAATGTCTGCAGAAGTGTGTGCCAGTGCTTGGTTCTGGGCCACCGTTTAGATATTACTTCCATTTCTTCTTACAAATGATATATGTAGCCTGGCCAACAACTGTAAGTCCCGTCCCTGAGCCATTTCCTTGACATTTGGTTTTGAAAACCTTCTTAGGCAATCTTTCTGAGCCATGCGGTAACTATATCCAAACCACCTGAGCTTGTACCTCTCCATGTCTACACTTAAAATGCTATAGTGGCACAGCTGCAGCGCTGTAGCACTTGTGTAGACACTACCTCCAGCGATGTAATCCACCTCCCCGAGAGGTGGTAGCTAAGTCAATGGAAGAATTTTTCTGTTGACCTAGTGCTGTCTATCCCAGGGGTTAGGTCAGCATAGCTACCTCTTTTAGGAGTGTAAATTTTTTGAAAAATCCACACCCCTGAGAGAAGTAGCTATGCTGATGTAAGTTCCCAGTGTAGACCAGCCCCAGAGTCAGCTGTCTGACTTTTAATTCACTGCAGATATCAACGCTGCTCATCTGGTAGGGTCTGGTGTCTTGGATATACCTGGTCAGAATGCAAATTCCCTACCAAAAAAAGTCTACAAAGATCCCCTTGATAATAATTAAAGATGAGTTACGACAGATGGCTGAAACGCTATTGCAATAGTATCCCTTTTCCATGTACTGTGTGGAAAGAGTGAGCATTTGACTGCAACAAGATACTATATTAGTCCACCAAAAACAATTTAAAATATTTAGGAGAGAGAGATCTACCAAAACAAAAAAAGAATCTGGCATTCTATACCTGAGTGATAATAGGAATGCAAATACTAATAATACATTATTAATATTATCCATGTTACATTGTAACACTAAGAATAAATTAATAGTGTTAATACAATTATGCATTATATAAACTGCAAAAGTTCCAAAGAAGAAACTTCATCAAATTGTTGACATTGGTAAACTAAAATCTTTAGTAATGAAAATCTCAGAGATTTGGGCCCAACCCTAAGAAGACTTGCACACAAGTTTAACTTTATGCATACTTCATGCACAAGACTTATCTGGGCCTTGAGATGTAAAAAGTAAAACAGCTGTAGCAATCATTAACATTAGCTAGGAAGTCTATTTGCAACAAATATATCTTGGTGTTGGATATGCTAAAAGCCTGACCATATCAGAATATCCCATAGCCCAGTGGTTAGAGCACCCCCTGAGAAGTGGTAGTTTCTTGTTCAAATCCTTTCTCCCCATCAGACAGAAGGGGAATTTAACCCAGGCCTAATAACTGGGCTAAATGTTATAAGGTGGGGCACTCCTCCCCCCCCGTTTTGTGTGGCGTGAGGCAGGTGCCTAACTTATTCTCACAAGAAATGACTTAGGCACCTAAGCCATCTGACCCCAGGAGAGGGGTTCCTGGCTGTGGATTACTAGCAGAGACAGGAGCCTTCCAGCTGCCCAGAGTTAAGTGCCCACACTGTGAGAAGGGCAGGACTTAGGACATACCCCTCTCATCAGCATCTCCTATTGGCTAGTTTAGACAGCCCCCTGCCTAGCATTCTGGCTTTTGTGGATTGAATTCTTAGGTGTTTCTCTCCCCCTATGCAATGTATAGAGAGTCTGGGCACCTAATTCAGGCTTTGTGAATCGTATTGGTGTTCCTGTGATTTTCAAGTTGTCTATGTCCCTTTGTGGATTCAGGCCTCTGTCATCTTGTGCTGCCTGGAGGAAACTAGCTGCTCTAGCTCCCCCTCTGATCCATATTGGTCAGTTGCAACAACCGGATGGATGAGTGAGGGGTCTTGGCTTAACTGAAAGAACAATAACAGAATAAATGAGTGGTTTAAGCCTTATTGCTTCACTACGAGACACCTGGCATTACTCCTGAATCTTTGACTCAGGCTGGTGAGAGTTTCCTTGACACATTCCTCTTCATTGGATATAGGTTGTCAAGGGAGAACCTACATCAAGGATGCCTGTGTATGCCTACTGACAAAACAAAATGGAAAAAATACAGAATGGAATAGCTCATTGCTGCTTTCCCTTCAGCTATTCGGTTTTTTTTAGTCAGTATTTTGTTCTTTGGGTTTAGAAGTTTGGGGAATCAGTGAACGTACAGAATCATTATGTAATACTAAATTGATAGACTAATATGCCAATTTTTGTGTATAATCTGAAAATCTGCCACAATAAGTGTATGGAATATTAACATTTACCCACCCACCATCCTGCAGTTTTAACTCATGTTTGTAAAAGAATTGTCCCCAAGAGTATAATATTGTCTCATTGCATGTGATCATGTAATGAAAGACCCTGTTATGTAGAATAGGGGCAGGATGGCACAACACCTTGATCTCTTTTTAAAATCCTAAAAAATTAGTAATTCAAACTGTCTGCTGTAGCTTTTAAATTTCTGACTAGACATGCTGATCTAAAATATAGAACTCACTGTTTGTATTTTTATCCGATTTGCTAAATACATTTGTAATTACTCCTTTCCATGTCCAATGCCTGTGCATATTATAAATGAAGTGTATTTCACCAGCTGGAATGTGCTATATTCAAATAGTGGAGTTGAAAGCTAGGAAGCCATACTGTCACACACAAGAGTTAGGTAAAATATTGCAAAGAGAGAAATTGGGATTACAAAATGGTACTTAATTTCCTCTATATTATAATTGAACTGAAGCAGTTTTGAACATACAAAAGTGTATTATTAAGCAGCCTAATTTAAATGTAGCTCCATTCCCAAACAATAAATAATATACATCTGGCTAGCATGAGTCATCACTTTCACAACAGTGTCTATTCCTGTTTTGCAGGAGCACAGTTTACATAGTAAAAGGTAGAAGAGATAGAGGTATTATTAAGAATTTAAATTACATGCAGAGACCTTTGGGTAGATTTAAGGCTGCCTTGCACTGAGGTCAGTCTCTTCTGAATGCTTTTCAGATCACAATGTGATTGGGGTGGGAGTGCTTGAAGAAGGGAGCAAGAGCAATTGAGAAAACAGCTCATAAATCACTGCACTGCTTCTTCCCTATTAATACTGCCCTATTCTTGTGTGTATGTGTGTGTGAGAGAGAGAGAGAGAGAGAGAATCACCCCATGATGATGTTGCTTTTACAAAGCATTTGCTTTTCTCTTTCAGAGAAATAGGAGTATCCTATTTCAGACTAGATACCGAGATTACCTATGTAGGTCTGCTTAAATACACATTTAAATTAGGAACAATGAAATCGTCAGTGGTTTTGTGTGTATGTGTCTGTGGAAACACATCATTAAAAATCAGACTTTTACCTCTTGCAAGATGCTTTTTTGCCCCAGAGCCTATTTAAACTCTGGGAAATTAAGTAAGAGTACTTTAGACCTGTCTAACCTTAGCTATTTTAATTTGTAGTAAGATGCAGGAATCAAACTATTGTATTGTTACTAAGCAAAAGCTACTAATTGCCAGCAGTGGTACCAGACACTACTACTTGCGTCACTGTTCCTAGGAGATGCTATTCAAGTGTCTTAACACATCCTCGTAGCAAATAGTATTTGCACTTGCTGTGCTCAGTTTCAACACTAATTGAGGCTTGGTTGTACCATACACAAACACACGCTTACCATAGTAACCATGTCTTCATTAGCAATTAATTTTGTTCCAACCAAGGCGTATCTCTCTAGATATATGCATGAAGATAGATAGGGCACAACTCTCACAGATAGTATTTATTTTTAACTGAATCGCTTTATTGACGAGCAATGCGCTAGGATCTAGCTGTGTACAATTCATTCAAACTAAACTGGATCATGTGTGGCTTTGTCTTGATAAATAAATATTTTCCTTAGAGCTGTAAACTAGATGTTTTTTAAAAAAATCTGAAGTAAATAAATTCCTTGCTGATGCCAATAGATGTATTAAACCTTAAAACCTTAATCTTGAAAATAAAAATGTATGTGATAAATATCCTTAAATCAGTAACGATGTTCAAAAATGTAAAGCCTGGAGATTTAGCAAGACTTGAAACATCCTCAAAAGAGGATTGCTTCTCACAGGGTTACTAAATGCTCTAGAATGTGCATAACCCCCAAAATGCCATTTATCAAATAAGGCTCTTAAACTGGAAGTACACTGAAAAACCATCGTAATAAATAGGGAGCGCGACTGTAGAAGGGGGGAAATGACACGCGTTCTAAGCGATGTTGTGACAAGATTATTCCGCATTATCAACTGATCATTATTTGGATAATAGTTATTATGCTAAAAGCAGAGTATATTACTCTGTTAAATCCGGATCAAAACTTTGCATCATAATAGACGCTGAACTCTTCCCCCCGCCTCCTTTTATTTTGGCATGTTTCATATGATTTCCCTCCTCAGTGTAATTAACTTTTATGACACAGCCTTTAACACAGAGCCTTTATGATGAAGAATGACAAGCAAATCACCACATCCTGTAGGAATTGTTTGAAGTAAGTATCAGGCTCGTAGGGACATTTCTTTTTTGTAAAGCAGCAGATGCAGTTGCACCGAAGAACAGCCTGGAGAAAGGGGCTGGGGCGGGGGGGGGAGTGTCTCCCTGCAGCCTAGGACTTGCTGGCCAGGGAACCGAGCGGTAAATGTGGAGTAACCCAAGCTCTCGCCCTGGTGTGCTCGGGCAGCAGTGAGTTACCTGGGGCTGCTGGGCTCGTGGCTTTTCGGGTGCCAGCGGAACTCGCCCCAGCCTTCAGGGCGCGCTGCTGCCTTGAGAAAACCGGGGGAAGCGCACGGGAAACCTGGCTGGTTGCAGGCTCCTGCCCCTGACCCGCGGCTCCCCTGGCCCGCCCCCCTGCGCCGGGAGCCACTGGCGGCGGCGGAATTACCCGGAGGGGCCAGTGAAGTCTGCGGAGCGCCTGGGCAGGGCAGCGAGGCCGGGTCCGAGGGGAGAGGCAGCCCGGCGCGGCGGCGCTCCCCTCTCTTCCTCCCTTCCCCGCCCGCCCGCCAGCGGCAGCCAGAGCTGCCTTTCCCCGCCTGCTGGTGGGTCCCAAGGCAGGAGGGGGAGATGGGATCCGCTCTGTGAGCCGCCCGGCTGGAGTCCTCCTTCGGGGAGCCGCCGCCGGGCTCGAGAGGATCCCAGCGCCGCTGGCTGGCTGGCTCTTCCCCGGAGGAATCTGCCCGGCTCTGCTTAGGTGAGTGCCCGTGTCGGTGCAGCGCGCCAGGGCTCGCCCTAGCCAGGCAGGGCTCCCACTTCCACCCCCAGCCGGGCGCTGGGGTATAAACCTCGCCCCAGCTGGGCCGTGCCCGGTGCCCCGTGTGTGCAGTACTCCCCTATGCCCCTCTCCTGTATTCAATACTCCCTAATGCCCCATCCCTGTGTGCAGTTCTCTCCTCTTCCCCATCCCCGCAGGGCCCCCAGTACCCCATATGTGCAGTACTCCCTAATGCCCCCCAGCCCTGCGTGCAGTACTCCCCTATACCTCGTCCCAGCAGGGACCCCCAAAAGTAACTCAAATCGCTTAGCCCTCCCCCTCCCAGATCTAGCCCCATCCCTGCGCTGACTCCTCAGAGCAATCCAGTGCAGCATGCACCGTGCCCTCCGGCGCTAACCCCCTCCGTGTGGGCTGCTCCCTAAAACTCAGCCTGGTGGATTAAACACTCCCGCCCGTCCTGAGCACAGCCCTGCGGAATAACTCCCCAAAAGGCCGGTCCTCCAGCCAGCACAAACCCTCCTATGGCTCCGGCTGGGCATCGAAAAGATCAGGTTAGCCACCTGGGAACGGGCCAGGGTTAGAGGCGAGGCGGGGATCACGGTGGCTCTAGCCAAGAGGCGCAACAGGAGGCGAGGCTCCCCGGGCTGGCGGCGCAGGCTGCACCTTGGGGTTTGCTCGGGAGCTTGTAGGGATGCGTTTGGAGCCCGCTGTAGCGCCAGTGAAGTTTGCAGGCAGCGTCTGGGCGCTTGGGACACGGGAAGCCAGGGCGAGGTGGCCACGCACCAAATCTGTCATGGAGGTGTGGAGGAGGGCAGAGGAGAGCTAGGGAAGGAGATTGAGTTTGGTGGCGATGGCTCCTGTGCACCAGCGTGTCTCTCTTGCACTGAAAGGTACCATCCCCTCCCCTCCGTCCGGAGAAGTCATGTGGCTGTCAGGCATCTCCCTGCAGCACCTCTGGCTGTCTCTTCCAGTGCGAGTTTTACCTTGGCAGTGCCAGTGGCACAGAGCTGCTTTCGCATTGGGACAGGCTTGGTCTCTCTGGCAGCCACTGACTTGTTTTCTTCTTTGGTTCAGCAAACAAGTGTTGCGAAAAGTGGCTCTGGCGTGAAAATGTGTTAGGTTAGTTATATGGGGGGATGGAGTTTTGTTAATGTCTTCTAACTCCCTGCTAACAAGAAGCAAGCTCCCTGTCCTGATTCATGGCAGCCTCACCACAAACCTCTGAGGTAGGTGAGAGAGTCATCTTGACTCCTGGGAAATGTAACTATTGGGTGGAATAAGGTCGATGGGGGAAGAGGAGCAATTCAGCAGTAGTGTGAGAAGCTCTTTTTCCACATAGCAGTTTGTCAGCTCCGAATTAGGAAACTTTCTGTGGCTTCTGATGTGAAAGGAAGCCCGTATTGCATGTAAATAGCACTGCTCAGTAAAGTGATGGAAAGAAGAAACTGTGAGATAACTTGTTTGTTTGCTCATTATCCAGACTTCTGGCACTGCGGTTGCTCTGTGTACATTTGGATTCCCAATCAATAATTATGTATGGCATTCAGGTGTTAATCACTTATTAGAAAGCTCATTAATGATGACTTGTTTCCATGACAGTAAGATTCTTCAGGCTATCTTTCTGTCCAATTTGGATTCCTATGTTTCCGAAGAGAAATGGAAGGCTGTGGGGATCCAATTGTTATCCCAGTTAGAAAAAAACAAAAAGTACCCCTTCTTTGCCCCCCCCCCGCTTCACAGTGAGTGGTATATTTTGGGAGGGGAGAGAGATGTGTAAGAAGCAAACATACTGCAGGGTGTCCTGATGTTTTTAAAAATATATTGGTTCAAAATACTTTTGAGGACTGTTCATACTTCATAAGTTTGTCATTTTGTTTTGCCATGTATTTAGGAGTGCTATGATCCCATGACCTGTCCTTTCAGTGTTTTCATCTTATAAATCCTGTAGTTCAGTTGTTAAGAGCAGAAAGCTGGGAATCAGGCACCACTCATTGTGTGACCTTGCTGTTGACTCACTGTATGACCTTGGACAAGTCACTGAACCTCTTTGTACCTCAGTATCACCACCTATAAAACGGAGAACAATGATGCTAATCTTTGTGAAATGATTTGATATAATTGGTCAAAAGATGGTTGAAATGTAAAATATTAATTAATATTTATTTTAGAAAACTTCAGTACATTACATCTCTTTTGTACAATTGGTAAAGATAGCATATATCATCACAGAAAACGAGCAGACATAGACATAATCTAAACTAATCCCTTTCTAACCTTCATCTATTTTTTTAAAAATAAATCACAATTGCACCAGATGTCAACTAGTTAAATTGGTGTCTCGTCAAGGAAGTCAATGGAACTCCGATGATGTACATCAGCTGAGGCTCTAGCTCAGTACATTTTAAACTTTTAAACTATTCCACTGTGTCTCTCTAATTACTGATGGTTGGTTTTCTATCAAATCAAATTAAATTAAAAATGTGGACTCTTCAGTAGTTGTTCTTTTGTTTATAGGAACATTTTTTATATTATAGAGTATAAGAAATAATAGACAATTGGCCAAAAACACAATAGTAAAACAGACACAATGTTATAAACTAGAACAATACTTTGGATTGTCTGCTGTACTGTCATGAATAATCTAGGAAAGACTCAAGCACTTTACTTGAAAAAAATTAAAGGGACACTGTGTTTATTTTAACAGAGAGATGGTTAAGTGGTAACTTGATTACAATCTATAAGAACCTACATGGGGAATAAATATTTGATAATGAGGTCTTCAATCTAACAAAGAAAGGTAAAACACTGTCCAATAGCTGGTAGACAAATTCAGGCTAGAAATAAGTGTAACTGTTTAACAGTGAGGGTAATTAACCATTGGAACAAGGGTCATGGTAGATTCTTCATCACTGGCAATTTTTAAATCAAGATTAGATTAAATTTTTAAATCAAGATCTTTTTCTAAAATATATGCTCTAGGAATTATTTTGGGGAAATTCAATGGCCTGTGTTATACAGGAAGTGAGACTGGATGATCACAGTGGTCCTTTCTGGTCTTGGAATCTGTGAATCAACTTGAAATATAGTCAATTTAAAAAAAGTTACAAGTAGTTTCAGGTATTATATTGGGACATGCCTCCTACCAATTTTTGTGGGCCCCCCCCCCAACAATCACTTTCTATTATTTTAAAAGGTTTTTTTCCCCCTCCCTGGTTGCTTTGTGAAAGAACTAGCAGGATCAAGAAGGGAAACTAACAGATTCTACAGGGGAAACAGTGGAACTGAACATATAGAAAGTATTGCACAATGCCCAGTTAACACGGGGGGGGGGACGGGGGACGGGACAAACAACAAAATATTGTTTTGTCTCTAATTTATTTCAGTTATTCATTTTAGATGCTACTGGTAACAATAATAGGAAAACAATGTTCAGTCAGAAGTATGATTTCTTTTCTTTTCATTTCTTTTCTTTTCTTTTCTTTTCTACTGACACTTTTCCTTTTAAGTCAGTAACCTACAGCAGGAATAAAATAAACTCCTTCTGCCTTTCAAATGCTGAAGATACCCTGGAAGGCTGGACTCTGGCATTGATTCGTGGAAGTACTTAAGCACATGCTTAACTTTAAGCACATGAATAGTCTACTGACTTCTATGGGACTTTTATGCTTAAAGTTAAGCATGTGCTTAAGTGTTTTGCTGAATCAAGGCCCATTACCTTGATTTTGAATTTCATTATCTCCAACAATTTAGCAACAAGACACCTGACTTAAATCGTTTCTTGAGACGTTATGACCATATCAGCATTACTGGCCCTAGTGAAATGACTTTATAGCAATGCCCTGAATCATTTTGTAGAAAAAGAGAAAAAAAAATACACATGGCACCTTCTTACTCAGCATATTTGCTCCCTATGCATTACTGAATCATGGTTCTTTACTTAACTATTTACCCCCTTTCACCCAAGTTTTCTTACTATTTAATGCTGCAGAGCTAATACAAGTAGAGAAAAATGAGCTAGATTCTATTCAATATTGCACATGCTCAGCAAAACATAGTTAAATTCTAACTACATAATCTTTTTTAGTACCGATGATGAGGAACTATATTTCATCTTAATTTTCACAACCGTGGTAGAGTTTGCACCAAAAACTTTTTTTTTACTTGTAAAAGAATCACCTTTGCTAAAGAAGTCAGTGAGAGAATATACATAAAACCTATATTATTTTACAGT
>NW_020664463.1:11455375-11544102 GCF_002925995.2 Terrapene triunguis | reverse complement strand
TTGTCAGTTCTGATGGTCAAACTGATTCTTATGCTTTTTTAGCTACAGGAGGCAGTAGATACAAACTGCTCAGCATACACTTCTTTCCCCCTTAATCAATAGCAGCCAATGTTTTGAGTTATTGTACTCAAAACTGCATCAATATTTCCTTGATTAAGAAGAAAGGAGAGGCCCATCATCACCATGCTTAATTACCCAGGTTGTGGCTCAGACTGCCTGTACAGTGATTCTCTTCGTTTGTATGCTGACCTTCTTAGACTGGCAAAACTTAGCAGACCTCCCCACAGTGACCTGCTTTCACTGCTGTGGGCTAGGGTGTTTGGCATTGAAAACTAGTGGTGCTTCTAAGACCTCTGAGTTTGGAAGAGTCTAGTCACCGGTCTCCAAGACACACTGTCCCTTGCGACAGACTGGTGCCTATTCAGCATGGAACCAGGCCAGTCTCTGATAGCCTGTTTAAGACAATGGGAGTGTGACATTCCCCAGGGTACAATCTGGACTTTTGAACAGCTGTGTTCCCTCAGTTCTCCAACCTGGGGTGCCTTTTACACTCCTTCACTGTGAGAGCATCCACTCCTGGCCTGCTCACACACAGCCTTCAGCATGTAAATTACTTCCAGCTATTTTGCAAGAGTGCTACAATCAGCTATTCTTGAATTACACTGCAGATCAACACCAGGAAATTTCCAGTCCCAGGCTTTCTGAGAAACATGTGTATTGTACTGCCCAGCCCTCTCCTGGACAATACAAGCTTATATAAAGTCCATCGTTTTATTAATAGAAAATGTTATGCACAAACTTTAGCGCAAATGGAGTTGTCCATACATTTCAATCCAAGCACACTGGCTGAGATAAAACAATAAAACAAGTTTATTTAACTACAGAAAGATAGATTTTAAGTGATTACAAGTAATGAGGCATAAAAGTCATAATTGGTTACAAGTAAATATAAGGTAAAATGCAACTAATACCTAACTTAAGAAGCTAGAGTGAATTCAAAGCAAAGGTCTCTCTCACCACATGTTCTAGCAGTCTTACTGGCTGAATTCCTTTCTGCCAGGATCCCTCCCCAGCCCAATTATATTTCCTTTTTCCTTCAAGTGTTGTTGTGCTGCGAGTAGAGATGAAGGAAGAGAGCTTTTGGGAGCATCTGCTCCCCTTTCTTATAGTTCTCTTTTTCTTTGAAAATCACCTCTAGCTGAAGTTCAGGAGACAGAAGGTTTGGGGCAATGGGATCCTCCAGCTGTTTCTTTGCCAAAATGTAGATTTCTCACTCACACTCTTTTTCCTGCCAAAGAATGGCCACTTAACCAGATGATAGTTCATTTGATTTTGTTGACCCCTGGCTGAGGCATCAGTTTGCCTTTTATCTTTGAGAAACTGGTTTGTGCCTGCTTTTCTAAATTTGGAACATGTCTCAGTAATGTTATACAGTAGAATCTTAGAATTTTGCATACAGTGTTGCCACACACATTTTAGCAGGACAATAATGATTAGCAAACTATGAGTTTTCAAATGATACCTCACAAGGCATACTTTGTACAAAGTTTACCATGGTCTTGTACAAGGGGTGAACATAAGGGTACAGACTGTCACAGGGAGGCTTGCCATTGAACTTCAGTGGGCATGAGAATCAGGCCCAAATTGTCGTTTTAAAAGGGTAGTTGGAATAATACTAACTCAGCATATTGTTACAAGAAATAGCACTAAGCAGATGGCAAAGTTTAGCTACACACATGGGTTAACCAAGTTGAACAGTTTGCATATTGGAAAGCTCTTTGTATCTCCATCAGGCAGTTTGTCACAGGCTCCCTCAGATCAGAATGGATGTCTCAAGCCCCAGAAAGTGTCTGTGGGCGCTGTCTCAACAAAATGGTTCAGTACCAGGTGGATCTTTACACTTTATAGTAAAACCAGTTACTTTATCATTCCCTCTTGTAGCCATATGATCTGTAGCCATTATGTCATCTTTCAGAGTCAGACAATTCTTCCTTCATCCCAGTCCTGCAACAGCTATAGACAATAAACAAAAGGGTCTGAGCTGCCATATACCCACAGCAAACATTGACTTCGACTAGAATTTAGCACGGTCTTCACCTCTGACATTCAGGCCCAATATCTTTAAATATTCACTTCCAACCTCGTATGAATAGTTGTTTTAAATACCAGCCTCAGAAGAGAAACTTGGGCATGTCAGCCAGACAAAACATTATGAATGGTTTGCCCCCAAGACCAACAATTAAAAGTTATTTTCAGAAATTAATTAAAAAATATTCATGAGATAGCTATCCAGCACACTAATAAAAATGAAAGACCCTGTCATTTGCACTGCTTATGGGTACGACATCAGAATTTTAGAGAGATGGGTAAACTGCATTCTCCAAATTCATGGACAAACCATGCATCTGAGAGTAGAACTGGGACTATTCTATCTGAATTGTGCGAGTACAGAGCCATCTTCAGTGATAATCCATACTTGTGAAAATAGTAAAACCTTCCCCATTAAATATAACGTCACCAACATCTTGAGCAAAATTCCCTTCTCAGTCAGGCTAGTGTAGCACTAGTCAACAGGACTCCAGTGGTGTAACAGAGAGGACAATATGGCCTCTCAGAGGGTTCAGCTCATTGACAGACTTGGCTAGAATTGAATAGACTTGAGAGAAAATCATCTGCAGCTGATCCCAAGGATGGAGTCATATTTATTGGGTAAGTTCAGTATAATCATACTCATTATCCACTGTGATTACGTGGAGCTCAAGAATAATTCATTGTGATCCTTCTTTAAAGCATGGCTGTACTTCAGCATTTCCTTGATTAAGCCATTGGTGATATTTCATATTTAAAAATGTTGTTAGTTGGCAGCAATTGAGAAGTTTGGATTCCAGCCAGAAAATAAACAATAACTTTGTAACCAACTATGTGGGGAGATTTTACATGCACAAAAGTCAGAAATTGTAAAGTATCAGAGGGGTAGCCGTGTTAGTCTGAATCTGTAAAAAGCAACAGAGGGTCCTGTGGCACCTTTAAGACTAACAGAAGTATTGGGAGCATAAGCTTTCGTGGGTAAGAACCTCACTTCTTCAGATGCAAGATGCATCTGAAGAAGTGAGGTTCTTACCCACGAAAGCTTATGCTCTAGAAATTGTAAAGTTATGACTCCATGTCCCAGATTCTCCACTATGCTGGGCTGATTTGTGTTACACTGCTGGTACAACATGGTCCAAAAGCCAGTGTAGTCAACTGTGGAAAGATCAGTACAGTGTAGGTACATTCCTTGGTAGTGTAATGCCAGTGCATTGGTTCCTATGCTGCAATCCCTCCCTTAACCTTGTATAGGAGGTATGGCTGGAGGACAGGCACGATGGTTGAGTCTTCCCTATGTCCCAGTGCTCTCCTGATGTTATAACAGCCCCTTGGTACCATTAACAACTTGTGCAATTTAGAACAGCCTTCAGGCTGCTCTAAAGCTAGCATAACAGCCTGGCACACAGTCATCCAAGCATCATTTGTGCTGTGAGCACCTCACCAGCAGCCAAGAATCTAAGCCTATTGGTCTAACTCACCCCCCATCCCCTTCCCCTTTTTGCATATATGTGGGATTTGATTCTCACCTTGCATTGTAGTCAATGGAGTCAATGAAGTAAGAGACAGGAAAATCAGCCCCCTACTATATTTTATTAATGATATTTACATTGCATGAACATCACATAGTGAGCTGTATTAAAAAAATCCACTTTACGGCTAAATGCAGTTTTAATTCTGAGTGGAAGTGGGTAGATTAAGAGATGCCACTGATTAGTGTGTCTGGGAAACTTTTGTAGTCAAGTACCATCTAAGAACTGGATCCTGCTTCTTTGAAGTCAGTGGAACAATTCCCAATGATTTGAATGGAAGCAGGATTGGGCCCCTGCTCTCTGAAAGAGAAGTGCTGCTGTGAAGAAATCCCTTGTTGGGTCTTCTCTGCATAAAAGTTGTGCAGGAGTCAAGAAGATGCTCTGTTGCCCAGTCATCTAAATATAACAATGAGAAATGTATGAGGAAGAGGATTGGCAGTAATAACTCTTCACCTGCCTCTTCTTCAGTCTTTATCATTGGCTTCCCACACTTCTGGGCTATTCTTGGCAGAATGTGCCTTAGTCCATTCATTATCTTTGTTGTACTGTCTCGCTTGCTCTTTTCTTTCTCATAGTAACATATTCACAGGAAGGAAATTTCCATCTACCATTAGTAGTACCACTATGAACCCGGAAGCCACAGAGACCATAGCCTGCTTCCAGTTTTTTGTTTTCTAAATCTATTATACGTAACAGAAACACACACACATCTCCACGCGCCCCTTCTCTACCTGTAAGTCGCTGAACGCTATCAACTCCCATGGCAGTGAGCTCAGAGTGTCCAGCACCTTGCTAGATTAGGCCATACATGTTACCTTCTGAAAACACTTGTGTATTTCTTTGAAAATCAAATGCAATTTGCAGCTAAGATAACAACATGTGCTCATTTTATAGTTTTATAACTGCCTTTCAGTGATAACATCAAAAACCCAACTGTTTATCTTAGTCTGAAAATTTTTGATCCAAAACTTATATCTAATCAAAGAAGAAGTTTGTTTGGGTTTTATGACCGCTGCAATCATCCTCTTCCTAAATTATATCTCTGTAGGATGCAGTGGAAGATTGGAAGTAACACAAGTACACAAAACCTAATCAATTTAGAATGGTCCATAGGGCAAACATAATATATTGCTTTAGTCACTAGGTAACCAGTCCTTGACATGAGACTGGAATAAACACTGCTTCTTGTGGGATTGCTTAACTTCTAGTCATCAGTGTCATTCTGCAGGTCCACCTCATCTAATGGATTATGGCTTTATTTCTTTCCTTTGTGTATCTATGCAGTATTTTTTTCTGTAAACTTAAATCCTAAATACAACAAAATACATTTCACAGTTACATTAAATGAAAATAGTGTTTATTCATAATCCACATTTGAGCCATCCAAAGAATACTCTAGCAAAACCAGGGCCTGATTTTCAGAAACAGCCTCTATGGGTATGTCTACACTGCAATGTAAGCCCAGGATTAGTGGGATTTGGAGCAGCTGATCCTGGGTTAGAGAACCAAGGGCTTGAGCATCTATACTGCTTATCTACCCTACATTAAGAATTTCTAATCTGGACTTGAACCTGGGGCTCTGGGGTCCACACTGCAGCACTCAGATGCGAGTCAAACCAACTATATCCCAGACTCCCTAGTGCCCTCCTGAAACATGGCGGCTCAAGGCCCTTTGGCCATGCTGCTCTGTGGTGCACTTTACTGTTCATCCTGCATGTTGCAGAAAGTTTGAACAGCCTGCCAAATAGTCATTTTGGTCTGTGTGCTCCCAGCAACCTCAGCCAGAAACATGGAAGAGGTGCCATTTGAAGAACTCCTCTTGCTTGTGCTTTCACTCCTATGCCAGGAAATGGGCAGCGCTTCCATGAGATGCTGGTGGATATTTCGGTAGCATTTTCTGACCCACCAAAGGCACCTGACAGAGCTAATGACAGAGGAGGAAGAGGACACAGACATGGCACAGCTGAACTGGCTGATGCTGCTCATGACACTCGGTACAGCTGCTGATGCCCCCTACATAGACTAGTGCTTCTGGAACACAGACTGGTGGGACCACATTGTCATACTGGCCTGGAACAACTATCAATGGGTCCAGCTCTTTCACCTGAAGAAATCTACATTTCAGGAGCTTGGTGGGCAGCTTGCCCTGACCCTCCAATGTAAAGACACACACATGGGGCAGCTTTGCCAGTCCAGAAGCGGGTTGCTATAACCATCTGAAAGCTGGCAACCCCAGATTGCTACAGGTCTGTTGCCAACCAACTTGCAGTTGGAAAATCAACTGTGGGTAAAGTGGAGGCAGAGGTTTCTGAGGCAATCAGGCATGTGCTTTACCCCAAGGTGGCCAGCATAAATGATATTCCTGAGGTAATTTCTGTCTTAGAGGGAATGTGGTTTCCAAACTGTGATGGGGCCATTGATGGGACTCAGATGCCCGTAGATTTCCCTCTTCAAGGAGCACATAAGTACACGAACCTCAAAGGGAACTACCCCATTGTTATGCAGGCCCTCATGGACCACAGACGTCGACTTATGAATGTCAGAATGTCAGCCAACTGCACTGGAAAAGTTCATGATGCCAGCATTTTTTGCTGTTAGGGCGTCTACATTCATGGACAGGCTCATTTGGATCTACAGACCCATTTGGATCCCAGTGTCATCAGCGCTGTGCGCATTATGTGGCTTGCTGTGCTCTTCACAATCTCTGTGAAGCCAGAGGTGAGCCATTTCCCCCTGAATGGCAGCGAGGGGCCAGTGAACCGGTACACTCAGCCAGAAAGTGCACCTACTACTGCTGGAGCTGGATGCACCTTGGCAACAAAAGTCAGGGATGCTTTGTGCTCTCATGCTATGGACTTGCATGGCCCAATGGAAGGTGCGGGAGAGGGGAATAGTGCCTTTATGAGTGTGCCGGTGGGGGTGGGGCTCATTTATTGTGGGAGTTTCAGTGCTTGGGCAGGAGTGGGGAGTTGATTGCCATGCAACATACTTATGAATGATATGGTCACTTATGAAATGGTGTGGGACAGTGAATCGCAGTATTTGCATGCTAATTCCTAATGGTCCCTGAGCGTGTATTTACCTTTATTATCTCAGATACACATTGTATGATGTGATGCAGTGATAGTAATAAACTGTTTTGATGAAATGAAAAGCTTTACGTGTAAACATCTATTAGAAAAAGTACAACATTCACCCATTGCCAGGCAGGCCAGCTGCCATTACATCACCTACACACCAGTAACAACAACAAACAAAGTGCATGAACAAGTGCAAACAGTGAAACCATGTCCAAGACAGAAATGCCCCAGTATTGCATGTCCCCTGGTCCCCCATTCTCCTTTACCTTCCTTCCCCATTTGCTGTGCACTTGCCCATGGGGGAGGGGATGGAGGAATCCACAGGGGAGGGGGTCAATATGGAGGCCTGCATGGGACATAGTTGCTCATGGAGCCCGATTGAATGGGCCAGGAGTCTTCCAAACTGCTTCTGAGCTGCATCACAGGGTACTGTGGAGGGGACTCAGGCCATGGTCCAGGTAATGCAGCAGGAGCAGGTATTCTTGCAGCTATTAATGATATCAGCTATTCAAACAGTTCTTTCTGCTGAGCTCTGTCCTTCCCCGCTTAGCTGCCATTCCTGTTCCCACGGTGAAACCCTGTCCTCAAGCAGTGCAGCCAGTCTGAGGCTCTCCTTTTGCCTCTCGCCATGCCTTTCCTCTAGCTATAATTCCACTGTCTTTGGTACTGGACCTGGTTGTTGGCCCTCTCCAGAACTTCAACCATAAGTTCATCACAGCAACGCTTCCCCTTGGAACAGCCTGTGAAGGAACATTGGCTCAGGCTCCTGCTGCCGTGTGGGTGAGCTGGGGAGGAGCTGCAGCCAGTAGAGGTTGAGGGGCCTGGAACAGGACAAGACACAGAGGGTTATTGTCTCACATAGCCCATTGCAGGAGCACAGAAAACATCCATGTGGAATTTCAAGGACATAAAATGTTACTTTTCCAAACTGAACTTCAGTATATTGTGAAAGGGATGCTTCAGACCACAGAAGCTCCCTGGACACAGCCTGGTTAAGCACAGTGAAAGAAGTGCAGAGACAAAGGTAAGTTAAAAATTCAAACCTGTTTTTTGTTTTCTAAACATTGCAGAACTACTTGGGGGTGGGAGGGGCGGTGCCATCAGTAGCTGTGCTACAAAACCTCTCTGACATTTCAGGCCTTCCACATTTTGAAGGACATAAGAGTTCTTGTGGTGCCGATTGGCAAAGGGAGGTCTTTTCTGGGCCAGTTTGTCACAGACACATGTAAGCAACACCTTTGTGCTGCGGAAAGTGATGATGGTGATTCATTTGACATTTTTTTCCTTTTAGCAATAGTGAACCAATTCTTCAATTTGAGGTTGTGCTGTGTTACTTGTGCTGATGGAGGTTTCTGGATAACAGGCGGCATTTCCATCTTGCTCATAACACAATATAAGAGCATAGACTCTGGCTCAAACATGCCCCTTTCCTGGGGTTTGCCTTTAGCGTTAACTTAAGTAAATGCAAACAAAACCTAAGAACTCAGACTAAACTTTTGTCTGAGCTTGGGATGTCCATACCTAGGGATTTTCCTTGCAGGATATCTCTGACCCTGTCCCTTGTTTCTTCTGCCCCAGACAGACACTGAAACCCTTTTGTGCTCCTCAGTTGGAACAAATAGGACCAGCCTGATGTGTCAGTCAATGTGACTCACAGAGCGGTTCTAAATCTCAAAGGAAGGTTCTAGCCCTTTACACAAGAAGTACTCTTTCTTTCTATGCAATGGCCTAGCATCTAACTTCAAGCTACAGTGCTGTCTTTTAGATGAGAAGTAAAACAAAAATCTTGATCACTTGAAGTCACTAAAGATCTCAGGGCATGTTTGTAAAAATCTGGTTCTAATCCCAGTGCTGTGCCCAAATTTTAAAACAATTAATGACATTATGCCTGTGTAAATTTCCCTTTAAGCTTGAACTGGTTGTTGTCTTTCAGCTACTGTCCTAAACTTTTGTGTAGTGTTGCTGTGTACTGGTAAACTGCTGCCATGTTTTACTCTTAATTGGCTGTGTTTCAGTGGTGAATGAATTGATCCCTTGGTGTCGTTTGTATAGCAGACTAAGTTTATAAAATTCATTATTGCTGAGGGATGTTTTAAGATGAAAAGTGCCATGCAAAGGTAATGATACTGCTAATCTTTATTTATTTATGCTTATATATTTAAGTCCTGATCCATTGACTTCAACAGGAGTTGGACCAGGCTCTACATTTTCATTTTGCATACTGGCTCTTAGTTAAAAAAAAAGAAAAAAAATAATGATTGTTCAAACTAGGTAGTACGGTCAGTTTTCCGTTCACAGACGATCAACTTATTGACTATAGTTTCCACTAACCTGGCTATTAAGTCATCAGTAATGAGTGAGCTCTGACAGATGCTAAATTTAATTAACTATAAACATTTTCCTACATACTAAATCTAAAAGTGCTTTCATTACGCTAAAATAGTCATTCTCTCAGTTGGATTCTGAGTATATTTTACCTACACTTGTTTCTTGTATTCAACATCTTTCACTTCTGCATTTCATTGCTGAAAGGATTGCTCAGCAGCTGGGCTGAGTGTTTCCCTCTCTGTGTCATTTTTCTGAATAACCTCTCATATGACATGATTTGTACTATTTATCTTTTCCATTTATATTGTGTTACTCTGTTACTCTGCTTAAACATACACCATAGGTGATGCTAATGAAAGACTATTGCAAGGTTTTTTAAGTGGATTGTCAAACCTTCTAAAGGAGCTTAATGCTGGTTTCTAACTTACAATAGCTTGAGACAATGTGGCATACTTTCTAGTTTAATTCAGACATCAGAATTAGTGAAATTTCTACACAAACTCACATAATATTTTAGATTCTATTGCACTGCAGTAACATCTATAATATTATAAATAGGACCCTACCAAATTCATGGCCATGAAAAATGCATCATGGACCATGAAATCCAGTCTTTTGTGTGCTTTTACCCTATAGTATACAGATTTCACAGGGGAAATCAGCATTTCTCAAACTGGGGGTCCTGACCCAAAAGAGAGTTGCAGGGAGGGTCACAGTATTGCCACCCTTACTTCTGAGCTGCTTTCAGCTCTCGGTGGCTGGAGAACATCCACTGTTAGCCAGGCACCCAGCTCTGAAGGCAGTGCCCTGCCAGCAGCAGTGCAGAAATAAGGGTGGCAATACCATACCATACCATACTTACTTCTGCACTGCTGCTGGTGGCCAGACTGCCTTCAGAGCTGGGCTCCCGGCCAGCAGCTGCTGTTCTCCAGCTACCGAGCTGTGAAGGCAGCACCGCTGCCAGCAGCAGCGCAGAAGTAAGGATAGCAGTACTGCAACCCCCCCTACAATAACCTTGCAACTCCCTCATAACTCCTTTATGAGTCAGATCCCCTAAAATTACAGCTCCGTGAAATTTCAGATTTAAATAGCTGAAATCATGAAATTTACCATTTAAAAAATTCTACGACAGTGAAATTGATCAGAATGGACCATGAATTTGGTTGGGTCCTAATTGCCCTCTGGTCAGCCAAGGTTCAGGGGTCCCCAAAGTTCTGAATGACTCTTATTTTGCTAAGGATGCATAGTGCATCTCTCATACATAATGTCTGAGGAATCCTGATTGAAAGAAAGGTTACTCCTGTGGAGCGCTCCACTGTATTACTAACCTGATGCTTCCTGCTTTAACCCCTCTTCCAGTCTTCAGCCCCAAATCAGAAATATGCACAGAATATAAACTGTGACAAATCTGAATTATTTAGAATAATTTTCATCCAGGCTATTGAAAACAGTTATTAAAGTTCCTAAATATGTATTTACATTCCTATCTTCAGACTCTCAGGTTTGAAAATATTTGGCCTACAAATATTAATTTCGGATAGTGTTTGGTAACATTTGAAGTATCACATCACTGAAGTGTTCATTTGGTACTTTAGAGATATAAAAACTTAGCTGTATTTACATATGTTTATGCTTGATCATATAGTATAGGGCCAAATTCAAACCCCACTGAAGTCAATGGGACTAGAGGGAGTGGACTAACCTCTATATTTAAACCTAAAATGCAATTTCCATTATAAACTCTTTTTATGTGGCTAATCATTTTGACACACACATTTCTTTGGGAGGATATTTTCCCCTCTTAGCCTTAGCTTAGAAGCATTTTTTAACTTAAAGTTGATCTTGTGCCCCCTTTTTTCAAAAAAAAAAAAAAATCTTGTTTTCTGCTTGTTTACATTACAAATTCAGGTCTTGTCTAATTTAAAATATCCCCAGATGATAAAGAACTAGTGAATCAACAATATTGCAGCAGTCCAGAGAGTGAAAGCTGAACAAAGGAGAGGAGAAGGGATTTTAAGTCAGACTATAAAATTCTTTTTTTTTTTTTTTTGTCTTTTTGTTAACACCTTCTTAATGTAATGTCTAATGAATGTTTTGGACAAAAAGGTTTTTTTAATGATTCAAGACCATCCCCATTCAATCAATTATTATTTGTTGTATTATCATAGGATGCCACTGTACTAGGCACCATACAAACACAGCACAAAAAGAGCTTGCAATCTAATTAGCCGACAAGAGAGAACAAATTGACACAGACAGATGGGGAAGTACAGGGAAATAATGAGACAATACTGGTCAGCATGATAGACAGTGGACTGCATACCAGTAACCTAACTGTTGTCAAGTTTTTGTAGGCATCCCTGCAAATGAGAGTTTTGAGGAGGAATTTGAAGGTGGATCATGAGATATTTACAGGATTATCTCCCAGGCCTCTGGGGCACCATGGGAGAAAGCACAAAGGTGCTTGCTTGAAAATGTAATGATTGGGCAATGCTGGTTGGCGTCAGGGACAATTGGAGATGAGCACCAACAGCTTGGTGATGAATGAAAGATAGGAGGAATGGGGATTGTCTGTGAAGGGCCTGGAAAGTGAGTGCTGAAAATACACTTGCTATGAAATATGCCAGTGCTCCTCCAGGAAAGCCAGGACTTGCCACTCCTGACACTTCTATTAAAAAAAAAAAAAAAGTGGCCCCTTTAAAAAAAAAAATTTTCATGCCACCTTTCAGCAAAATCTGATTCGTTGTTTGATTACTACATCTGTAAAATCCCCTATTTTTTCATACTTGGCTTAAACAGTGGGATTTTCAAAGGGGCCTACATGCAAGATATAATTTTGACTTTAAATGAGACTTGTGCTCCTTATTGACTCATTTCCTTTAGAAAATCCACTTTCACTCCTCCTTATTCTACTGACCCTGCAGGATGCAGATTTGGCTGTACACACAGCCAGTGCAGGATGGTGAAAGGACTGTGATTTGGGGAAACTGAAAGCACAATGAAGACATCTGTTTACCCACAATGACTTTCATCACTAATGTCATGATTATCATATTTCCCGGTTGTATTTTGTGGACCATGCTTGAAAACAAAGGAGACGTTTTTGATTAAGAGTGGAATGTTGAAGCAACTGGGCTAACATCAACCTATGCATAGCTAGACAAACACGCAGCTGCGCCTGAGGCTGTTAGCACCGTCTGCAAGGGGGCAGGCTTAACAATTCAGAACTGCTCTGTGCACATGCTTTCAAACTCTCACTTTCAAACGGCGGCGGGAACCAGGTGTGGAGCAGCAGAGTAGATAATAATGTAGCAGAAGCCAATTTTTTGTAATGCTCTTGGGGGCGGGAAGAAAGGGTGTCATGAAAAACAACCTTCATTAATTATCCAATTATCTTTTGTATAGTGAGGAAGTTTACAAAGAGTTGAATTATTCTGCTTTTTAGTCTGGATGGTTTTATGTTCGTATGGGCGAGTGAGGAGTGAACTGATATTTTATTGCTATGATAGAACAGCATGGTTGATGTGCAAAATACCAGAGCCTTTGTTTACAAGAATTAAACTTCACTGCACACAAACAAGCTTGCAGGTCAGCTTTGAAGAATAAAAATATATAGCATATATGCAATATGAGGAGCAACAGGGCCGTCCTTAGGCATACGCAGCTGTCTAGGGTATCATGAAATTTTGGGCACCAAATTGCAGCAAATTTCATGGTGCCCTAGGCAGCTGCATGCTGCATATGCGGCAGCCCCAGCGACCAGCCCTATCCCTCGGCCGGCCCCCCCTGCAAGGGGCAGGGCCATCCCTAGGGGGGGTGTGGGGCCCCGGACAATTCCCTCAGCCCTGCCTCTTAACATTCCCCCCTGCTCTGCCCCCAGCCCGCCCCCATTCCACCTCTTCCCCCAGTGACCCCACTCACCGGCAGCAGCGGGAAGTAGAGCAACCTGGCCCCAGCCCGCTCTACTCCGCCAGCTCCCAGCCATGGTGTTCCGCTTCCCGCCACCGGTGAGTTCGGGGAAAGGATCTCTCCCTGCACTCACCGGCAGCAGGAAGCGGAGAGACGCGGCCCCAGCCCACTCCGCTTCCCTTGCCCCGGCCCCAGCCATGTCGCTCGGGTTGGGGAAAGGACCGCCCCCAGCTCTCACCAGCGGCGGGAAGTGGATCGCTGTGGCTGGGAGCTGGCGGAGTAGAGCGGGCTGGGGCTGGGCTGCTCCGCTTCCTGCCGGTGAGTGGGGGATCCTTTCCCCCAAACCCCCTCCCCCAAGCGACACGGCTGGGGCGGGGGCGAGGGAAGCAGAGTGGGCTGCTCCCGGCCCCCTGCTAATCCCCTGGGCCACTCTGGGCCTGTGGGGCCCCCAAAAGGGGACCCCACAGCTCCTGCCTCCCAGACGGTGGGAGGGGAGGCCCAGGGCCCCACACAGCCCCCCCGCGGGGGGCTGCGTAGGGCACCCAAATGGCTAGGGACAGCCCTGAGGAACAATATAAATATTTTCTTTTAAAGTGCATCGAGTGTTTCTCGGTGAGACACAATGAACCTGCCTAGGAATGTTTTCCATGCTCTGACTAGAAAGGCAGCCTGAAATGTGACTTAAGGTAGATAAAAGCAGCATGCTAATTAGGTGCTGTGGTCTGGTGTTGACAGGCTGATAGATACAATGTAATGGAAATGCTTTTTGACATAATTGTGTAATTTCTTGTAATAAAACTCTATGACTTTAGAAATTTTACATTGCATTTTCAGTGCAAAAACCAAAACAAACAAAATCTCCACTTGTGCACCACTTTGGGTCTGGGCATCTATTCCTGCTGAACTGGCCACTTCCTCCCTAAACAGGAACAGCAGCCCATGTAGTCGAAGGGATGGAGGTGAGATTCCATGTTATGGGGATTATGTGGGAACCCAGATTCATGTCCCAGTCTAGCTCCCCATCCCCCTGTTCTCTTTGGTTCATCTAGTCATTGTTTTCCTGCTTCTTCCTCGCGACTAGACTGCTAGGCACTTCCTGGCTACTAGCAGTTCAGCAGGCTGAGTGGAGAATGCTGAAATGGAGGTTTTGAGAATTCATTCCAACTCACAGTAAACTGGGCAAGTTTCCTCCCTAATCCAGACCAACTGTTGTCCCAGACCTTGTAGGGGGTGTTCTATTGCGCTTATCTTCTCATAGTATTCCCACCCCTGGTGGTGCTCATCTCTGCCAGTCGCTCTGATACCCACTCGTACGTCAACATATTGAATATGACTAAATTCAAGATCTTCAATGATCTAAAAATCAAAAAAAGAGTCCTACAAAAAGTGGAAACTAGGTCAAATTACAAAGGATGAATATAAACAAATAACACAAGTATGTAGGGACAAAATTAGAAAGGCCAAGGCACAAAACAAGATCAAACTAGCTAGAGACATAGAAGGTAACAAGAAAACATTCTAAAACTACATTAGAAGCAAGAGGAAGACCAAGGCCAGGGTAGGCTGGTACTCAATGAGGGGGGAAATATAATAACAGAAAACATGGAAATGGCAGTGGTGCTTAATGACTTCTTTGTTTTGGTTTTCACCAAGAAGGTTGATGGTGATTGGATGTCTAACATAGTGAATTTCAGTGAAAATGAGGTAGGATCAGAGGCTAAAATAGGAAAAGAACAAGTTAAAAATTACTTAGACAAGTTAGATGTCTTCAAGTCACCAGGGCCTGATGAAATGCATCCTAGAATACTCAAGGAGCTGACTGAGGTGATATCTGAACCATTAGCGATTATCTTTGAAAAGTCATGGAAGACGGGAGAGATTCCAGATGACTGGAAAAGGGCAAATATAGTGCCAATCTATAAAAAGGGAAATAAGAACAACCCGGGGAATTATAGATCAGTCAGCTTAACTTCTGTACCCGGAAAGATAATGGAGCAAATAATAAAGCAATCAATTTGCAAACATCTAGAAGATAATAAGGTGATAAGTAACAGCATGGATTTGTCAAGAACAAATCGTGTCAAACCAACCTCGTAGCTTTCTTTGACAAGGTAACAAGCCTTGTGGATAGGGGGAAGTGGTCGATGTGATATATCTTGACTTTAGTAAAGCTTTTGATACTGTCTCACATGACTTTCTCATAAATAAACTAGGGAAATGCAACCTAGATGGAACTATTATAAGGTGGGTGCATAACTGGTGGAAAACCATTCCCAGAGAGTAGTTATCAGTGGTTCACAGTCATTCTGGAAGGCCATAACGAGTGGGGTCCCACAGGGATCAGTTCTGGGTCCAGTTCTGTTCAATATCTTCATCAATGATTTAGATAATGGCATAGAGATAACACTTATAAAGTTTGCGGACAATACCAAGGTGGGAGGGGTTGCAAGTGTTTTCGAGGACATGATTAAAATTCAAAATGATCTGGATAAACTGGAGAAATGGTATGAAGTAAATAGGATGAAATTCAATAAGGACAAATGCAAAGTACTCCACTTAGGAAGGAATAATCAGTTGTACACATACAAAATGGGAAATGACTGCATAGGAAGGAGTACTGTGGAAAGGGATCTGGGGGTCATAGTGGACCACAAGTTAAATATGTGTCAACATCAGTGTGACACTTTTGCAAAAAAAGCGAACATCATTGTGGGATGTATTAGCAGGAGTGTTGTAAGTAAGACACAAGAAGTAATTATTCCGCTCTACTCCGCGCTAATTAGCCCTCAACTGGAGTATTGTGTCCAGTTCTGGGCGCCACATTTCAGGAAAGATGTGGACAAATTGGAGAAAGTCCAGAGAAGAGCAACAAAAATGATTAAAGGTCTAGAAAACATGACCTATGAGGGAAGACTGAAAAAATTGGGTTTGTTTAGTCTGGAAAAGAGAAGACTGACAGGGGACATGATAACAGTTTTCAAATATATGAAAGGTTATTACAAGGAGGAGGAAGAAAAATTGTTCTTGTTAACCTCTGAGGGTAGGACAAGAAGCAATGGGCTTAAATTGAAGCAAGGGAGGTTTAGGATGGACATTAGGAAAAACTCTACGGCAGGGTGATTAAGCACTGGAATAAATTGCCTAGGTAGGCTGCGGAATCTCCATCACTGGAGATTTTTCAGAGTAGGTTAGACAAACACCTGTCAGGGATGGTTTAGATAACATAGTCCTGCCATGAGTGCAGGGGACTGGACTAGATGACCTCTCGAGGTGTCTTCCAGTCCTATTGTAGTGCTGCAGTATAGGGCTGGTCTATCCTTGAAACACTACAGCGGCACAGCTGCAGCAATGCAGCTGTGCCACTTCAGTGTAGACTCTAAGGGCTTGTCTACATGCACAGTGCTGCAGGGACACAGCTGGTGAAGACGCTCTATGCTGATAGGAGAGAGCTCTCCCATCAGTTTAGTTAATCCATCTCCCTGAGAGCTGGTAGCTATGTCAGAGGGAGAAGCTCTCCCGCCAACATAGTGCTATCCACACCAGCGCTTATGTTGGTGAAACTTTTATGTCGCTTGGGGGGATGGTTTTTTCACACCCTTGAGTGACATAAGTTACGCTGACCTAAGCTGTAGTGTGTACATAGCCTAACTATGATAACAGGAGGAGTTCTCCCCAGGGTGTAGGTAATTCACCTACCTGTGTGGCAGTAGCTAGCGTCATGGAATTTTCTAGTGTAGACCAGCCCACAGACACTGCCTTATTAACTGCTTTGTTGCAGATCATTGTGCTGACATTCCCATAGGTCTCTTGTTAAGCACTCTCATTAGTTTTGAAGAGCAGATATTTAGCAGGCAGTTAAAGAAGAGTCAGAAGAGATTGCCACTTTGGCATCAGTTCTTCTTTTGTATTTTTCTGATCATCACTTGGTTTATGAATATGAATGGCTACATCCTTCTTCATTCCTAGCCAGGTTTCAGAGTAGCAGCCGTGTTAGTCTGTATCCGCAAAAAGAACAGGAGTACTTGTGCTACAAGTACTCCTGTTCTTTTTGCATTCCTAGCCAGTCTCTTTCAGCCCATATCTTTGCATTGCTTGCGTGAGCAATGCCTTCTGGCTTTCCATATGACCCATTCTGAGTAGGATAGTTCTTTACCGTGCAGCAGTAATTCTTACCTTCATACTTTTTGCAACTTTTATCTTTTGCATTTGTAATTATCAAGCAGATATGCCCTCTGAAAAAACACACTGCACACGGTCAGAGGTGACGCATAACTGATAGTTGGGGGCATGTATTTTGAACCCTCTTCCCACAAAAAAACCCGAACAATCTGTCAGAAATCTGACAGGAGATGTGACACCACCCCCCCCCCCCACGCCCTCCTGTGTACCAGGTTTGAGTTCAAGTTCTGATTAACTCTTACTTTCCTTGAAAAAGAGATTATTAGTTTGTCTGAACACACTTCATAATAGTTTTCATTTGAATAGGTCCTTTGTGACAAGGTTTATGAGATTGGAAGGCAATGGTAGTGCAGATGCCGAACCTGATTACTAACCTTTCTGTAAAGGATTAAGTGGAACTTGGTGCTCGTAGTATTGCAATTTCAAGCTGTAGTCCCTGATTGAATTGAGAAATGTTTTCCTCAGAATGATATGCTTAAAATAAGCTCTGTCTTAACCAGATCTGCATTTAAGGTGGCTTTTCCTTTTGGAATGGGAAAGAGATTTGTGGTGTTGCATAACTTAGAAAGCCATTCACAATTGTTATTAAATATCTCCTAATGGAAAGGGTATTAGGAATTGCATCACTTGCTTTGAAAATACAACTATTTAAAAACACCTCTAGAAAATATTATCCTTTCATAGTGTATTTGCATTAACACACAGGATGATATTGCAAAACTAACCTTTGTTATTTGTCTTAGCTTTTTCATTACACAGTTGATGTATGGACAGCAGTAGCAAAAAAGGTATAAAGCCAAAAGTATCTAGAAGATCAAATAGCTGCCAGTATGAGACTTTTCATAAAAGACATAATATTAAGAACAACAATTCCTGTTAATTTCCTTGCAGTTATCCAGGGGCTTTAGTACAGGATTCTGTCTTTTCATTGGGATGCTTTTAAACTTTCTGTGACTTTGTGAACTTATGTCTTTGAAGGGAGAGTGCTATTTTTTAATGAGTTATTTTATCAGTCTCATCAAAACAGTTTTCAAAACATTTTCTTGCCTCTTCAAATGTTTGTTTCCTCGAGCTGTCATCTTTCACACAGATAGTCCCTTGAAATAAATATTTGCAAAACTGATCATTGCAGCTGCCTATAGTTAAGATCATGTCAGAAATAGAAGAGATTCAGAGACAGGTGACAAAAATGATTAGACAGGAAAATTTCCACAAGAAAAAACATTGAAAAGACTGTGACTGTTAGTTTACAGATGAGACAGATAAGAGGGGACACGATAATGGCATACAAATAATGAATGGTCTGAAGTAGGTAGATCAGGCACTTCTGTTTGCCCTCTCTCATAATACAAGAGCAAGGGAACAGTCAATCAAACTGAAAGGCAGCAAATTTAAAACTGATAAAAGGAAATACTTTTTACACTATGCACGATTAAATTGTGGCAGTGAGTTCCACAGTCTACCAACGAGGACAAGAGATTAGTAGGATTAAAAAAAGGATCAGTCATTTATATGGATAATGAGAACATCCACAATTACAATAACTGAAAAGCTTGTAAGGAATAAAAATCTTCCTGCTTCGGGGCATAAGCTATCCTCTACCTGACAGGACTAGGAAGGAATTTCTCCTATAGAAAGTTTATTCCATGGATGTTCACTTTAGGATTTCTTGCATCTTCCTCTAAAGCAGCTGATTCCGGGTACTGAACTAGGTGGATCTGATTATGGCAGTTCCTGTCCGGAATTGCATTGTTACTTTCTGTTCCCAATTAATCAGAACACATTATTCAAAACTTTCTTAAAATTTCACCATTTTTAGTGACAATTTCCATTCTTGGAGTCTCATTCTGATCTCATTCACACTGGTTTTACATCTGTGTTACTTCATTTACTTGACCAGAATTACTCCTGATGAACAGTGTGAACAAGATCGGATTTGTCCCTTGGTCTCAGACTGGAAGAGAATTTTTTTCCTGAAAATTAGAGCAAAATCTACATGGCATAATTGATTTATGTAAATAATCAAGAATAACAAACTGCCACAAAACAAACAAAAAGGTCTTTTCCATCTCTTAGGATTTGAGGCAAGTACAACACTCTTGGTCACAGTGACCTAGTGCAGAGAAGAGTCTGAAAATTCAGAATTTATATCGGAATACAGGGAGTAGCTAGTTGGCCTATAAAAACGCATAGGGACTGATCAAAGTTTCATTACAATCACTGGAAGTTTTTTCATGGATTTAAATGAGAACTGGATAAGATTATTAATCAGGAACACATTACTTTAAACCTGTGGTGGTATAAGCCATAGGATTTCTTGGGCCAGATCGTCAGCTGATGTAAATTGGTGTTGCTCTATTAATGTCCATGGAGCTATGTTGATCTACGCTAGCTGAAAACCTGGCCCCTTAAGGGACTCTAAAACCATTGTGTTTTGCTGTGAGTTTAAAACAACAACAACGTATTTTTGTAGTTACAAAGGTTCTTTGACATCACGTTAAAAGGTTGTATTTCAGCTACAGCATAAATTAATTCCATAGTGGCTACAATACTAAGGATGTATTGACGTCTCAAACCCCATTAGGCAGGCTGAGAAGGATATAACCCTTGGAGCTAAATTGCTAGCAGAAAACTATGAGGACAAAAATGGAAAAGGAACAGATCTCACTGTGCTGTACTCATTATACCTAATTCATAATGAAAATGCTATGCAGCCTACACTTGGAGTTCTCTTCCTCACCCTTTCAGGCAACTGTACAATCTTACCAGACAGAGACCTCAAACATAAGTGATCTCATTATGAAAAATAACCTAAAGATCATCAGAACGATCAGGGCTTCAATAATAAAAATGTTCAGCTTTTCTAAAAGCTCTCGACTGCTAATACACTGAAAGTCTGCAAAGCTTACTTTCCCTGCTTTACCTTGTGATGTTTCATCAGCATGAGATGATATTTTTTCACAATGATGCAACATTGTATGAATATGAGCGTGCTACACCCTACACTCCACTACCTCTGCCATCATCGTAATTGCAAAAACACATATTAAAGCATGTGAAAAATCCAATGACAGAGCTGTGAAAAACACAGAAAAGAGCATGCAAACTAGGGTGGCCAGATGTCCTGGTTTTATAGGGACAGTCTTGATATTCAGGGCTTTGTCTTATATAGGGCACCTATCACCCCTAATCCCTGTCCCAATTTTTCACACTTGCTAGCTGGTCACCCTGAGAAACAAGTAAGGAACAATCAGAGAGGGAGGAGAACCAGGAGAGGACTGAGTCACAGAAACCAAGGAAGGACAAGACATCAACAAGAACCCTGTAATGGAACGCAAGAGGCAGAAACTAGATTGGAGAAGGTCTTGAATGGAATTGGAGGAGAGGAACACCAGACAACACAATCAGTAAGCTTAGGCTTGGTCTACACTTACCCCCCAATTCGAACTAAGGTACGCAACTTCAGCTACGTGAATAACGTAGCTGAAGTTCGAAGTACCTTAGTTCGAACTTACCTCGGTCCACACGCGGCAGGCAGGCTCCCCCGTCGACTCCGCGGTACTCCTCTCGTCTAGCTGGAGTACCGCAGTCGACGGCGATCACTTCCTGGTTCGACTTATCGCGTCCAGACAGACACGATAAGTCGAACCCAGAAGTTCGATTTCCAGCCGCCGAACTAGCGGCTGGGTATAGACGTACCCTTAGAGATGAAAGGAAAAAGGAGAGAAATTGAAGAGGCACATGCAGGTCAAGGGTTAGATTTGGCAGACTAAGGGCTTGTCTACATGAGCATTTAGTTTGTAACAAGCTGGGGTGTGAATTTACCCCACACTAGCCTGCCTGTTTGGACTGACTGACTGTGGGGACCCTGCTGACCTGCACTGACATTTCATTAATGCTCTTTGATCTAGTCTTGATTCAAAAAGTCTCACACATCACTAAATCCAGTCCAACCATCTTTGAACTCATAATTCAGCACAATTTGTAATTTACTTCACTAAAACACAGTTTAGTGCCTGGAGTATGGGACTCTGCACCTACTTATTGATCTATTATATAGTGGGCATGAGAAACCTTATGGTTAATTAAAAGAGAATCATCAGAGAATGGGCATCTGTGATAGCTGCCAAAAGGATTACGTTTTTGTTTGATATAAGGTCAAAGAATTTCATGACCGCAGATACTGTAGATGGTAACAGAGCTTGAAAATCCACTGAGATATTAGGGTTGAAATAAGCTTGTACTTAAAACCTATAATCTGCACACACATGTGGCCCCTTGAGGCAAGGGGTGATACTGACAGGATTAGTGAAAACAAATTTATTGTCATTTGTTAGCTTTACTGTTTATTCTTTCTCTGTCTTCACCAGTTAATTTTAGCTTTCTCTTTTGCTTAATATTTTTTCTTGTACGTGATCATAAAATTGACATAAAAATAAAATAAGTTAGATCTGTTTAAAAAATAAAAGGATTTGCATAGTTAATGGCATTTGAGAGTAACTGTTCACCACTGAGAGTAAGAGGTTCAGTAAGAGGCCCTCAGTTAGGTAATATATATTGTGTGGTATTAACAACAAAGAGTAGGAAGTATTCTTACTCAAAGTTTCAAAAAACAAAGCATTATTTTTTGAAATCAAAGCATTACTTAAAGCACTGTTACCCTTGTTTAATTTCTTTAACATATCTGAGTGATGTCCTTGTTCATTGTTGTCTTTGTGTTTCAAAGCCAAATGAGGATCCTGTTAGAAATATCTATTTGTAAATGGGAATATCTGTGCTTCTGTGTTAAAGTGTGGCTAGCATCACTCATCAAAACTTCGTAATAAAGCAAGAAACAGATGTATTGATTTAGACCCAGCCTAGGCTATTTTGCCCCATCTGCTCTTTGGGGCAGGAACCTTGGTGAATATTTTCAAAGACGCAATGGCAATCAGTTACCTAACTCCCGCCGAAACTTAATGGACATAGGCACCCTTTTTAAATCTCCCTCTTTGACATTTTACTTGCTTGGAAAGCACTGTACAATCTGGTTATGATAAATGAATAGTCACCTTTAATTTGCGATTTTACATATAGTGCAGACAGGGTACTGTCCACCACTATGGGTAGTCTACACTGCAATTAAAAACCTGCGGCTGACCCATGCCAGCTACTCAGGCTCACAGGGGTCAGGCTAAGGGGCTGTTTAACTTCAGTGTAATCATCCAGGCTCGGGATGGAGCCTGTGCTCTAGGACCCTGCAAGGTGATAGGGTCCCAGAGCTCAAGCCCGAACGTCTACACTGCAAGTCCCTGGGCCTGAGCCCACGAGCCCAAGTCAGCTGGCCTGGAACAGATGGGTTTCTAACTGCAGTGTAGACATATCCTAAGTTACCTAGATGTGCTCTCTCTCGTGTTTTGGTTCTGCAGATATAAAATAAAAATATTATTTTAGGCACTAACGTAAGTCTATATAACTGTATACACACAGGAAGCAGGTCTGTTGTTCATTTTTATATAGCCACTTTTCAGAGTAGACTGTTTCTTTTAAACAGAAGGACAGTGTTGTACTTAAGACTCTGGACTTGGCCTGAGAGATCTTGGTCCAACTCCCAGGTCTGTCACAGACTTCCTGTGTAACCTTGGACAGCCGTCTTATCACTCTGGACCTCAGTTCCCAATCTGTAAAATGGGGATAATACTTCCTCTTTGCTACCCTTTGTTTGCCTCGTCTATTTAGATTGTAAATTGCTCAGGGCAGAGGCACAATGAGGCCCTGATCTCACTTGGGACCTCTAGGTCCTACTGCAATACAAATTATTAGTAATATTTCTGTTTCCCCACATATATATAAGGGGTACAATACTCCTCTACTTCACATGCTATGAATTTGTGTTTGTACAATTACTTGAAGATCTCAAGTGCTACATATGTGCTAAATATTATAACAGGAGGATGTAAAGGTGGTGATTTTAAGAGTGCCACTTTCGAAAGGTTGTATTAATGGATATATCACCTATAGCAAGCCAAAGAAGAGTAGTTGTGGTTTATTACTACAGATATGAACACTTAGTGTAAAATCCTGGCCCCATTAACTACAATGGCAAAACTCCCATTGACTTCAAAAGAGCCAGGATTTCACCCTCCATCTTTATTATTTGTCATCTAAGGTGATAATCAAAACACAAAATTTAAGCTCCTTTATAAAATATATGGAAATTGGTGCATTTCTCCATAGAGAGGAAACTTCTATAGCATAAAGCAATGGAGCTGAATAAAATACATGGTTGGGTCATGTTTATTTTATGCATGACTCATAGTGCACTTTCCATCTGCAAGCCATAAGGTGCTTACAGTCAGTGCATACTAATGTGAGTTCGGGTTTAGGAGGATGTGGATTTATAACTAGAAACAAAATATTGGCTTGGAGAAAAGCACAGCAGTGTTTTCAGAAATAATATTTTCTTTCCCAGCATAAAACACTATTGTCAGTTCAAGGACACTCACACTCCTAGATTTGCAACTCATCAGTCAGTTGCTTTCTGGTCATAACTTCGCATTTTAGGATGGATTATGGTTCTTGTTTACTTTCTACCATACGTAACACAGGGCGTGTTAACATAGGAAGACTAGTTTTAAACTATGGGCACCTCAGATCAGTACCTGGGTTACACACAAAAATTGAATGCAGTGGGACTACTGATGAACGATGAGCATGTGAATAGGTCTTTGCAGGGTCTGGACTTGATTTACTTTTCATTATTTATATAGGGTTTTTTGTACTTAATTCAGATTGGGCAATATTTTTTTAAAAAATAAACAAAACTTTTGGTTTTCATGCACTAGCATAATGTTGCAATATATAGATAGATACAGATTATTGGTCGTCTGTATAAATATAATGATCATATATAATTAAGTTTTTGGGTAAGGACCATTACTTTGTTATGTTTTTGTAAAGTATCTAATACATCAGGGGTCCTGATCCATGACTACATGATTACCCTTACTGTAATACAAATAATAATAAATAAGAGCATATACAGTGTGTGCATATGTATGAACATGCATATACAAGCACACTAAATAAAGGATATAATTTTTAAACTGGTAGTGGTCTCAGTCCTGCAACTATCTTTGTTACCAGACTCCTTGCACCTGCGTAGAGACCCTTTGAAGATAATAGGGCTCCACCAGGGTGCAGGAATCTGCCTATGCACAGCCAATTGCAAGACTGGGACCAGCATCTCTTCAAAATGTTGTGCTAGGAATTACTAGTCTTATTAAATAGATACAATCTCATTTACCCATTGGTCTATGTGGTATTTTTCAAGAATTCTGAGTTATACACAAAAGAAGAGACTTTATAAATGACTGTTCATTGAAAGGCTCAGGAACAAAGCCTCAGGCCTGTGATGCCATCAGCAGCATAGCTTTGTTTTACATAGTCCTTTATTTCCTAAAACACAGACATATAGAGTGGAGCTAAGCTGCTCTCCCTCCCTCATGTCCTGCTGTTCTACATCCTCCACACCTGCTGTTCTCTGACTCCTCTAACTCTTCGCCTTTCTCCCTCCCTCCCCCCGAGGTTTTCAGCTCGAGACTGGTGGACAAAGGTTTCAGTAGCGCTTCCCTCGGCCATGCAGAGTTGTAACTCTTAATTTTTAATAAGGAGTTGATGTTGAGAGAGTTCACTGTGCTCCAAATTTAGCTTTTCAATTTAAAAACCTATAAGCTGGTGTGGCTGCAGGGAAGCAGACTCTAGGACTCCAGCTGGTCAGTTTCTTAAAATCAGCTTTTTATATTCTTTAAGAATATTGCAGCTGCTTAGCCAGTCAAAAGCCAGGTTACCTTCTTTAGAGATCTGACATATTGATCAATAATGGGGGCTAGCACAAAAGGGGGGTCTGAGAGGAAATGTAGCTTCCCCACTTCTGCTATATGCTGAGGGGATCTTCCTTTCCTGTCCCTGGCATGAGCTTGCAGTGCTCCCTCACAGCTCCCCTTCCTGTGGCAGTCTACTTTAACAGCTGTCTCTAGCCATTATTATTGACAACAACAACTTTATTACTTATGGATGTGAGTGTGACGTTCCCAACGGTGGCACAAGAGCGCAAGTACCAACCTCAGGGGAGACTGTTAAAAAAACGGGGCACAAACCCCAAATTGGTCATGCGTTCTAAATGCAGATTTCACCAACCAACTGCACCAAGTACAAACTCCTAAGGCACCTTAACAGCCTTAAATGGAATTACAGCCAGTCCCTTTGGAACTCCAGATTGTCTTGCCACCCAGATGAGTGTATCTCTGTGACTGATGGCCCTTATGACCAAGAATCACAGCAATATTCAGGTTACTCCGAGTCCCAAAGGACCAGTCACTTACTCCAGATCAATTACACCTGAGATTGCACACCAAGGACAATGTTTGTAGCAGATCCTAAAATAAACTATATGAAGATTTATTAAATAGTAAAAGGAAACGAGAGAGTTATTTATAAGATTAAGGCCATGTCTGCATTACAAATTTTGGTTGATGCAAGTTATGTTGGTATTAAGCCACTAGAGTTAGTATAGCACTAGTATTACCTGCATAGCTATGTCAGTTAGAGGAGTGGGGTATTTTTTACTGGCACCACTTATGCTTGTAAAAGCCCTACTGTAGGTGTAGCTATACTTACAGTGGTCGGGAGAACCAGCATAAACTATGCAAATCTAAGCACTTTTATATCAATTACAACACTAGAAGATCTCTCTGTAAATAAGGCCTAAAACTGTAATCTCTTTGGGGCAGGGACTATTTTTATTATTATTGTTGTTGTTCTTATTATTTATTGTATTTTATTTTATTTATTATTACTCCTACTCCCACTACCACATGAGCAGGCCAGGCAAAATAAGACCCTCATCCCTAATAGGACCACTGGATAGTAACAGTACAAATAATAGCCAACAGTAAAGTGCAAATCAGTGTTAAAGTGCTATCCATACACTGTCATATAATATGCTTTTAAGATGAATAAAATATCCAGCTGTGGCGGTGACTTGAACTTGTTTGACACTGTTGTTATATTTTGTAAATTCTTCTACTCAATCTTCAGGTTTGTCTTGCTCTTAGTTTTTTTTTTTTTTTTTAAGTGTAAAATATAATTATAACTTATATTTACCTAACTGTGTTTAAAGATGCAGTATCTTTCCTTCTTGTACTCTGAGATGCTTATGTGTTTTTACATCAAGACTGCTTGTCACATGAAGCAGTTCTTTCTTTTGGCGATCTCTTTCTTTCCAATGACTCACAAGGAAAGACTCCTAGATAAGCAGGCAGACAGGGTGCATAGGCAACCAAAGTTGTGTACACAATAGCACAGTGAGAGCCAAAATGCACCAACTCATTTGACTAAAGCCTGCTAACAAATTCCATCAATTAAACAATAAAACACAGAACAGTGAGCTGACAATATCAAACACTACGGCATCCAGGGTTCAGAGAGGCCATAGAATGAGTTCAGATTACAGTGCAACCAGAAGCTCTCAGCCAGTGAAAATGAAAAGCTGTCTTCCCATTATTTCTCCCTTATATAGCTGCTCTGCTCATTAGCAACATCATCACAGGACCCTCCTCTGGAATTCTCTTTTTTCCCCAATCTCTCTGGGTTGCATTTTCACTAATGAAAATAATAATATACTTTTTCATCAAAGGTTCTCAACCACTTTACAAAGATGAGCGAGTACCATTATTTCCGTAACCTGAAACCACAGAGGGGAGAAACATCTTGCCCAAAGCTATGCAGAAGGTCATTGATTGGCCAGGCTTGGAAGAGAACCCCTGGTCTCTTGGCTCCCACCCAGTCCTGTGCCCCACCCACTGGACTTGCCACATGCTACTGACACTGATAAAACAATGCTTTCCTCATCCCTCCAAGCTTAATGCTCCAAACTCATTTTAAATCCCCCTGTCCAGTCTAACTATTAATAATAAAAAAATTCTCCAGCTACGGCCTTGCAAATTATAACATTCCTATCTCCAACTTCACTTTTGTGGCCAAAGCTTAGGAAACATTTCACCTCTTCGTGTTTCACTTATTCTACCTGCTGCCCTGTCCAAATAGCTCAGGGAGCATCCTGAGCTACACAGCACTGAATCTGACAGTTTCACCCAGCACTAGAGAACAGCAGGCACAAAGGGAGAAGCAAGAAGAGGTCAGGAATGTTCCCTTTATTTTGCAATCAGGGGTTATATAATAGATGCAGTTCCCAGTTTTTCTAAACAAAAAAACCTGATTCCTTCATATGCTTGGTCTTCGATGTATAGTACTAGTCTATACTACTAGCATCTGTTTATCTATCTTTGGCATTTTTCACACACCTATCACTGTGGCATCCAGACACCAGTATCTAGTACTAATGCAGTACCCAAGTGTTCAAAAGTCATGAGTCAGGCTTAAAAACATCATGCTCTTGGCCTAGAAATTATGAAATTTTTAAAAAGTGATACATTTGGGTTTCTTTTTACCTGTCTTCTGGTTTCTGATTTGAGGAGCAGGGGCTTAAGGGAAAAATTAAGACTTATGATTGTACTGGGGATCCCCAGGTACAACCTGGAACTGTGGGACCACTGTGTATCCTTAACTCGCTTGCCTGGGTTGTCTCTCACAAAGCTATGCCAGTGACAAGCAGCAACACCCCTCCAGACACTGTGATCACTCAGCCATCAACATGTGGAGCCCCACACCAGCTGTATTACATGACTGCTCCTTGAGCCACTTATGAATCATACAGAGAGGCACCAATCCCCAGCCTTGGACCCCAGAAATACACCGTCTCGTACTGCTCAAGGTTCCCTTGGACAGTGTAAGCTCATTAATAAGTTCACCATTCTGACAATAGGGTAGTAGATGTGCTCTACCGGAGCTGAGATTTCCCCAAGCACTTCAACCAAAACCACACTGTTTTAGGTAAAATATAAAACAAATGTATTAACTTCAGAAAGATAGATTTTAAATGATTATAAGTAGAGGAGATTAAAGTTGGTTACCTAAGAAACAAAAATAAATTTGCAGTCTAAATTCTAACTTTAACAGACTAAGCAAGATTTGAATCAAATAGTCTCTGACCCCGCTGGATGTTACAGGCAGCATACAGTTCTCAATGCTCAGACTGAACACCCTTCCAGCCAGGGACCAATCTCCCTCATTCCAAGTCTTTGTAGTCCAGATGATCTTTCAGGTATTGAGATGGAGGGAGGGGGGAGCGAGATCAAGTGATAATGAAACTGTCTCTCTTTTTATACTTTCTTCCAGCTGCTAGAAAGATCCCCGCTGTGACATGGGGACCAAGCAGTCTCCATTGCTGACGTGCACTCTCTGGGAGAGTGGATTCTTTTTGATGGGCCATCAATGCCTGTCTGGCTCTCCTTTGTTGCAACTGAAAGGATAGCTGTGGATGTTTCCCAAACTCATAACATATTTCAGTAACACAAATAGCAATACTTCATAACTTCACACATAATGATAGCACATAAAATCCAACAGGATATTAATGTTCAAATGATCAAGACTTTTAAAATGATACCTCACAAGGTATACTTTGTACAAATACAACTGTATCATAATTATATCACAGTGGTGAATGTGGGGTCCCAGGGTGCTACTTTGAGGTATAGAGTGTCACAATGATACAATTGCAAGAGTTGGCAATATTGATTCATAGATTGATAGATTATAAATCCAGAAGAGGCTATTGTAATCATCTTGCTTGACTTGTATAACACAGGCGATAGGACTTCCCTGAATTGATTACTGTTTGAACTAGAGCGTCTCTTTCAGGGAAAAAAACATACAATTTTCAATTTAATAATTCCCAGTGACGGAGAATCCATCAAAACGTTTGGTAAATTATTCCAGTGATTAATTACCCTCACTGTTAAAAATGTTTCTAGTCTGAATTAGTTTAAATTCAACTTCAAGCCACTGGGTCTTGTTCTACCTTTCTCGGCTAGTCTGAAAAGCCCTCTATTCTCAAATTTCTGTTTTCTTTGTAGCTACTTTGATCAAGGCACCCTTTAACTTTCTCTTTCTTAAGCTTTCTTAGGATGAGAAGACTAATAATTGGGCCTATCAATTTACTTTAATTGTGAGCTCAGCTGTAAAAAGTATGTGAAAGTTCATAAAATGTCACAATAACTATAATAACACATGTTGATGGGAAAAGGCACAAAAAGGAGACAAAGACTGAATTAGTCTAAACACAAAGGCTACTGATAGAACTCAAGGAATGTGTTAAGATCATGCTTGGTAAACACAAAATATGGGTCCAGAAATCAGTGAACCAAAATAGGTGTGTCGGCAACTAGACCTAATAGATGGGCAAAATAATGAGGGGATGGGCTATTCCACCCACTGTGCTTTTTGTGGGTCCTTAAAGAAAGAGCCTTTGGGGGAGGGGGAGAAAAAAGAACAGGATGGAGGCTACTGGAGCGAGCTTCGCCATCATCGCTACCACCCCACCGTTTCTTGGGGTCCCTGCAAGCACCACCCCTGCAGCTCCCATTGTCCGGAATGGGGAACTGCGGCCAATGGGAGCTGCAGGGGTGGTGCTTGCAGGGACCCCAAGCCTTAGTCCTCCTGATCCTGAGGGATGTCCTGACCAGAGCAGGCCAGAGACAGGGATCCAGCTGACATCACCACTCCTACCCAAACACCACCTGAGATGAAATGGGATCAGACTTTAACAATAACGGCTCCAGCTTATCATGACAAACTTTTTTTTTTATATGGAGATATACCTATCTCATAGAACTGGAAGGGACCCTGAAAGGTCATCAAGTCCAACCCCCTGCCTTCACTAGCAGGACCAAGTACTGATTTTGTCCCAGATCCCTAAGTGGCCCTCTTTTCCCCAAAAGGACAGTTATTGCTGTCTTTGATACCATCTAAGAAACTGTCTTAAAAAGAGGGGGGGGGGCTTTCTGAAAACTCTCTCCAGCTAAAAGGAAAGGGGTCAAGGGATGTTGTTAAAACAAAAGACTTGTAATATTTTACATTTCAAATCTAACTGTTTTTCCTTCTTCTTTTTTTATCTTTAATAAAAAGTGAAAAGGATGCTTAATGAGGTGTATGCCATGGTACTAAGCATGCTGAGGTCTCTTAAGGTCTGGGGTTTGGTATACACTGTTAAATGTCAGACAGTGACTGGATTATGTTAAAATCTTTGGCCCATATATTCCATCTAATCCAGTGGTCTCCAACCTTTTTACACATAACATCACTTTTTGAATGTAAGTGCAACCCAGGATCTACCCCGCCCCTTCCCCGAAGCCCTGACCCACTCAGTCCATCCCCCCTCCCTCTGTTGCTCGTTCTCCCCCACCCTCACTCACTTTCACCAGGTTGGGGCAGGGGGTTGGGGAGGGGGTGTTGGCTCTGGATTGGGGACGAGGGGTTCGGAGTGTGGGAAGGGGCTCCAGGCTGAGCCTCAAGCGGGGGTTGGAGTGAAGGAGGAGGTGAGGGATGCAAGCTCTGGGAGGGAGTTTGGGTGCAGGAGGGGGCTCTGGGCTGGGGCACAGTGTTGGGCTGCAGGAGGGGGTATGGGGTGCTGGGTCCAGGAGGGGGCTCAGGGTTAGGGGTTGTGGTGCGGGCTCCCGCTGGGCAGCACTTACCTCAGGCAGTTGCTGGGCAACAGCGCAGCGGGGCTAAGGCAGGCTCCCTGCCTGCCCCAGCCCCACGCCACTCCTGGAAACAGCCAACACACCCCAGCGGCCCCTGGGTGGGGGCACGTGGCTCTGCGTGCTGCTCCTGCCTACAGGCACCGCCCCCGCAGCTCCCATTGGCCAGGAATGGGGAATTGCGGCCAATGGGAGCTGCAGGGGTGGTGCTTGCAGGCAGGAGCAAAGCGCTGATACCCCTGCCCCCGCAAGGGACCGTGGAGGCGTGCCGGCCGCTTCCAGGAGCAGCATGGGGCTGGGACAGGCAGGGAGCCTGCCTTAGCCCCGCTGCACCACCGGACTTTTAGCTGCTGGAGATTGCGATCGACAGGCAGAGGCGCCAGGATCAACCAGTCAATCGCGATCTACAGGTTGGTGATCACTGATCTAAACTAATACAACAGCTCCCTCAGTCTTTTAATATAAGCCATGTTTCCCAATCTTTGAATCATTGTCATGGCTCTTCTCTTCTCTGCAATCTATCAACGTTCTTCTTGAATTGTGGACACAAGAAATGGACATACTATTCCAGTAACAGTCACACCAGTACCACATACCTGCTTGATATTCCCCTGTTCATACATCCAAGGATCGCATTAGCCATTTTGGCCACAACATTGCACTAGAGCTCATGTTCAGCTGATTATCCACCCATACCTGCAAATCTCTTTGAGTTACTGCTTCCCAGCATGGAGTCTCTCATCCTGTAAGTATGGCCTACATTCTTTTTTCCTAGATTTATGACTTTACATTTGATCTTGTTGAAATGCATATTGTTTGCTTGTGCCCAGTTTACCAAGCGATCCAAATCTCTCTGTAGCAGTGACATGCCCTCTTCATTATTTACCACTCCCTCAATCTTTATGTCATCTGTAAAATTTATCAGTTGTGATTTTATTTCTTCCAGGTCATTGATAAAAATGTTAAATAGAATAGCAACAAAAACAGGTCCCCTTTGGACCCCACTAAAAACACACCCGCTCAATGATGATGCCTTGTTTGGTTACGTCTGGAGATCTGTCCATTTAATGTGTACCATAAGTTGATTTTGTATCATTCTAGTTTCTTAATCAAAATGTCATGAGTTAGCAAGTCAAATACCTTACAGCATTGTAAGTATATCACATTAACACTGTTACCTTTATCAACCAAATTTGTAATCTCATGATAAAATCAAGTTAGTTTGACAGGGTTTATTTTCCATAAACCCATGTTGATTGGCTTTAGTTTTATTACCCTCCTTTTTCTTTGTTAATAGAGTCCCAAATCAGCCACTCTGTTATCTTGCCTGTGATCGATGTCAGACTGAAAGGCCTATAATTACCCAGGTCCTTCTGCTTACCCTTGGCACATGAGCCTTTTTCCAGTCCTCTGGAACTTTCCCAGTGTTCCAACACTTACTGAAAATCAACGTTACTATTCCACAGAACTCTTGATTAGCTCTTTTAAAACTCTTGGATACAAGTTATCTGGACCTGCTAATTTTAAAAATGTCTAGCTTTTGTAACTGGTGTTTAACATCATCCTTAGTTACTGTTGGAATGGATAAGAATGATATGGCTACATCATCTGGCTTTTTCCCAAATACAGAACAGAAATATTTATTGAACACTTCTGCCTCATTTGAATTATTATTGACAGTTCTACCATTTCAATCTTGTAATGGATCAAATCCATTTGTTAGGATTCCTTTTGTTCCTGATATACTTTAAAAACTCCTGATTTTCCTTAACTCTCCTTAAGTCTTTTTACTTCCTTAATCAATTTTCTACAATTCCTGTGTTATATTTGTTACTATCAACTTCCCCTTTCTTCTAATATTTTTGCATTTTTATAGCTGCTTTTACTTCCCCTCTAAGCCAGGCTGGTTTATTAACCAATCTGGCCTTCTTTCTCATTTGTGGCTTTTGGGGTATATAGTAAAATGTTCTTAATAAGTACCCAGTTATTGTTTGCATTTTTCTGTTTAAATTCTTTCTCCCAACAGATTTAACTTATAATTGATTTCAGGTTAGTAAAATTGGCCCTTTGAAAGCAGTTTCAAACAATTATATATGACAATTTCCTAACTCATAGTTAGGACAATTTCCTAACTTATATATAAAATTGATTTGGATTTTATTCTATTTGCACAGAACAAACATAATCAAATCATAAATCACTTGTATCAGAGGGCACATCTTCACTACCCACCGGATCGGCAGGTAGCAATCGATCTATTGGGGATCGACTTATCGCGTCTAGTGAAGACGCCATAAACTCGATCCCCGATGGCTCTGCCGTCGACTCCGGAACTCCACCGCGGCAAGAGGCGGAAGCGGAGTCAACGGCGGCGTGGCAGCGGTCGACTCGCCGCCGTCCTCACAGCCAGGTAAGTCAACCTAAAATACGCAACTTCAGCTAGGTTATTCATGTAGCTGAAGTTGCATATCTTAGGTCGACACCCCCCCCCCCCCGTAGTGTAGACCTAGCCTGAGCTACCTCTAATTTTAGTTCTGTGACCAGTTCCTCTTTATTTGTCAAGATGAGGTCTAATATTAAATCCCACCATGTTAGATGTAACCCTTTTTGAGTTAGGAAATTGTCATATATAAGTGTTCGAAATTCCAAAGTTGTTTTTTTAATACTGGCAGCATGAGACCTCCACCTTAGGTCACTCAAGTTGAAGTCCCCTTTTGCATGTGAGCGTGTGTGAGAGAGATTTGGTGGTCTGTAGAAGACACCAACTAGTTCCCCATCTTGTGCTTTATCTATTAGAACATTTATCTATCCGCATTCAAGAACATTTGCTTCTGAGTTGTCGGTGATAAGTAGTAATTTTTTTTGACATAGTATGGCACTCCCCTCTCTCCGTTTCTCCACTCCATCCTTCCAAAATAGATTTAACCCATTGATTTTTAATATTCTAGTCATGCCAATAATCCCATCATGATCCAGTAATACCAGCTAGATAAAATTTATGCTCACAACTGAGCAATTCCAGTTCCTATTGTTTATTATCCAGGCTACTAACATTGGTGAATAAGCAATAAAAGAATTTCTTCTCTTCATGCCCTTTGCTGTCACAGCTAATGTAGTACTAACTTTAGATATACTGCCACGGAAGACAGGAGAGGGTGTACTGCAGCACTCTAGGTACCAGGCATAGGGTCTACTCCCATTGACATAAATGGCAAAATTCACTTTGAGGCAGATCCTCAAAGAATGCTCAGGTTTCAGAGTAGCAGCCGTGTTAGTCTGTATCCACAAAAAGAACAGGAGTACTTGTGGCACCTTAGAGACTAACAAATTTATTTGAGCATAAGCTTTAGCCCACGAAAGTTTATGCTCAAATAAATTTGTTAGTCTCTAAGGTGCCACAAGTACTCCTGTCTTTTTAAAGAATGCTCAGCACAACTGATGGGGTAGAACAAACATGGATTTAAGATAACTTTTCACTCCCCCAATCTTGGGTCTGGGCTGGGCTGGACCAGCCTTAGACATAAATTAAAGCAGCCTTTTTATGGCGGCTGCCAGGTGGACTGCCAAGGAACTGGGTAGGTGAACGAGCTTGCAGGCAATCAAGCAGAGTTCCATCAGAGTCAATGGACATTTCAATTTCCACAAATCGGCAAATTCTGATAAAAAATATTTCGTTAAAATTTTTCCGACTAGCTCTGTTGTCTAACCCACTTTGTGAACTACTGCATCTTCTAATGTATTGGTTTTCAACCTGTACTCCGTGGACCTCTGGGGGTCCGTAGACTATGTCTAAAATTTCCAACGGGGTCTGTACCTTCATTAAAAAAATTTTAGGGGTCCGCAAATGAAAAAAGGTTAAGAACCACTGTTCTAATGGGATGAACCTAGGTGTTGCTTATAAGTATTTAAATGTAAAAATGATTGATTTATTTTTAGGGCTGTCAAGGAATTAAAAAAATGAATCATGATTAATCGCACGATTAATCACACTCTTAAACAATAATAGAATACCATTTATTTAAATATTCTTGGATATTTTCTATATTTTCAAATATATTGATTTCAATTACAACACAGAATACAAAGTGTACAGTGTTCACTTTATATTTATTTTTGATTAAAAATATTTTCACAGTAAAAACCAAAAGAAATATCTTCATCTAATACAAGTACTGTAGTGCAATCTCTTTATCATGAAAGTTGAACTTACTAATGTAGAATTATGTACAAAAAAACCTGCATTCAATGTAAAACTTTAGAGCCTACAAGTCCACTCAGTCCTACTTCAGCCAATCACTCAGTCAAACAAGTTTGGTTACAATTTGCAGGAGATAATGTTGCCCACTTCTTGTTTACAGGGTCACCTGAAAGTGAGAATAGGAATTCGTATGGCACTGTTGTAGCTGGCATCGCAAGATATTTACGTGCCAGATGCTCTAAAGATTCATATGTCCCTTCATGCCTCAATCACCATTCCAAAGGACATGCATCCATGCTGATGACGAGTTTTGCTCGATAACAATCCAAAGCAGAGCAGACTGACGTATGTTCATTTTCATCATCTGAGTCAGATGCCACCAGCAGGTTGATTTTCATTTTTTTGGTGGTTCGGGTTCTGTAGTTTCCGCATTGGAGTGTTGCTTTTTTAAAACTTCTGAGAGCATGCTCCGTACCCCATCCTGATCAGATTTTGGAAGGCACTTCAGATTCTTAACCCTTGGGTTGAGTGCTGTAGCTATTTTTAGAAATCTCACATTGGTGCCTTCTTTGTGCTTTGTCAAATCTGCTGTGAAAGTGTTCTTAAAATGAACAACATGTGCTGGGTCATCATCCGAGACTGCTATAACATGAAATATATGGCAGAATGTGGATAAAACAGAACAGGAGACATACAATTCTCCCTCAAGGAGTTCAGTCACAAATTTAATTAATGCACTATTTTTTAATGAGCATCATCAGCATGGAAGCATGTCCTCTGAATGGTGGCCAAAGCATGAAGGGGCATACGAATGTTTAGCATATCTGGCATGTAAATACCTTGCAACACCGGCTACAAAAGTGCTATGCAAACTCCTGTTCTCACTTTCAGGTGACACTGTAAATAAGAAGCAGGCAGCAGTATCTCCCGTAAATGTGAACAAACTTGTTTGTCTTAGTGATTAGCCGAACAAGAAGTAGGACTGAGTGGACTTGTAGGCTTTAAAGTTTTACATTGTTTTGTCTTTGAGTGCAGTTATGTAACAAAAAAAATCTACATTTGTAAGTTACATTTTCACAATAAAGAGATTGCACTACAGTGCTTGTATGAGGTGAATTGAAAAATACTATTTCTTTTATCATTTTTACAGTGCAAATATTTGTAATAAAAAATAATATAAAGTGAGCACCGTACACTTTGTATTCTGTGTTGTAGTAGAAATCAATATATTTGAAAGTGTAGAAAAACATCCAAAAATATTTAATAAATTTCAATTTGTATTCTATTGTTTAACAGTGCGATTAATCATGATTAATTTTTTGAGTTAATCATGAGTTAACTGCGACTAATTGACAGCCCTATTTATTTTAACTCATTTTAACTCCTGTAGTTCTTCCAGACATACTAAAACAGCCCAATTTGCTGACAGTATTCCACTGCCTGAGGCATGGTCTCTTACATTACAAAGTTTGGTGTGAATAACCAACCAAGCACTCCCTTTGGCTCACCTCTACTTAATGCTGTAGAATATAAAGGGTATACATAACTCACACTGTTTAATGTACACATAGCTAAATAAAAGGATAGCATATTTTAAATTTTCTTATGGGAAATGTGTTTTTCCATGCAACGGTTGTAGTGGGAATAAGACAGTTTTGTTTTCGCATTGTATTACTCTAAACCAGTGGTCACCAACCGGTCGATCATGATCGACTGGTTGATTCTAGCGGTTCTCCCAGTCGATCGTGATCTGTAGCAGTGTAGTGTGGCTGCCGCTAAGGCAGACTCCCTGCCTACCCTGGCCCCATGCTGCTCCTGGAAGTGGCCAGCGCAGCCCCGGGGGCGGGGGAGCCGGGATCTCCCTCTGCGCGCTGCTCCTGCCTGCAAGCACCACCCCCGCAGCTCCCATTGGCCAGGAGAGCTGTGGGGGCGGTGCTTGCAGAGAGGGGCAGCACATGGAGCCACATGCCCCCTGCCCCTCCTTCCCTCCAGGGCCACAGGGGTGCATTGGCCCCTTTTGGGAGCAATGTGGGGCCGGGGTAGGCAGGGAGCCTGCCTTAGCCTCGCTGCACCTGCCGCCGAGTTGGAGCCACCAGAGGTAAGTGCTGCTCAGCGCGAGGCCGCACCCCATCCCTGAGCCCCCTCATGGAGCCAGCACCCCATACCTCCTCCTGCACCCTGAACCCCCTCCCACACCTCAAGGCCCACTCTGCGCCCCCTCCCTGAGTCAGCACCCCAAACCTCCTCCTGCACCCCAAGCCCTGATCCCCCTTCCAGAGCCAGCACCCCCATACCCAGCCCAGAGCCCCCTCCTGCACCCAAACACCCTGCCCCAGGCTCAGCCCAGAACCCCTTCCCACACTGCGAACCCCTCGGCCCCAGCCCAGAGCCCGCACCCCCTCCTGAACGCCAACCCTCTACTCCAGCCCAAGTGAGACTGAATGAGAGTAGGGGAGAGCAAGCGACAGAGAGAAGTGGGGATCGAGTGAGTGGGGCAGGCCTTTGGGGAAGGGGCGGGGCCTCAGGGAAGTGGCGGGGTAGATCCTGGGTTGCCCTTAGATTCAAAAAGTGATCTTGGGTGTAAAAAGGTTGGAGCTACTGCTCTAAACCATTTTCTCTGTTGCAAAGCCGTGTTGCAAGTACAGATTTAAGCAGATAAGGGTGAGATGATATTGACACCTAACTATGATATTGCATCTTATTAAACAGGTAATTCTCTAATGGATCAATGAAAACAAAACGATGACAAGTTGTGGTCAACAGTCCTTGAATGTGCTGATGGTTGTGTTCTTATTGCTCTTGTCAGCAGGTAATGTTTCTTCCAGAAATTTATTTTTATGTGAGCTGGGCGAGGGGATGAATGGGTTAAAAACTTCATCAATCCCAAGTGCCTACAAAACTAACGGTACCATAAGTAACACTAAGAGTTGAAATAAAAGCACTGTGCAACTTAAAATCATAGAATATCAGGGTTGGAAGGGGACTCCACGAAGTCATCTAGTCTAACCCGCTGTTAAAAGCAGGACCAATCCCCAATTTTTGCCACAGATTCCTAAATGGCCCCCCTCAAGGACTGAACTCACAACCCTGGGTTTAGCAGGCCAATGCTTAAACCACTGAGCTATCTCTCCCTCTTAGCTGTGCATTTGGTGACAGGAAGCTAAAACAAGAAGAGCAATACTATTTCATTTAGGAAAGTAACACTAATGAGAGACAGACAAGATAAACAGATTCAACATTTGACACTCAACTTTAATAATCATTTTCTTTACTATTTTAATTCTGAAACCATATAAATCAAACAATTCTTCCAAATGATCCACCTACTACAGACCTAGAAAGCAAGGTTTAATCATGTGTATTTTCACACTGGACAAAAGAGGTGGTGTGTCTATGTGTACGGATCATGTTAACCTCACACTCTGCCTGTTCATATTCTTCCGCTGCTATAGTTAAGTTTACAAAGGAGTTCCAATTAAAAGAAGTACTTTTCACAGGTTCATAACTTTCAGAAACTCACCAATTTTCTGAAATTTTCCATGTTTGTAATTCTGTGTGAAGGTGATTTACTCTGGGGAAGTTTAAGCAGAATCCGATCAATTTTTTTCCTAGTTCTATAAGGGAGTAAAACGACATCCATCCCATTTTAAAATACTCTAACTGCACTTCTGTCATGAGGAATACAGCAAATACATTTGAAACTTGGAATGGATTGATTGAGGATGAATAATAACAACTAGCTCTTATATAATGATTTTCATTCATATTTCTTAATGTGCTTTATGAAGTTAGATGAGCATTATCCCTATTTTAGAGATGGAGAAACTGAGGCACAAAGAGGTTGAGTGACTTACTCAAGTTTACACAGATAGTGGCAGAGTCAAATAAATAATCTAAAGGCAGGAAATGTGGGCAAAATAGGGTTGAATTTAGAACCTTTACTCCGCACATTGTTCAGGCATGCTGATAACCTTTAATTACATGATCATAAGTTATCCCAAATACACGTGTTGACCTACATTGTAGGAAAAAAATATATTATCATCTATCTCAGAAACAGCATGTCATATTAATAAAGACTATTTCATATGCATATGCACAGGGGATAGAGTTAAGTTCGTACCTCTGCCATAATGTTCATATTTACTGGCTTTTGAGAATTTTACTTTGCAACGTTAATGTTACACCTTGACTGTTCATATAAATGGTTCAGCTTTGTTTTGGTTTGAAGATATATTTTATATGTGTCACACAAACATCTAGCCTCAAACCAGAACAAACCTGTTAGGTCTGAATTTAATATGTTTAGCCTTTTCAGCCCTGACACTGTCTCTTTGGAGGGAGGGGACATGCTGTCTGTAAAGAAATACGTCTTTGATTTTATCCTGTTTACATAGGATTTCTGCATATTATATAAATCATTGATAAATACCAGGCACTATTCTAGCATTTTATTTTATTTGTTTATGCATGAGTACCTTATCCTGTCATAGATCCTTTATTATTTTTTGACATTTCTCTTTAGCACATAGGGCATGGTGCTATGCTGCAGGATAGGTGTTTAAAATGATAATGGCAGCTTTAATTTATGTACCCCAGGTAGGACTGTCAAAAGAATTCGGTGCTGGCCTAACTCTGTGTCTACTGAAGTCAGTGAGAGTTTTAACCATTGGGAATGGTGTTAACCAGTGCCAAGTACCTTTGAAAATTCTATCCCCAGCCTTTACAAAGCATTAACACAATTGAGAGTGTTTTCTTGGCCTCCTTTCACATAAATGGCAAGTTGCCTAAAACAATGGAGGCATGTTAATTTTGTAGCAGCATCACAGTAACAAAGGTCCATAGTAACTTTGTTGATAACCAAAGTAATTACAGGGCAACTTGTGTTTATCTATGTAATCAACTCAGATATATATACAATGTATGGCCTGTATGCCCCAGATTCTGTAAAGGGAGACTACTGGCTTTGCATAATTTGAATAAAAGAACTACAGGATGCTGCTTTTTACTGCAATTATATTAATTTCATACTTGAAGAGGAATGAAGACCTAATAGAAAGATTTCTATGTAAGATGGTGCCTTATTTCAAGCACCATGATCTATTAAAAAGTAGAATATAGACAAACAAGGATATTTGAAGATCATATCTAATAATCATTAAGGGCATAGTTTCTGATCACAACCACAAGGCACAGATAACAAAGACTGGGATGACAATGAACTGACAAGTCCCAAGTGTACAGTGCAGCAGTTCTGGGGACATGGTTTTGGAGAGCCAGGCAGACAGGGAAGCAGCAACAGTGGGGGTAGAGAAACAGCTGGATAGTTCAGATAACAAGATGATGGGGTTGGTAGAAGAACCAGAATAGTATAGACCTAGACTGAGCAGCTTCAGCTGTGTTGGCTGGCCTAGGAAAGGAGATGCAGCTCCTTGCCAGCAGGCAGAAAGGTGTCTGAATAGATGGAAATAGGAATGAAAAGGAAAGCCTACGGTAAGGACAGGCAGGCTAGAACTCTGCTAGAAAAGGTGGTAGCAGAGTAGGAACATTGCAACTAGGGCTGGTCAGGAATTTTTTAACAAACATTTTTTTGTCACAAAGTGCCAGTTCATCAAAACTGAAACTTTTTTGCTGAAACAAAAGGTTCCTCAGCTCCAGGATGGAAGAGAGTGACCCACCACAGAATAGCCAGTAACCCACTGCTTAGAGCACTCTCCTAGGGCCCAAGTTGAAGGCTGTGCTCTGCCTGATTTGGCCTAGTGTTTAGCCCGGGCAGAGCAGGGCCTTGAACCTGGTTTTCCCGTATCCCAGATGAGTGCCCTAATGGGATGTGATGAGTCATCCCCAAACTAGAGCCTGATTAAGCCACACAGGGTGATGAATCATTCCTGTGTTAGGCTCCAGCCAGTCCACAAGCCCAGAGCCAGTCTGGTGACTCTCAGGGCAGGTATATAACTCTCAAAGGAGAAACAGCAGATCTGTTTGCTCAACATCACTTCATGGCTAGGGACTCTTCCCTACCTGATAGTGCTAACAGACTCCACAAGCCTTAGCCTGCTCCAGCCTCACTCTTGCTCTGATTCTTGATTCCAGCTCTGACCCCCTGGCTCCAACTACTAGTCCCAATTGCCACAGCTCTGACCACTAGGCCTGACCATCCCCAACTTGGTTTCTGACACTCACGCCCTGAGCTAGTGGCTCTTCTGAGGGGGGACAGGGACTCTCATGTTATTTTTATGAAAATTTTGAAAGGTCTTGGTTTCATTCTGATGTAGAATGAAAACAAATTTAGAACCCTTGACATTTTTCACTAAAATGGAATTCGTATAGGCCAGCTCTAGTGGCAACCCTTTGACCAATATGATTGAACTGGGACTACTAAGACTGTGATGGAGAGCAAGAAGATACAAAATTTAGGACTTATTGGTACTCGCTAGTTTGAGGTGGCTGTACAAATAACTCACAATAAAGGGAGCCATGCATGCATGCTACAAAGAATATCTCCCCTGTCCGCTTTAACTCCTAAGCATATAGTTAGATTTAATTCACCTGACTGATGCTTTAGTTACAAAATAATGGGTTGAAACTCATTGATGAAGTTAGGGATGGTAGTGAAATTTTCCTGAACTTTCAATTCCATGAAAAGTTTTGATATTTCAGATATTCACCCTGATTCAGGATAAAAATAGATGTCAAAATATCAGAATTTTGATAGAAAATGGATAGAAATTCTGGTTTTCGACCAGCTCTCCTCAGAACCTCTGAGTTCCACGGCTCGGCTGTGGCCTTAACCCCAAAATGGCATATTCTTCCTCGCAGTAGATCATAGCAAAGGAGTAATGCCAGGATTGAAATGCACTCATTTCTCTTAAATTTTTATTGGCACCTAATTCACTCAGGCGTTGTCTACAGCCAAATATACACCAGTTTAGTTAAACTGGTGCAAACTTTTGTGTGTACACTCTATATTGGTAAACTGACACAATAATAATAAGTAATAATGAGACCACCACCTACCTCTTATATAGAGCTTTTCAACAGAAGATCTCAAAGTGATTTAACAGAAAAGGTCAGAATCGTGATCCCAATTTTCAAACAAATATAAAAATATGAGTGTCCATGTACAAAGTTGCACCAGTTAACTCAATCAGTTTAAAATAACACCTTAATTGATTGGTGCAACTTTGTGTGTACAGCAGTCCCTAGTGTGTCTGTCTCAGTTCTGTAAAATCCGAATAAAAATACATCATTTCTCCCACATTTTGTCTGTGGTCTATATTTAGACTGTAAGGTCTTCAAGGGCAGAGACTGTGTGTGTAATCTGAGATGTGGCTTCAAGGCACTACCATAATATAAACCCTAAATAAATTAAAGTACTGCCAATGTGTGAGAGCTGGGGGTTAGCTACAGACCTCAAACTCCTACAAGGCATACTAACCACCACACAACAATTAACCTAGAGCCCACATTCTGGGGAAATATACAGAGATGATTTCTTTCTTTCAAGAGAATTGGCCAGCAAAACCAGTGTAACAAAAACCTGGAAAATGGTTTAAGAGACATAATACATGCTTTACATGAGAATTTAATTAAAAAAAAAATTAAGATCTCAATAGTAATTGTGTTTCCATTGCTCTTGTTCTCGATATTTGTATATTCACAGTTGTTCAGCTCTGTTAGCATGGTAATATCTTTTAATTATTATTTTTGGCAGATCAATGCCTATCAAAATAATGACCTTTACAGTAGAGCAGATGTTTCTGACACATTAATAACAGCCACTGTAAATCATGTGCCTTTGGACTCTTATTTCAGTTTGCATGTATGTTTTTCTGGGATAATAAAATCATCCCAGAAAAATCTTAAACTAGCTTGTCTAGATCTTTGCTGATATCCCATAGTTTTAAAACTTCATAGTTGAAGATATGTACTTAAATATTTTAGTGTTCCCTGCTGTCCAAGATTGTGGTAGTTCTGGACAGCAATTTCTTCTCTTCTGTTTAAAACATAAATGAATTAAAATAAAAAAAAGTCAGAAACATAGTAACTCAAAATTGAAAATATCACAAAAATGCTTTTCATGCTGTCAGTAGTCATATCAAATATTATAAGGTTGAAACTCCTGAAATACATGATTACTGTTTCTCAGAAGCCAGGAGAAATATTGTTTAAGATTAACAGAAAAATGAAAATGGATGTGACATGCAACTAACACATATGACTCACAAAGACAATATCAATCTTTGTTTTACAGCATTGTCTGCACATTTTCGTGTCTGTGAGCCATATACAGACTACAAAGGCCGCTACCACTTTGGTTTTCACTGCCCACGTCTTTCTGACAATAAATCTTACATCTTCTGCTGTCACCATAACAACACGGTATTTAAATACTGCTGCAATGAGACAGAATTTCAGACTGTTATGCAGATGAACCTAACGGGGAATGCAGATGGATATATGCATAAGTAAGTAAATGAGTTATAAAGTACTCTTTACCAAATTATTCCGAGTCTAATCACATAATGTAAGATATATTTAATGATGGAAGCAATTAGAATAATTGTACATACACATTTCGTTCCTAGAAGCTCTTCTGTACAAGTCTACTTCTCATGAAGGGGATGTTTACCTTTGCTTCTATAGCTTCGATGCCCGTTATATAAATTCCTAAGCGCATTTATGTACATTTTATAAGCATATAGGCTGTTTCTCCCCTCAAATTGGACAAAACCGTGTTTAAATGTGTATCTGAAAACCCCAACAAGTGATAGCAAGAGAAAGGCAAGTTGACATTTTTCAGATCATCCCAAATGTTTTGCATGGATAATTGCTATTTTGAATTTGTGCATGTTTTGCATATTAATGACTTGCAATCACTGAGCTTGATCGGCAAAATGCACTTGGTTGTTTAATCACCTTGTCTGCTGCTTGAGATCCTTTTTCACATTCTCTTTTTAAAAGCAGCTCTGTGGCCTATTGTTAAAGATAGAATATGAGAACTTTTGCAGAAAAACTGACAAGGTAGTAAGTAGATCCTGAATTATGGACTGCCTATGCAGTGGGAGCAAGATTCTCAGGTCCAGACTGGCTCCTTTGCACTACTCAAGCATTCTTGCCATGATTGAATTCTCCTGATGGAGGGTGGCGCTCTCAACTGAGGTAAACCCAGCAGAGCCAGCTCCTGAGACAAGTGCCCCCCTCATCCTGGTTTAGGGGCAATGTCAGGGGAGGGAAGGTTTCCGTTTCAGAAGGAGTGGTAGGGAGCGTCACTGCACCAGTTTTCAGCTAGTGTATGATTCTTAGGTCTTGATCATGCACCATTGAAGTCAATGGGAGTTTTGCCGTTGACTTCTATGGGAGCAGGGGCAGTGCTGTAGGTCCCTTTGAGATTATATTCTCCTGTCATAAATTAGGCTATTTTAAGTCTCAGTGGTGCCCTGGCCAGCAGAATCAGAGAGCTAGTTATGCCTCCTTAATAGCCCCCTCATACTACTGTACTGAGAGGGTCTTGTCTACACACAAAAGTTATACCACTGACTATGTCTGTCTAATTAAAACAGTACAATATCTCTAGTGTGGTCTCAGTTATATCAGTATTTAAGGTACTTTATCTCAGGCCGTGGCTACACTCGAAACTCCAAAGCGCTGCCACGGGAGCCCTTTGAAGTGCGAGTGTGGTGGCGCGCCAGCGCTGGGAGAGAGCTCTCTCAGCACTGCAGGTACTCCACCTCCACGAGGGGATTAGCTTACAGTGCTGGGCGCGCGGCTCCGAGCGCTGGGGCACTGTTTACACTGGCACTTTACAGCGCTGTAACTTGCTGTGCTCAGGGGGGTGTAAAGCGCCAGTGTAGCCATAGCTTCAGTATAGCTTATTCCCAAATGGGAAGAGGAATAAGCTATGCCAGTATAAGGCACCTTAATACTGGTATAAGAGCATCCACGCTAGATGTCTCAGTTAAAAAAAAAAATCACATCTCTAACCAAAACAACTATACCAGTATAAAAACTGTCCATAGACCAGGCCTTGGATGCATGGCAGAATCTAGCCTTATATTTTTACAAAAGCAATACACCAAAAGCTGTTCACTACCACCAAGTTTGTTACACCTTTAGAGAAAAACTTGCAAAGCGTTGTGTGCGGTTCATTCATGGGTTGTTTATTCTTGTCGCCGACTTCAAATTTGTTTAGTTTATTTTGAATTACTTAGGCAATTTAGCAATTTAGCTGAAATGTTCTTTAGCCTGTTATTTATGAACAGTGCTCTAAAGAGAGAAATTGGTAGCATATGGGAGAGAGGGTAATTTGGGGTCCCCGTTGGCAATCTAATTTTGTTTTTGTTACTTATAGAAGCCTAGAGCCTTTGATAAGCACCACTATTTATATATCTAACAATAATAATTAACAAATCATTCAGCTTTGCCTGGGAACGTGTTACTTCCATATTCCTTATGGGTGAAATTCACTCCAGTGCCAAGAACCAGCAAAAGGGCCATGTACCACTGAAGTCCTATTTTCAGGTTTGGACTGGGACTCAGTGGTGCATAAGTTTTGTGCTGCCCATCTGCACAGGGGTGAAATGTGTAAAATCATGCACAGTAGAAGAAGAATTAAAAAAACAGAAGTCCCAGGACCATGACTTTAGCAGTGCTGCAGCTGAGCAAGTCTTTCCCTCCTTGAAACCTACTGGACTATCAGGAATGTGAAGGGATTGGCCAGGGTCAGGAAAAGGAGTGGAAGCTACAGATCTATGAGCAACTCTGGCCACAATCTTGAGACTTCCTGGTTAGGCACTCAGACGGGTTCTCCCAGGCAAAAATAACAAAGTCAGTTCCCACCCACGCGGTCAGATCATGGAGGGGTAGTTAAACGGCATTAATGAATCTCCTCCCACCCCTCCCACCTTTTTCTTTTTTATGTGGCATTAATCCTAGTAGGAAAAAAAAGGAAACATCTTGCTTTATAGCAGTAATTCTCCAGCTCTTCCTCCCAATCCCCACCACTCCTGCTTCAGCCATGTACATTTTTTGTGGAAAGAATACTGACCGCTATGTAGAAGGGGAAGGAGAATCCTGCATCGCTGCTTCCTCCATCCATATGAAACTTCAGTGCTTTTCCCTGCAGCTTTGTCCTCCAGTCTATATAGAGAACCTGACCCAAAGCCCACTAACTTCAATAGGAGTCTTTCTTATAACTTAAATGAGCTTTTGAACAGGCCCATTGTGAAGGGGGAGGGAGAGTAGCATAGGATATGTCTACACTGCAGCTGAGAGTGAGCCTCCCAGCCCAGGTAGACAGGCTAGCAGCTAGTAAGCTAAAAGTAGCAGTCAAGGCGGTCAGGTGGGCTTGACAGCCTGAGCCATAACATTCACACTGCTGTCTGTCTAGCTAGACTGAGGCCTGGTCTACATCAGGGTTTTACATCGGTATAACTACATTGCTCAGGGGTGTGAAAAATCCACACCCCTGGGAGACATAGTATAACAACCGAACCCCCGGTGTAAACAGCACTAGGTTGATGGAAGAATTCTTCGGTCGACCTCGCTGCCACCTCTTTAGGAGAATGGTTCTCCCATCGGCATAGGTAGTGTCTACACTGAAGCGCTATAGGTGCAGCTGTGCCGCTGTAGCGTTTTGAGTATAGACAAGTCCTGAGAGGATCTCAGCTGTAGTGTAGACATACCCATAGGGAACTGTGTTAGGACTCTGCTAGTAAGATTAAACATTGTTCTGGTTAACATTTTTTTGGACTCTTAATATAGACAGAGCCCAATTTACAATTAAACTACCCTGTCACCAGTGTCCTCTATTAAATGAAAGCCAGCTATGAAAAGTATTGTTTGTGTAGACGTAATTTCACACATCATTGAAAGAAGGCTTTCATAAAACATTGTGTCCTCAGTAACTGTGGAGAATGAGGGCATGAAGAGCAGTGAATTTACAGCTGAGGATTGTGGTTTTAAAAGATAACATTGGAGAAATCTTTTTTGCTTTATTTCCCCCCTTCTCCATTCTTAGTACCATCTAAAGGCACATCTTATTTTATAGTACAATTGTGGAAGAAACTAATACAAATATAATGAATTGGAGCTCTTCTCATGGCATTCCAGAAGCTTATATCACTCTTCTAATGTTACATCCTATAATGTCAGCCAGGTTCATTTACATTTGTTCTGTTACCATAAAGATTAATACATTTTGGTAGGTGCGGAATATTGGGCTATATATCTGGTTAAAACTTTTGATGGCACAGACTTATAGTTTGTAATATCCATTAATATAAATCGGTAAGAAAAGAATTGCGAGATGTGGCAGCAGTTTATTCCATCATTTAAATAGTTTCTGCATTTGGAAAATTCTGCTTTTAGATCAGATCCTCAACTATGATTTGCACTAGCTGTGAGTATCTGGCCACTTTATTTACCTGGTCAAGATTCCCATTTGCAGAAATTAAGATGTACAGCATATACGAGAGAGTGTCATAACTGAGACATCCCTATGGAGTAGTCATTATCCCAGTTAACAGATAATGCCATTTGAAAAGGCTTAAGATAAAATACTGTACAGTTTTGAAAAAATTGATACCCACTGTATTTCATCTTTATTTGCTCTTTATTTCTTCTTCCTTTCATATCATTTCAGCAGCTTTGCTATTAAAAGAATCAGAGCTCAGAAAACAGTTTTTAAACTCATGGCACTACTCATACTGTCCCAGCTAAACAAAGGAAGTTATTACCATTCTCTCCCATGGAGAAATCTGTAGGAGGGAAAATCTGATCTGGAAAAATCTGTAAATTTCATTGCATGGTGTTCCAAGAAGTTTCCTGCACATCACCCTCTCGGGGGAAGGAGTTTGCAAGGCTATGAAAGGGGAAGGGAGTTTCTGTCCTCTGACCATGAAGATATCACAAGATCTATAGGGAAATCCCAGAGACCTCAGGGTATCAGCATGGAGAGCCAGACCCCTCACCTCCATATTATTTCTGGGTCACCCTTCTCTTAGCAACATGGCTTACACAGGAGCTGTGCTGCCATTGGCTCTCTAACATTCTTACCATAGAATCATAGAAGATTAGGGTTGGAAGAGACCTCAGGAGGTCATCTAGTCCAACCCCCTGCTCGCAGGACCAACCTCAACTAAATCATCCCCGCCAGGGCTTTGTCAAGCCGGGCCTTAAAAACCTCTTAAGGATGGAGATTCCACCACCTCCCTAGGTACCCATTCCAGTACTTCACCACCCTCCTAGTCAAATATTTTTTCCTAATGTGCAACTTAGACCTCCCCCACTGCAACTTGAGACCATTGTACCTTGTTCTGTCAAATGCCACCACTGAGAACAGCCTAGCTCCATCCTCTTTGGAACCCCCCTTCAGGTAGTTGAAGGCTGCTATCAAATCCCCCCTCACTCTTCTGCAGACTAAATAAGCCCAGTTCCCTCAGCCTCTCCTCATAAGTCATGTGCCCCAGCCCCCTAATCATTTTCATTGCCCATCGCTGGACTCTCTCCAATTTGTCCACATCCTTTCTGTAGTGGGGGGCCCAAAACTGGACACAGTACTCCAGATGTGGCCTCAGCAGTGATGTGAATATAGAGGGGAATAATCACTTCCTTCGATCTGCTGGCAATGCTCCTACTAATGCAGCCCAATATGCCATTAGCCTTCATGGCAACAAGGGCACACTGTTGACTCATATCCAGCTTCTCGTCCACTGTAATCCCCCAGGTCCTTTTCTATAAAACTGCCACTTAGCCAGTCGGTCCCCAGCCTGTAGCAGGATTGAAGAATCTCATGCACTAAGTGCAGGACTGTGCACTTGTCCTTGTTGAACCTCATCAGATTTCTTTTGGCCCAATCCTCCAATTTGTCTAAGTCACTCTGGACCCTATCCCTGCCCTCCAGTGCATCTACCTCTCTACCCAGCTTAGTGTCATCGCAAACTTGCGGAGGGTGCAATCCATCCCATCATCCACATCATTAATGAAGAGGTTGAACAAAACCGGCCCCAGGACCGACCCCTGAGGTACTCCGCTTGATACCGGCTGCCAGCTAGACATCGAGCCATTGATCACTACCCGTTTAGCCCGATGATCTATACAGCTTTCTATCCACCTTATAGTCCATTCATCCAATCCATACTTTTTAACTTGTTGGCAAGAATACTGTGGGAGACCGTATCAAAAGCTTTGCTAAAGTCAAGGTATATCACGTCCACTGCTTTCCCCATATCCACAGAGTCAGTTATCTCATCATAGAAGGCAATCAGATTGGTCAGGCATGACTTGCCCTTGGTGAATCCATGTTAACTGTTCCTGATCACCTTCCTCTCCTCCAAGTGCTTCAAAATGGATTCCTTGAGGACTTGCTCCATGATTTTTCAGGGGACTGAGGTGAGGCTGACCGGTCTGTAGTTCCCTGGATTCTCCTTCTTCCCTTTTTTAAAGTTGGGCACTATAGTTGCCCTTTTCCAATCGTCCAGGACCTCCCCCGATCGCCAGGAGTTTTCAGAGATAATGGTGAATGGCTCTGCAATCACATCAGCCAACTCCCTCAGCATTGCATCCGGCCCCATGGACTCGTGCATGTCCAGTTTTTCTAAATAATCCTTAACCTGTTCTTTCATTACCAAGGGCTGCTCACCTCCTCCCCATACTGTGCTGCCCAGTGCAGCAGTCTGGGAACTGACCTTGTCTGTGAAGACCAAGGCAAAAAAAACATTGAGTACTTCAGCTTTTTCCACATCATCTGGCACTAGGTTGCCTCCCCCATTCAGTAAAGGTTCCACACTTTCCCTGACCACCTTCTTCTTGCTAACATACCTGTAGAAAACCTTCTTGTTACCCTTCACATCCCTTGCTAGCTGCAACTCCATTTGTGCTTTGGCTTTCCTGATTACATCCCTGCATGGTCGAGCAATATTTTTATACTCCTCCCTAGTCACCAATTAATGCTCTCCCCAGTGCTGAGCAGAAAGTCCCAAAGTGTTAATTAGAGCACAGCGAATAATGGATTTTTTCAGTTCAGGGGTGGAACAGAAAAAAAATCTGGTTTGATTTGAACCAAAACCAATGTTTTCAAACATTTTCATCAAATCAAAAGATCGAAAAAGAAACATTTCAAGTTGACTCAAAGTGAAATTTTTCTTTTTTTCGATTTGCTTGAAGTTGATCAAAATGCTTCCATCAACTCTAAACAAACATTTTTTCAGTTTTTCATTTCAATTCAGCCTTTTTCAGGTGTTTTCACCCTTTTAAAAAAACTTGCCAAATTTGAATTTGAAACACTGTTTCAAAATGAAAAGTCAAAAGAAAACATTTTGAAACACATTATTTTGACTTTGAAATTTTTTTCCCAGCTGAAACTATTAGTCAAATTCAGCTCAAATACATGAATAGTTTTGGAGTATCGGAAAATGCATTTTTGATGCAAAAAAAAAAATCTATTTGCTGAAAAAATGTCACCCAGCTCTCATGTTAAACCATGAATGGCCAAATTCTGTGCTTGGTGTCAATTGGAGCAGCTCCAGTGAAATCAGTGGTGCTGTGCCAGTTTATACCCAGGAGAGAATTTGGACCTTTGTCTTCTGGGAATTTAATATGAAATTCCACAGGTTTGTCAGAGTTCAGTACTTGTAACATGTCTGTTCCCTGGCTTCACGCCTCTGAATGGGCAGTTCCTCTATTCACCTCTCCTAGCCACAAACCCTGACTGCGTGGGGTTTTTTTGCAGCACTGAGAAGCTTTGCAGCATAGAGGTTCAGTGAAAGAGGTAATGATGCCAGTCGGGCTCAGCTCTCTTTCCTCTGACAGTTTTGAGGCATTATAACAGAATTGCCACCACTTTAGTTCCCACCACTTTATGCAATCAAGGGGATAATCTAGGCTACTGTCATTAGGCTAAATCAGCTCCCTGGGAGGTGTCCTGATAAAGCAGCCATAACTGTTTGTAGGATCCTGCAACCCTTCTGCAAACAGAAGTGAATGGAAGTTTTGCCTACATAGGGTCTGTAAGATTAGACGTTAAGTAGAGTGTACGCTTATTGCAAGGGATTAATGAGAGCGAAGATTAGTGATTCTTGGTATGTATAGTACTGTGTTCAATACATACATTTTTTCTGGTCTCACTGTAAGATCAGAGATCAAAATCATAAAATATAAATGTGTGCATGTACATATACCCATACAAAGGGCACACATCGTATATATCCAGCATCTCCTTCCGAGCCTATTGTTTAAATGCTTCCTAGGTTGTGGGTTACTTCTTGCAGCCAGATTCTGCGAGCCTTTTTCATCCTGAGTAATAATTTACACCACAAATAGTCCCGTTGGCTTCAATGCTAACATCAGTGGCGTTATATATGTGGCCAGATTTGGATTGATGTTACTGCAAATGGCCCCGTGTAATTGTGAGTACAAGATACCAGAGAAAATGATACCTAAATATATTTTATTAACCTTATTCAGCTATATTGTATGCATATAAACCCTATTTATTGGTTAAAAACAGTGACAGTGGTTCAGTTACAATAATGCCACAGGGCTATAGCTAAAAAGGAACATGCTTTAGTCCAAAGTTTTGGGACTCCACTTATTAAATGTGCAGCAGAGTGGTGGTGTGGGTAGTTAAGAGACTAGACTCAGACCCAGGAGAGTGGGTTTCAATTCAGCAAACTTCCTTTGTGACTTCCTTGGGCAAGTCATTTGGTTTATCTGTGCCTCAGTTTCCCCACTTGTAATATGAGAATTATAGCACTTTGCTACTTCAGATAGGATTTAGTGAGGATAAATAACATTAATGTATGTGATGTGCTCAGATACTACAGAGATAGTGGCCATAAAAACACATGGGAAGACAGATCTAATTCCTCCTCCCCACCCCATCATGTTTTGCTTTCTTGCTTTTGCATACAGTACCTTGAGGATAATAAGAAAAATGCAGTAAAAGTAACAAACAATGTAGGCTTTGTTGGGAAAGTAGGCCCAGGCTGTGATTTTCAAAAGAGCCTAAGAAAATGAGGTATGAATTTTACTGGGAGCTGGGAACCTTGTTCCCTTAGGCTCTTTTACAAATCCCAGCCTTCGTATTCTACTATTTCAGAGCTTTGAGAGGGTTTGAACTTAATTTTGGTCTGAATCTAGTCCTTTTATCTCTATATTATATTGGAATGAATGGGAAAACTAGAGTGAGAGTTCTATAAAGCAGTGACCTTAAAACTTGCATCCAGAGTCTAAAAAGTAATACAAGAATTCCTTTCTCAAATTGACTGGGGGGAAACCCCTGTGATCAATATAAATGATCCTGATCTTAATCTACTCCTACCTGAGAAAATTAGCTTGGAAGGATACATTAGTGGACATAGTACCTCATCCAATATATTATGAATGTGGCACTGTTCATGGAGTAAGGTATTACCCAACATGAGTAAGTGGCAGAATCTGGCCCTAATAAATATCTCTGCTCTCTTGAGGCTTCATCCAAAGCCTCTTGAAGACAATGGAAAAATTCCTTTTGACTTCAGTGAACTTTGGTTCAGGTCCTTGAAGGAGCAGCTTTGCATTATTCATTAACTCAACCATTTAAATGGTGAATTAGTTTCAAAATGTACATTATGTACATGACCCTTAAGGTAGACTACATACACAAGATTAAAACTTGATGTAATGAGCTGTACACGTGCTTACATGAGACCTGAATGTGTCTGTTCTGTTCCTGTGGACTAGAAGGGCATGATAACTACAGATTACACACTGTTGCAACTAATGTTCTAGCTTGCATCTGTTTTAATTAGTCTGCAGAAGAGAAACTTGAGAATTGTTAGACAGATGAATGCTGGTCTCTAACCTGGTTACATTACAGTTTAGATCACTCACACCATTGGATCTCTTTTCCGTGTGTTTAAAAAAAAAAGTTAAGGCTTTTGCTAAGGACATCCAATTAGTGCTCTGTGATTCTTTCAATACAGAGAACTTTTGAGGTGATGGTAGATTGTAGTCGACTATAACCCACATACCCATATGAGAGTTATAACTGTTATCAAGCTGTATGAATAGTATTTTAACTCAGCAGAACTGAGAAAACAGGCTAACGTAGCAAAATGTCTAGCAAAGCACTCGTTAACTTCAATGAGAGAATGCAGAGGTTCTATATTAGCTTGCCCCTGTAGTGCTGAAAATGTACTTAATTATGCTCCATACGTTTATGAAAAGTTTTACTTCTCTTTTAATATACTGCAAGAATTCTGTGAGGTTTTCAAAAGACCAGCTGAATTCTTTTTCCCAAAAGTTTCTGTTCAAGTGAAGAGGGATACATTTGGGGTGCTGTGTCAGCATCAGCCAAAAGGGACACACTTTTGACAATTAAAGTATGGACATGGTTTTCTGAAATACATCACATATGTGAAGTTTCCAAAAGATTATTCCCGCTGTCTTTGTTCTTTAAAAAAAATAGTGTTCATGGGCTGAACATATACAATACAAAATTTCTTTGGAAAGATATGAGAGATTGACAAAGCTATGGACATCTGAAACTAACCCTTTAAAGTGGAAATGTTTGAGTGATTTTTACCTATGGGCATGCCTGTACCCTGTAATTTCATACAACTCTGATTAACCAAAACTCATAGTTCACCAAGTTTTAGTAATGTCCCCTGTGATTGTCCTATATCCTCCTATTTGCTGTGGTCCTTGTCCCTCAAGCTCTGAGTAAACCTCTTCTCTTAAGCTAGCATCTCCAATTTTCTGAAACAGTTATTTAAAGCTGTTAGATGTCCCTCAAGATCTCTAGCTAATAGAGACTGTATACATATCAACTGAGCTTAAGCCCTGGCCCCAAAGATAGTTAGGCATCTACCTCCATTTGGGATTCACAACAATTAACCCTCTCCTGGAGTTAGACACCTAAGCCAGGTCAGCCCTTTCTCATGAAAAATGAGTGGTGGGGAGACAAGAGAGACAGAGAGTGAGAGAGACCATCTACCCTTTGTAGCCAATAGCCCAGTGATGAGGCACTTACCTGGGATGTGGGAGACCTGTTTCTAAATCTCCACTCTGCTGAATTTGGAGCAGGGACTTAATTAGGGTCTCCCATATCCCAAGTGACTGACACTTTTGGGGGTATCTCACCAGTCTATAGTGTCAATCTCTCTCTATTTAATTATTTATACAAAGCAGAACATCTTCAACAGAAGAGATCGAGAGAGATCCATGGCAGAATACCCTGGGGGTTAGAGCACTCTCCTGAAGGGGGTGTGGAGAGGGAGACCTGGTTTCCAAGACTCTTCTCCAAATCAGGCAGAGTGGGGATTTGAAAACAGCTCTCCCACAGTCCAGGTGATCCTAACCACTGGGCTACTGGGTATTCTGGGATGCACGCACACACACAAAATTCCTGAGCTGGTCACCCCGGCTGTCATTTGTGTGGGGCTCTGAGCAGGCCTGTCCCCATAGGTGAGATAGGTGGGGGAACACCTAGGGTGAGAATCCTGCCAGGGCTTAGGTGTGAGCTGGCGTGCCAAGCAGCTCAGCACCATTAGGACTTAGGCAGTTTTGATTATGCCCACCAGCAGAAGAGGGGGTTTGAGGATCTCAGTGGTGCCTAAATGTTGGACTCAGGAGCCTACAGTGGCAGTTAGGTGCCTAAGTCACTTTATGGATTTAGCCTTTAGATACCACGCTGATGGGCTCTCTAGAAAACGTAAAGGTAGCTCTGGGGACCTTTCTTTCTGTAACATATCTGATAAATATAATTAGGAAAGGTCATACATAAGAAGTACACATGTCAAAAGGAGTCACTCGTCCTCAGTTATACAGGTATCTAACCATCATCAGCCATCTGTGTATGGTTGAGAGAAAGAATCTGAAATGCATTACTACTGTAATTATCAGTCCTGTCCAGAAAACAACACTCTCCTGGCTGTTTGCCTACATATAAATTATACAGCTGCATCGAGCTGTTTGCAAGTGTTTTTAAAAAAGACAAAATTGTAGATTCCCCGATGTACGCCAAATAGAAGCTACTGATTCTGATTTTTTTTAAAAATGCTCTGGTCCAATCCTGCTTGCTAGGTGACTGAAGAGTCTAGGGACCTGGTGCAAAATTATCTTGGAAGGAGGAACAACAAAAGTGACTGTCCCTTTTGTATCTAGGGTCCAATGTAAAAATCTCAGTAGGCTTCTGCAACTGGAAGGGGTGGAGATGAGCGAGAAAAGTATTTCCCACTCTCACAGGTCCTGATTCAAAGTCCACTGAAGTTACTCATGATAAGTCTACGCTGCAATTAGACACCTCCCATGCCAGCTGACTTGGGCTCACAGGGCTCGGGCTAATAGGCTGCTTAACTGTGGTGTAGACGCTCTGGGACCCTCCCACCTGAACATCTACACCACAGTTAAACAGCCCCTTAGCCCGAGCCCTGCGAGACCGAGTCAACTGGCACGGGCCAGCCACGGTGTTTAATTGCAATGTAGACATACCCTCTGAGGCTATATGTCAGTATAGCTTATGTCATTGAGGGGTGTGAGTAAGCCACTCCCCTGAGCAACAGAAGTTACACCGACCTAAGCACCAGCAAGGACAGTGCTATGTCAGCGGGGCAGATTCTCCTGCTGACATAGCTACCAGCACTCATTGAGGGCGGATTAATTAAGTCAATGGAGAGCTCTCTCCCGCTGGCTTAGAGAGGCTATACTAGAGACTTACAGTGGTACAGCTGCATCAGTGCAGCTGTAATCTCTCTAATGTAACCATAGCCTTGGTCTTTTCATTGACTTCAAATGGACTTTGGATCAAGCCTATACTGTATTAGAATGAAAGCCAAAGTATTGGGTCATTGAGCTTTCCTAATAGGCCAATGAGTTAACCTGCTTCCAGTTAGTAGGTTAAAAGAACACTGTCAGGTAATTTATGCTCCAGATTTAGGTACTGTATTATTAAAATTAGTGATGGGCCTGAATAGGTACCTTCAAAATGAAAACCTTTGCGCTTCTTAGGAAGACACAGGGGAACGAGGGTAGAGAACCTGAGTTCAAATCTGAACAATAACACTCATCAGAATTACTTGACATAGGGAATTTCTGTAATGGACTGAATCGAAATAACCCTGAATCTTACTCAGATTTGAAATCCACCGTAAACCTGGATGTGAATATTGATGTAAATGTTAACAGAAATTAAAATATTTCCTTGCAACCCAGATAATTCATCTACGTGAAAGCACAGGAGAACTAGAGAGTAGTGAAACTAACTACAAATGTGAAACTTAGAGCTTGTCCACCTGGCTTCACAGTGCACACTACAGGGATGAGAGCTGCAGTGCACACTGAATGTTATACTCTAACTGCCTGGTGCAGACCCTGCTAGCACAAACTAGAAGGTACCTAGTTCGAATTAATGTAGTTCTGTTTCAAATAGGATTATGTTAACCTGAACCCTTTGGTGCATGCTGCAATTCACATGTTTGCAGTGTGCACTATGGGGCCAGGTAGACAAACCCTCCAAGGAAAAACCAGTCCCCTGAACTGAGAATGAAACTGAGCTGTTCTGACTCCCAGTTCACTGGGCTGTCTGCTACACCTCATTGTCTCCCAACAATGCACAGTACAGTCTTGCACATTTTTTCATAGTATTATTTTTTCTTGATGCATTTGAAAGCTTTAATTTCAATATTATGTGTATTAAAGTTAATATTTTGCACCATCATAATGTGTAGCAACCTGTACCAATGTATGGAGTTTCTCCCTGTGAACAACCCATATAATTTATTAATTGCCTGTGATTTGCACAAGGCTTCTTCAACAATGCTGTTGTCCCACTATATTTTAATTAAAATAATGCAGTTTCATTTTTGTACTTGTTAGAAACAGCTGTTATTTACAAGGGACAGATGGAGAACCCACATACAGCATGATTAATAAATTGTTGCTTTAAATTGCAGTGCTCAAAATAGACCTAATTTTTCACTAAGCGATTTTTAATGGACAAAACAAATACCTAAACACAACCATAAAAACGTCCATATGAACAGCTAGAAGAAAAGGTAATGTTCCTACCTTCAAGTTCTTGCTAGCATATAAGTGACACGATTTCTAACTTTATGGGAAACAAAAATACATTTTCCTTCCCACTGTGGCCCAAATTCTGTTCCCAGAAGTGGGTCCTGGTGACTTCAGTGAGATTCAGTGATTACAATGAACAGGATTTCTCCTTGTGGAGCTCATCCTGAATCCTTCACGCCTGACTCCCCTTTCATTTTCTAATGGAGTGACTCCAGAGTTTTACCAGTGTAAACAAGAGTATATCCACTGAAAAATCAGGAGCATTGAAAATCTTTGCCCAAACCTCTCAGGTTATATTTTAGGCTCCAGTCCTGCAAAGCCTTACAAAAATTACCAGGGACTACTTGTAGTTCATAAAGTTAAGCACATGCACAAGTCTTCACAGGGACAGGCCTCTTAGAGGATCAGATGGAATTTTCAAAAACACTCAGCATTGGTCTACCTCTATTCCCACTGAAGATTTAATACTAAACATTATTAGAAATCCCAGCCTTAAACACCCAGTGTTTATTTGTAATTTTAAAGCTACACGCTCATAGGACCCGCTAAGGGGCCTGTTCCTCCTCTCATTAGCACCTGCTTTATTCCAGTGTTACTTCACTGAAGTCACTAAAGTTACACTAGTGTAAATCCGTGATAAATGAGAGGTGAATTGGGCCCTTTAAATCTTGATGTGACAGGAACTCAGAATTGTACCTGAAATTTTGATTTAAAACAAAATTAAAGTTATATGAGCATGTTCTTGAATCTTTTGTCCCCTATTTCCTGGATAACAAAATCTGCCTTCAAAATGCTTTCATTTTTTGATTGCCTTTTAAGGCAAATTGTGGTGTCCAGCCATAAACTGTGTGACACACTGGACAGTTGTGTGTGTGTGTGTGTGTGTGTGTGTGTGTGTCTAGAATAACATAGAAATGTACGAAACTGATAATGCAGTTTCATTATGTGATAACTTTGCTGGAAGCGTTGACAGAAATACAGGAAAAAAGCATTGTGTTTGCAGGCTAGCACAGTAAATCTCAGGTAGCTATAACATGCTACATTGGTTCACAAGCACATGTGTTTGGACTTTGAATCATACCACTACTTAGTCTTTAGATATTTTTTTCATTTAAGAGCCTGAACCCTAACAGAGGCAAAATTCCCCTTGAGAGACTCCCATTGACTTCAGTGGGAGATAGATTTCCCCCCTCCCACCTCCTGGTTTACAAACATATAAAAAGAAGTCGGACCCTGCCTTGAACTGCTTACAGACTCCGCCCCGTTCAACACAGAATAGCTTAATGAAGTAAATCACTGAATACAGAGCTGGGTTGAAGATGGCATACCATTTTTGTGAAGGATTTTTGAGATTTTTTTGAAATTTGGCTTTGTCCCAAATCAGATTGAAAACCAAACATTTCGAAATTCTCAAGGAAGGAAAAGTTCTGGAAACAAAACATTTTGTTTCAACTTCAACTTTTTTGTTTTGCATTATATGTCATTAATACAAAGTATTTAACTATTCAAAACAGTCATTTCAAAACACAAATTCCAAATAGTTTCTTCTCAAACTGTCAGAATGGGACATGTCAACATTGTTAGCATTTTTCCTGGTTTTTCTTACATCACAACATTTGGGGGAAATCAACCCAATTTGACAGAACACTTAAATTTCAGCAGAACTGCACATTCTGTTGGAATGTGGTTCTGTCAAAGTTTCTCTCACCAGCTGTAGCTGAATACATTCATTGCTTTCACTGCTTTCAACAGGGTGCTGGTGGGTGAATGGCAGGTTTAGATCATTTGGAATTCCAGTAAATGATGTATGCCTAAAGCATTACTTGGGGGCCATATTGCAATTCTTTAGGTGGTTTTCAAGACTCTGCATCTCTATCTACTTCCCCTTTTGCTTCCTTTTCTTTTCCCACTCTCTGCCCTGCGTTTTTTCATCACATCAGCCCTTTTGTCTGGAACAACCTTCCTCCCCCATACACCTAGCAGCCTCCATTCTCCCACTTTAAATTCCTCCTCAAAACCTGCACGTTTGTTCTAGCCTAATTCTTTCCCAATCCCCAGTCTCACATACCAAATGCCAATAGACCTAACAATCAGTTTAAAAAAAAAAAAAAAACAGCTAAACTTGCTGTCTCAACAGTGTTTTCCACTCTCCTTTGCTTTTATCTCCCTACTATGGTCTCTGACTTTACTTGATATCTTTACTCATTCTGTTCTGTCTTTATTCAATTAAGCTTTTTGTGGCACTTTTGTTATAAGTCAATGGCAGGGTGGTAACCATCCTGATCTTACTCATATATATATATATATATATATATATATATATATATATGTTATAGCTATGCCAACATTTACACGTAAGCCTACTCTGTGTTTTCACCTCTATACTTGTTGAATGAATTGTATTATAAAATCACTGGTCTTTGTATTGTTGAGTTTTGATGTACTTTATACTAGTGAAATGCAGCATTTTGGGTAACTACTCTCTTAACACTACTCTACCAAAAATACCTGCTCCTCTTAGATGAAAATCCTGATTATTTTTCAAACAAACAAACAAACCAGCAAACAAAACCCCCTGATAAATAGAGTGATGACAGTGAATGATCTGTTAAATCATTTCCTTTGTTGTTTTCTTTTTCCCCCCCTCCTCCCCAGCAATTACAGTGCGTTGTTAGGAGTGTGGATCTATGGCTTTTTTGTTGTGATCTTGCTGGTACTGGACCTTTTATATTACTCATCAATGAACTACGATATTTGCAAATTTTACCTGGCAAGGTGGGGAATCCAGGGAAAGTGGATGACACAGGCACAGAGCCGATGGATTAACTCTGCTCAGAATCCAAGCCAAGTACAGACTCAGCCTCAGTCTCAGCCTCAGCCTCAATTGTCACAGGCAGTACATACTTTAAAAGGAGATGCTTTAAACCCACCATTGATGTCTTTTCAGAGTTCATCTGCCTGGTAAGTTAAGATACTTTTGCACCATATTCTTTTGTGGTATAAACAGTCAGCTGTCTTTTTGGAACATCATTATCAATTATGCGCCAGATCCTCAGCTGGTATATATTGGCATAGCTCCACTGAAGTCATCAGCAGAGGATCCGTACCATATAAATTTTACAGTATGAACTGCATTATAGAATCACCCCTCAGAAGAAATGCATCAGCTTCATAGAAAATTATGATAAAAATATGATGGTCTCTAGAGAAATGTGTGCTGGAGGTAAGTAAATTTACAGTACTGTGTGAATATAAATAGGTTTGGAAGGATTAGATTTTTATCGGTAAATGTCATTACATGTCAATTTCACTGTACACACACACACACACAAACCAGCAAAAATATCTTTCCACTGATAATCGAAATATACAGATCAGCCAAGTAAGAAAAATGCTGCTTGAGAACTTAGAGTTATATTTAAGAATATTTACTTCATATAGTTTGACATGTGATGTTGACAATTTGTGTTTTAACAGTGATAAAACTTTAACTTTTTGAATCTCAGTATCTACTGTCATTAAATAATTATTGTCTGATACCCTACATTGTCTGACCTTCCCATAATTTCTGCATACTGTTAAAATTTAAATCAATAAAATAAAAAAATAAAAACTTAAAAATAAACTGATATTATCTATCAACATTATAAAAAAAATAAATAATGAATTCTGCCAAACTAAATATAAACAAGGTTACAGTCTTTGCTTCTACAGTGTCCACTCAAGAGTTAATTATTAATCTAGCATGCAAATAAAATTCTAAATGTACCAAAGGTTTTGCCGTGTATAGCAATTAATCTGTTTTCAGTTTAAAAAACAACAACACATTAACTCCAAGTGTTCAATGTAAACACTAAGAAGTGGAAAACAGTTTTAATTAGAGATGTGAGAAATCCATACTATCCACTGAGACACAGAAACAATGTGAAAACTAGCTTAATGTCTTATCTGCTTAGCCACAGAAATATAGCTGTATGTTACAGTGGCGAGAAAATTATTCTACGGATTTAAAAAGGAAAAGTGATAGCCTAGGGTTTTTTTTTATTATTATTATTTCTGCTATGTTGTATACATGTATATCAAAATGTGTTTTAATACCAACAGTTCTATAGCACTTAATGTTTTTAAATTATCTATTATTTGTATGGTGCCATGGGCGGATAGGGTACTCTACAGAAATATAAGAAGGAAGGGCCCCAACTCAAAGAGTTTATAATCTAAAGGAATAGCACAGTGAATGTAGACAACATTCTGACAGTGGTAGTGGAGGGGAGTTACAAAAGGTAACAATCAAGGGTTGCAAAAATTAATGATCATTTTGGGGTTTGTTTTGCTTCCTGTGAAGAGTTTATGCTCAGGCATTGGAATAGGGTTGGTGCGAACAGTTAACTGAAAGACGTGTAGAGATGGTTGAGAATTTTCTGATGGAAAATGCCCTTATCACCAAAAAAATCAGAACTTTTAAGGCTGGGAGCCAGGATAGTTAGCCTTCAGCAGCCCGCCTCAAAGGTTCTTTGTAGTGTGTTGGTCCCACGATATGAGAGACAAGGTGGGTGAGATAAAAATTGTGGGGGAAATTGGTGGAAGAGACAAGCTTTCATGCTTCACAGAGTCAGGTCTGGAAAAGGCAACCAGAGAGTCACAGCTGAATACAAGATGGAACAGATTGTTAAGCATAAGGGGTTAACACATGTTGCAAGAAACCCCTTGAAATGAAGTGGGCAATTAACACCACTACAGTCATGGACAAAGGAGGAGGAGTAGGTTACAAATTGTTGTAAAGAGCCAAAAAAACAGTGTCTCTGTTGAAGCCAGGATTTTTAGTATCTAGCAGAGTTATGAATTAAGTTCTCATCTTTTGAAAGTACAACTCTACCTCAATATAACGCTGTCCTTGGGAGCCAAAAAATCTTACCGCATTATATCGAACTTGTTTTGATTCGCGGGAGTGCGCAACACCCCCCGGGAGCGGTGCTTTACCGCATTATATCCGAATTCGTGTTATATCGGGGTCGCATTATATCGGGGTAGAGGTGTATTATGCAAGTTTCCTTTGAGGATGAGGACTGATCAGATATGGAGTGATTGCTTTGTGAAAAAGTGTTCACCCACGGGTGACAGGGCATTTTTGTCTTTTATCATTTTTCTGCATAGGTTCATTCGTGAGTACAGTGATTGTTTGGTTTCACCCACATAGTTGTTGTTGGGGCATTTGATGCACTGGATGAGGTACACCACATGTTATGATGGGGATATATAGGAAACATGGATCTTGAAAAGTGTGTTGTAGGGGTGAGGATATTGATTATCGTAACAATGGAGATATGCCTGCAGGCTTTGCATCTGTTGTTCTGGCAGATGCTTTGAGCTGGTGTATGGTGGTCTTTGGGGAGCTTGCTTCTGATGGTAAGCTTCGCGTGGTAGGGAGGCTGTTTGATGGCCAGAAGATGGGGGTTGGGGAAAGATTTCTTTCAAAATGTGGTCCCCATCAAGAATGGGCTGCATTTGTTTGGTGATACCCTTATAGGTTCGAGTGAGGGTTGGTAGGTGACAACTAGGGGTACAACTACACTTGCAAGTGGACACAGTTACTTGTCAGTATACAGCTAGAACCTGCCTGTACCCACATTGAGTGTCCACCTATCCTGTGCTGGGCAGAGGTATATGCCACACCTTCATCCACACTGTCCCTTTCAGCGTGTGTCGTTAGTGCTAACATGTCAGGGCAGTATCCCAGTGTCCTAGGGTTGCCACTCATCTGGGTTTTAGCTGAACAGTCTGGTTTTTGGCTTCTGTGTCCGGGTGCCATTTGACAAGCCCCGATGTCCAGTTTTAAGTGAAATGCATAAGCAACGCCAACAACCTTACTGTTTCAATATGTTGTTTAGTACTGAAATATACATTGTATGTTTCTGTGTTATTTTACGTTACATATGTGAAAATATGCACTGTTCATTCATTGAACTTCAAATGTCACGTAGCTAAGCCTAGCACTTTCTGGTGTCTTGTTTTGACATATATATTCCTCTTGGGGGCATTCTGGGCCAAAAAAATAAAAATTCTGCAACATTTGTCAAAATAACAAACACCAGTTTCAATTATTTTGGTAATTTATTTCAAAATACCTGTCAGCACGTATGTGTGTAACAATGCAGACACACAAAAATTCCCCCAGAAGTAGAGAGTTAAAGAAACCCAGTACCTGTTTCTCTGCCTCCCCCCAGTCCAGCTAGAGGGACTGGACCCACAACCCCTCCCTTCCCCCCCCCCCAGAGCCCAGCCACAGGGTGCCCCCCTTGCCCAGATACCCACACCCCATCACTCCCCAGAGCCCAGCCATGCCCCCCCCACCCACTTGTTTTCGGAAACCCATACCAGTATAGAAGCAGGTGGCTATTGCCCTTTGGAAGCTGGCAACACCTGACGACACCAGTCAGTCGCCAACCAGTTCAGGGCTGAGAAGTCAACTGTGGGAATGGTGGTTGCACAGGTTGGCCAGGCTATCAGTACTGTGATCTACCTATGGATAGTTGTCATAACACAACTCCCTGAAATTATAGTAAGATTTCAGAGGATGGGTTTTCCAAACTCTGCGGGGGACATTGACAGAACACATGTACCTATACTTTGCCTACTGAAAGGGGCCAGTGAATAAGTAAACTGTGACCATAAGCAGTCAGTTAATGAACACGAATGCAGAACACGTGGGAAAGGTCCATGACACCAGGGTGTTCAGGGCTGTACTGCAGGACAAAACAGAGGACTTTATTCCCCGGAAATGACATGACTATATATGGTGTTTCTGTGCTGGGGCCCATTCGGTAATCTGCCACTGCCCCTCCCCCCACCGGGGCACGAGGTTTGGGGAGCCTTAGCCTCCCCCAGCCTCCATTACATGCCACCCATGCTCGGGATGCCAGTGTGGCCAAAGCACTTTGGCTTATTGTAACATGCGGTGCTTTGCATAACGTAGATGAGGCTAAAGGGAAATACTTCCACAGCAAGTGGGCACAGTACAGAACTGCTTTCCAAAGCCTGTAGTGGCAACCTGACCCCACCCATGAGCACACAGCTTGTGGTTCCCAGCAGGCCAGGGAAATTTGTGATGCTGTGTGCTCATACATAGTGAAACAATAGAGAGCCAGAAGATGAGTTGGGCGTGTGGCAAGATACACTATTGTGATGCTAAGGTGCTGCTCAAAGAGCACACTAGAGCATGGCCACATATTTCAGTCACGAGATGCCTCAGTGGGTTTCAATCCCCTGCAATTAATGTACTAATCAAAAGCAGACAATTCGGGGAGGACCCTCCAGGTCAATATCTTTGGCCATGGCTTTGTGCAGTGGTGTAGCTTTCCAGCAATTATTCCTTGGGGTGGCCCATGAAGAGGTTGGCATATTGGGAAGCCATCCTAATTCCTGTGGTTTAGAGAAAGTGTTTACATGTAAAGTTGTTATGGGTGAGGATGTGTTTGAGGTGAATATCTGAGTGCTGTCAGTGTCAGGCTGCAATGCCTTCATGGTGAGGGATGTTGGTGTATAGGGAGATGACATCCTTGGTGGAAAGGATGGTATTTTGAGGCAGGTTGTTAATGTTGCAGAGTTTCTGGAGGAAGCAGGTTGTGTTCTGAGTGGTTTGAGGATGGTCTCTATAATATTCCCTCAGTAGTTCTGTTGCCATAAATGATGGGCCTGGGGTCCTTTGTTTGTGTATCTTGGGAAACATGGAGAAGTCCCTGGGGTGGGTTTGTGGGGGGGTGAAAGCCAGCAAACTGGAAAATTCCATTTCAGTTCTCTCAAAACAGAATTTTTCTGGAAATCCCTTCCAAATAAATAAATTGAGCATTTTTGAATTTTCATCCCAATTAGGGACAACTTCATATTTTTGAAAACATGGTCCCAAATTGGGATGAAAAGTCAAAAATGCTAATTTTTGGGGAAGGGGAAGAGACTTCTTTTCCAGCCAGCTCTAGAAACAAGTGTTGGGGAGGGGGGAGTGATATTGATACAATAGCAAAGGAAAGCTGTTCTAAGTGAAGAGGTCACAGTGACACAAGTGGGAGACAGACCTCAGGAGCAGGCACAGCATATGGCACAAACAGGAGAAACTGAAGACTGTGCTGTAGAGGCAGAATGGGGGTGGAGCTCGATAGTGCACTTGTGTGGTTTTAACGTGATGTGGAGAACGAGAAAGCCAATTAAGAGCTCTGAGTAGAGTGGGTGAAATGGCAAAAAAGGAAGTTGGTTCTCCCCAATGGATCAGGGAGTTGTACATCAAGGCCCAGTGGACGGTTTTGGCAGGGGGACTATGAACCATTAATGTATTTCACAAATGTTTCAAAATAGAGAGATAAGCACTATTTTTTTTAAACAAACAGGGACAGTGTGTGTACAGTAACTAACACAATGGGGCCCTGACCCTGAGGGAGGCCTTTGGGTGCTACCGCAATACAAATAATGAAGTACTAGTCCTATGATTACTATTTTTGCCTGACTTAATTAATAAAAGGAATCCTAGAGCACAGTTTTTTAATAATCCACATTCACCTTCATTTCTGACCAGGAGTTAGGAACAGTGGAAGCAGGCACACTTGGAACTGTAGTCAGAGCTGGATTCATTCAGTACAGATTCTACTTATGTATCTCAATGAGTTTTAGGCCTGGTCTACACTACAGAGTTAGGTCGATGTAAGACAGCTTATGTTGACCTAACTCTGTAAGCATCCACGCTACAATGTAGCTCCCACTGATGTAAGATGCCCACTACACCAACCTAATAATACGACTTCCGTGAGAGGTATAGTGCTTAGGTCAATGTAGTTAGGGCAACAGTGTCTATCTAGATACTGCGTTACTTACATTGCTCACAGCTGGAGCCCCGCATGGGGCGGGGAGGGGGAGGTGTTCAGCTGTGAGCTCTGGCTGTCAGCCCCAGGGCCTCCAGCTGTGAGCCCCGTGCCAGACTGACAGCCTGGGCTCTCAGCCCCCACACTTAAGTCGGTGCAAGCGCTCCTGGTGAGGACGCACACCGGCAACAGAAGGAGGGCAGTGTGGACACGAAAAACCGCAGTAATTACTGCTGTGGCTGTAGGTCGATCTAACCTCGGTCAACTTAATTTTGTAGTTTAGACAAGGCCTTACTCTTTCAGTTAAAGAGCCTTTGTGCTACTACTTGAGAGAGAAGCTTATTTGTGCTTGGCTATAAATATTGAATCTCATTATGACTTGTTTCACATGCATCCCTGCCAACTCACTTTTCTTGCTCCCATCACTAGAGATGGATCCAAATAAAACTCCCAATTCTGAAATCCTAGAACTGTGTGTGCCCCCAAACCAGCTCCCATCTGAATTTGATAAATGGCCTCTATCTTCATAATGGGCTGCATGAAAACTCCAGCGCCAGACATCCCTGAAGTTTTAGGCGTCCAAAATCCAAATCTGGTGTCCAACTTTATTGGTTGGACCCTTTCAACCCACCACAAAACCCTTTATGCCTATTCTGTCTTCCAACAATTTTATCACTGTAACCTAAAGGAGCTGTGGCTAGCATAGCGTTTAACAGCTTCTAACCATTGATGTGTGATGCTTTCTTTGAAAGAATGGTTGAAAATGCATGTCAGATACACTCTCTTTTCACAAAGGCAGGCTTGGTTTAAAAATCAGGGGGAATAGAACTCTGATATTTGTAAACAAGCAGACTTTCATCATCATTTGTAGACTACTAGAAAAAATAAAATTAAGAGCAGCCAATATGAGACTTTATTCCACCTATGCTGAGTGTTTTGTATTTTGCCTGCAGTTTCAATTCGATAGCGTTGTGTTCTTAGCTTGCTGTTCTAAATTGTTGTGTGCAATTAAACAGCTGCTCGTTCTATTTCAGTGCTGGGAAAAGTGATTCCTGTGTAAGCTTGTACAAAATGCTACAGTAATTAAATGTTCAGGTTGCACGGTATAAATCCCGCTTGAGAAATGCTGAAGTTAAGGTTCCTGTGCTGTTGACTGTTTTATGGTATCTAGCTTATGACAAAGAGTAATACATTATTTACCTACACAATTACCTAGAGAAATAGAAAAGTGGCTGAAATGAAGTTGCTGTTGGAAACTTAATGCAACATCTTAAAATCACAAAGAACGATGAAAGTGATTAACAGTCTTTTAAATGTATTTTCCTGAGATTTTTTTTTTAAAGGAAACAAAAGCAAGTGGGGCAGATTATGTGCTTAGTAAGTAGACCTTTAAATTCAGTTCACATGTTAAAATAAATCTCAGTACCCTAACAATTGATATGATATACTCCTTCCGTCTTTGTTTCCCATGAGATTATAATTACTCCTGCTCTCTCTTTTGTTAAGAAAGTACCTACCACATTACAGGTGATACTGGAAATAAATAATTATAGTTAGTCCCAATTACACTTTAAAATTCATTCCTCTGAATGGGGTGAAGAGGGATAAATACATTCCTTTTACTGCTGCTATTGTGTGGCTAAAGAAATTCTATAGCATCAGATCCTCAGCTACTGTGAATTGGCATCGCATCTAGCCTCTCTTCTACAAGGTTGGGTCAATAGGACTGTAGCACACCGATATAATTGGGAAACTGTATCTTGGCAACAGTAGAGAACAGACATTTCAACTTTTGTCCAAAACTAAAACCAGACAAATATGGCACCTTCTTACTCAGCAGATCTATGTCCTGTATGTATCTAGAGTTGGATTTGTTGACTTTATGGCAAAAAGGGGCTTTTAAACACCATTTTACTCCTGTTTTCACTATGCAGCTGTCACAGATCTACAGGAGCGGTGCTATGACATCAGCTTTGGAACAATCTCTGGAGGAACCCCTTCCGTGGGTCAGACCTCCTAGGGCAGTGGTGTGCAAAGTTGGGGGGGGTGGGGTGCAAGAGGTTCTCTGGGGTGGGGGGCATGAAGAAATTGGGACCTATCGGGACCCACTAATAGCAGGAGTGGGGTAAAAATAGACTGAGTATTGTGAGATAGGATGGGAGTGGGATTAAAAAAAATAGTCCTCCTGAGCCACAAAAAACATGAAAGCCCTGGCCAGCAGCCTCCACTCTACGGCCAACCATCAGTTAGGGCTGTGACAAATTCCAGGAATGGTAAGGGTGTGTGTGACTGCAATAATTTGCACAGCACTGCCCGGGGGGCAGGGGGGGGTCTCATTCTTCCTCCAGGGCAAGCCACACGACTTCACTGCCTCCTTAGGAAGGAGCTATGGTCCTTCAGCACTCCTGCTTCACACCATGAACTCTGTTCAGCAAGTCTAACAGAGGCAAAAATTGCAGAGACCCTAAAATTCGATGTGGCCAGGGGAAGAGGGGTTCCTTCTGGGATTTTCTCCTTACCTGAAGATAGGATATTTTTGAGAATTTTGCTGTGTGTATTTCATAAGACACAAACTCTCTCTCATGCACATTGTCCCAGAAGCAGCCTTTGTGCTGGTTGGGTTGGAGAGGGAGAATGTGCAGTGATGTCAGAAAGGGCTTCTTTAAACCCTATAGAAAGTTTTAGGACATTTACCCACAGAGCGTGCACGGAAGTATCGTTCAACCAATCATAGCTTCTGTTCATTTTTAATTCCTCTCTCCATCCTCCTATTAAACTACCTGCCCTTCATTAAGTTTCCATTTTTGCTGTACACCGAGTTCAGAAAAGTTTGGTTAATGTATAGTTACAATGAGACCACTGTATTTTTTCAGTTTCTCCTAACTCAGAAATGGGTAAAGGTCCGTTGCTTTTGTGAAATTGTAGTGCTTTAGTATGAAAAGAACTCTATAAATGTAAGAATTAATTTTCATCAGATTATTTCACCCATGCATTTCCAGCATATGCCACTTTTTCCCCCTCTACTCATTTTGGGAACGGAAGGGATACCGTGAGTGACACTTTTGAAAAAAGAAAGAAACCGCTCAAACCAATGTTGTTTAGAAATCTTTGATGATAATAAATCAACCAGGACAACGTAAAAGAGAATGTTTCAAGTGCCACAATTTCTTTGTTATGAAAGCTAAAACTTAAAAGCAATAGTTTACATACTGCAGTTGCTGTATCCATTCTTAGTGAGGATTTCCACAAAAGCTCCAGGATGTGTCTGCTTCTCTGGGCATATACAAATTACAGCCTTTTAAATTATACACCGTCTCATATGAAAAACAAACAGTAAACATCACATCACAGTGTAGATGTTAACTTTCTGCAACTGAATTCCCATATTTGATTTCATGACAACTGAGTAAAAGAAAATACTCTGGGGATATAAAGTAAATATAATGAGACTCAATGCCAGCGGTCTTGATTTGGGTTGTTGTTTTTTCTTTTTAAATTTAAATATATCTTGGTCTCAAATCTTTTTACTACATTTATAAGGATTAATATTCCAAATTCGGCAGCCTTCCTGCACACTGAATTCTCACTTTCTTCAGTGGTAGTCCCAATACAGACTAGGGCCCTAAGGTGCACAGTAATTACTCGGTTGCATAGTAATTAGCCAACTATAGTACTATGTAAATATAAAACTCTTAATACCGTGACTGCATAGCTATTCGTTTTTTTAAATATATAGGGCTCAGTAACATGGTTGGCAATTTTACTGTAACATTACTAATAAAAAGAACTCCTGTCTTCACTTGTTAAACTTTTATAGATAACTTTCAATGATTTACCTTTTTTTCCTCCCTCTTCTCCTGAAGCATTAAACGGGGATCATACGTTAGGATCAGGTGAGCATATCCCACATGCTCAGTCTCCTGTGACTGCAGGAGACAGGCAGTGGTGGGTCCCACTCAGTGTTCCCCCTGTATTTCTATGTTTTCCTCCATCCCCACACAAAGCTATTCCCTTTTCTCCTAATGTCTTTAGTTGAAAGAAAAAAGTAGGTGCTTCCTTTAGTTGATCCTTATTTTCCCCTCCTATTTCAGCAGGTAAGACACTGCATGATATAATAGTGGCTCAGATCAAGTATAGTATAAGTGTCATCTCTGAATAGGGTGACCAGATGTCCTGATTTTTTAGGGACAGTCCCAATATTTGGGACTTTTTCTTATACAGGCACCTATTACCCCCCACACCCTGTCCCAATTTTTCACATTTGCTATCTGGTCACCCTATCTCTGATACAGCCCATATTTGGGGAATGACCTCAAGTCTTCTCCAATTTAATTATTATGCTATTAATGAACAAAGTGAGGTGCAGGTTCAATATCGTAATTTTTTAGATACCCTTTATCAAATTATTGACACATTTCCCACTTTATATTTAAATTTTCATTGCTCCAAGTGCAGATTCCAGGACCCTGAGGTATTTCAGCAATGCTGTGATTCCAGCCATAAAGCTTTTAATTTTACATAGACGCTTATTAAGTGTCTCAGACATATCCAAGTTTCCTTGCTGGTTAATGAATCAGTCTCCCTCTACTTAGCAAACTGAGGTGTTTTTGTTTGTTTGTTTGTTTTTTAAAGAATTGGCAGTGTCTTACTGGCTAACATAGTTTCTGTATATAATTAAGCTCTGTTTCAACTCAATAATAAAACCTCATATTGAAATGTTAAGAGATTTATTGATATGTGACATAGCCCAATTTGTGTGCACAGAAACACACACACACACACAGAGAAAGTAACGCATATAAATATAAACTAAAGCATTACTGAAATTGTAAAAAGAAAATTTCCCCAGAGTATAGTAATTCTTACTTCATATTATCCCCCAAAATGTTTCATCTGTCTTGCTTTCTATATGGTGTCCAGCTCCTGAGCTTTGATGGTGCATGACCCGACAGCCTCAGTGTGTTGCAATTAGTTTAAAATACAAACTGTTTTCTGGTCTTGCACCACAAAAATTTACACTATGCAAGTACACCAAGAACAATCATGAGGCTGACAAAGGGTCATGCATGCAATGTGTATTACATTTTACCTCAATAATTAGATCAGTGTGCAATTTCTTTTCTGTGGATAAAAGAAGGGTAACTTTTATGGTAGCTCACCTGGAGTCTGTTCCAACATTCTTCATGCACCCAAACAGGCGTTTTGGCTAAGCAAAGGAATGCAGAATCCAGCTGTTCCTAAACATCTCCTTTTGTCAGTTTTAGGATGCACTTATCTGGTAGAATTGTGCCTTCATCTTTGAAAAGAATAATTACAAAGATAAAAGAAAATAATTAAAAACTACCTCTAAATTAAGAAACATTGGGGCAAATTCTCTGCTGCCGTAACTCCACTGAAGTCCAAAGGAGTTACACCAGCAGACAGTTGAGCCCATTAGCTTTACTGATTTGCTGAGGAATTACTCCATGAAGCCCATTTATCTTGGTTGATACTTTGTTTGTTGAAATGTCTCATGAAATATTCATTATATGAAACGAGAACTTGGAATGTTTTTCTACTCTAGCTCAGACGACTATTGTTGTAAATTTCCCGACACCGCCTACAAATCTGGGCCTGCTGCTCTGGCTGAAGTTATTGGGGTTCGGAGTCTCCTCTCATATTGTTAAATGGTGTCAATCCAGAGTAACCCTATTGAAGCCGGGGCGTTAAATTGACGTGAAAGGAAAACTGGGTGCAAACAACTGTCCCCTGTGGTTGCTCTGAAATGTTACCCTTTAATTAGTGTGTGTCCTCTATTTCCCTTGCAGCTTCCATTGGATGGTATTGTTCAGCTCTTGTACTACACTGTTACGGGTGCAATTAAATGACTGCCCATCCCAGAGGTGGATGCAATATGGCTGTGGGGAAAGTGATGGCTATCTGCTAACTACTGGTTGGCAATTATGCAGTTGTGGGGAGAGAGGGGATGTGAGGATGCAAGGAGCCATCTTCTTCTCCATGCGTGGCTTACATAAGGGCCAGGCAGAATTGCAGGCCCCGTGCTTCACTAGGTACCAGGATACACCAGAGTAAGTGAGAGGAGAAAACAGCTACCCAAGGACCTTAGTCTCTCCTTTCCTACTCCTCTAAGGTACCCGTCACCTCGTGGGCAGGGATCGGTGGGGAGGAGGCAGACAGATTGCTCCTTCTGTTGCCATTCCCCCACCTGTTCTGGTCAGCTGAGCTGGCTGGTCATACAGAATGCAGTAAGTATGCTTTAAATCAAGACTGGATGTCTTTCTAGAAGATTGCCAGAGCTTGACCAGCAGTTATTGGCTTAAAATCACAAACACTGGGTGAAATTCTATGGCTTGTGTTATGGAGGTCAGACTAAGTGATCCTAATGGGCCCTGTCTGGCCCTAAAATCTATGCATACCCAGGAGTTCAGAGAGTCGCTCTGCCCCCTTGAGACAGCAGCTGTCCCAGAGACCTTAGAGTCTAAGAAATTGTCCCCAAATCATAGTCTGTAAAGTGGACTGGGATCCTTCTGCATGATGTGCAAGTTACTACTTTCTCTGTACAGAACCATTTATTTCTTGCCCCAATTCAAATACCGTGTAAATCTTATTCTTAATATTTCAGTTAGTGGTTTTCATATCCTGCAACCAAGAAACTGAGGTATTTAAAGGGACAAGTCTGTCCAGTTTCCTTCTCAAAACCATGGTGCACTCTATAAAGGGTAGGGGTGGCCAGAAATGTTTAAACTGTTTGTCATAGCAGACCACTTAGGTATTTGCTTGAGACAAAGAGGGCCATGTATAGTCATAATATTATTATAACCAAAGGAGTCTGGAATCCATTACATGTTCTGCTGCCTGCTCTGTAATAGGGTTGCAGTTTTGTGCAGGGAGAGGAAAGAAAACCATAAATCTCAGAAACAGTAACTCTGATGCAGCACCGTTATTCTAACTCAAACAGTGAGTGGATTGTACAGGCCAACTAACAGAGATTTTTTCTTTAGTATGGAAACCATCTGAGGGGCATTCAGTGGCCTGTGTGGTCTGAATCCAGGGCCTGGTGGACGTACATCCACAACACAAGCCAACACCATCAGACGTGGCATCAGCCTCAGAAAAGAGGTCAACGACTGACTGAGACTAAACTACTCTTTCACACCTCAAGGTGGTTCCTTCAGATCAGCACTGATGTACGTTGGCAAGACCTTGCCTATGCTACTTATTATTGCTTTTAGTGGGAGTCAGGGATTTACCACACAAGCAATCTCTTTGAAAAATACACAGATCAGACTTCAACCAGCAGCAGGTAAACCGTTACTGCTGTGCAACAACATACAGGCCACACATGTAATGCAGTGAGATCTGTAATTTGAAGGGCAGAATCAAAAATGTATGAGTATTGACAAACAGTACTCTCACATCCCTGTGAATATTTATTAAAAATCTGTTGAAGATTAGGTCAGATTGTGGTACTTATGCCACACTCCTGTATGGGGGTCAGGGAGTGGTGCAGGGGTGCACCAACCCAGGAGGAGCACGTGACCGACCCTGCCTTGCTCCTAGGGGTTGTGCTGTGCTGTGCATTGTCTGATCCAGATGGACCAGATTAGCATGCTGGCCCTACCCAGTGGGATGGTGCAGAACGAGGCTGAGGCTAACACTGTGCCTTCATTCCATTCCCAGCATCCGCCACCATCAAGGAAGCAGCAGTGAGCAGATCACAGGGATTGCTGGTGTAAAGGCTCCTGAATGCCTCTCTGCTGGTGTGTGGTAGAGCAAGGAGCACATACAATCTGGCCCAAAATGAGATCAATTCCATAAAATGTAAATTTTCAGTGGTCTGCTCTGAAATTTTGGTGTACCTAAGCTTCAGTCTGGTTCCATACAACATATCAGCTGTAGTTTCTGCTCACAGCAGTTTAGACTGCTGGTTGCCACCGCTATACTCCTTCCAGTCAGGAAGGTGGACCTGTCAGAACTCAGATTTATGGTACTTCACTATGTCCTGGCTGGCTGTAGTCCTCATAGTAGGCTAAAGATGATACTCTATTGTTAGCAAAGTACCCTGGCTGTCTTAAATGCAGAGGGTGAGGTGCATGACTGACATGTTTCACATGAGGACACTGGCTCCCTTTGTGCTAGTGGTGGCAGCCATGTGTGCGGTGGTAGGTGCAGAGAAGGAAAGGCTAATATGGGAGCTAAGGAATGGAAGAAGAGACACAGAAGAGGGGGAGGAAATAGTTGAGAAGTGGCACAATGGAATGAGGGGACCTCTTTCACCTGTTTGCATGGAGGTCCATAGAAAAATTAATGTAATCCCATGCATGGGACCTACCCATATGACCAAAATGCGCAGAATTTGGGCCATTTTATTCTAAATCAGAATAAAAATAGACCAAAGAAAACCTCAACTTGTGCATACACTGAATCCCCACATTAAATAAGGGCAATAAAACTAAGCAATTGTAAGGTGTAAAATAATTGATCAGAAGGTGATTTACTTTGTAATAAATTAGCTGTGCTATTTACACATACCCACACACCCCAGACACACACTGAAGTAAACCAAAGCCACCTGAATAGCCGAATGTAAAAATAAATTAGAAAACTAAGTCCGTTTGGTGGGTTTGATGCAAGAGAAGCTGAAGAATTAATGTGATTTAAAGTCAATGCCTAGTACCAAATGTCAGAAAAGGCAAACCAAACACATTTCACTGTATGTTCATCCTGGTCTCTTAAAATCCATTATGCAAAAATAATGTATTTGGAATGCAAACTGCTATTCTTACAAGGAATCTAATATCTTTGCAAGAGACTGCACAATGTAAAATAAACTAGCGCAAAATTATTCTAAGATGGTTCCTAGGGAAATAACTTTGATCTGCTCCAAAGCCCTGATCCTGAAACTTGTTGCACATCGGTAGAGCCCCTCCACCTGCACAAAGTGCCACTGAGGTCAAAGGAGGGGGAGGGGAGAAAGGAGTGGGAGTTTCTAACTGTGCACAAACATTGCAGGATTGGGGCCTATAGGTTCAATCCTGCAAGGTGCTGAGCAGCCTTGCCACCCTAGTGCCTGAAACCACAATAATACCTATGAGACTTTTAAATTGTCATTTGTATTAACATAATTAAAAGAATTTTAACTATTCACTAGCTGCTATTAGCACGTGAGATTAAAGCAATATGTTGAGGCTCTCCCACACTGGTGTGAAACCAGCCAGTCCTAAAATATGTGTACAGCAGGTGCTGCTTCACTGATGTACAAGTTCTTCCATGTAAATTGTTCATTTTGTGTCTTATTCTCCGGTTTCATTTACAGGCAAAAAGAAAGGCCATAGAAAGCAATGTTTTGATTTTTATCCAGTTTTTGCTGTCCACAAGATTCGTGGATTTTTAGGTGGGTCTGGCTGTAACAACTCTGTTCTGTTCCTTGAAATAGGAACCCGTTGTCTGCTGGTGGCCAGCCGCTTTGAGTCTTTCATCTGACTCTACTGGACCTTTATGGACTGTTTTTGTTGGACAGAATTCAGATCTGCCTAGAGTTTTTCCTGCCCAGCAGGGATTCAATCTCCCACTAAAGACCAGGTGTATGGTATCTATTTCTCTCTAGCAGAGATGAGTTTGATCAGGAGATCATTGCAAGCATCTGGACAGCAATGGGTACCTAGAGAATGGTGTAAGTAATATGGCTAGCACAATAAGTTATAGGCATATTCAACCTGCCCATGGCTTCCAGGAGACCTATTCTGGTAAGCCTTTTGAGATAACTGACATACAGGGGATTGGAGCCCCTTGGGTCAGACTCGCCCACTATTTGAGAAACTACACTGCCCTGATAGCTCAGTGGTTTGAGCATTGGCCTGCTAAACCCAGGGTTGTGAGCTCAATCCTTGAGGGGGCCATTTGGGGATTTAGTTGGGGATTGGTCCTGCTTTGAGCAGGGGGTTGGACTAGATAACCTCCTGAGGTCCCTTCCAACCCTGATATTCTATGCCCATACAAACTTAGAGCAGGGAGGGAAGACTTGGGCGTTAGGGTTGCTGTTGGGGAAGGCCAGTGCACACAGAAAAAAAATTGTGTGCCTAACTGGTTACAAGACCTGAATTTTGCACCCGACTAGGCCAACAACAAGGGCAGAGCACAGTTAAGATTCACTGGAACGTCTCAAAACAAGTAAGGTGGGGATCGGAGGGAGGGACTAAATCTGTCCCATTGGCATTAACAGGCATAAAATTAGAGTAAGTGAAAAATCAGGCTCTTAATATTAAAGAGGGCTGTAAATATGAAAGACGAAATTTATAAAAAAATAACTTGTAAAACTGTCCTGGGCATAGAAATGCATGGGAGGAGGTTTGGTATATTTAATCACTAGACCTAATAAGCTGCAATCTCGTGGGATTCTTTTTTTACAAGTTCAAGTGTCTTAAAAAGCAGTGCAAATTCAGCTCTGCATGTTCACCACCCTTAATGTAACATAAGCTTGTTTTCTTGCAACTGGCGTTTCTAATGTCAGAGAAAGCAAAGCCAGTATTTCTAAAGTGTTATGGGGTTTATTTTTTTAAAATCTTGACTTCTTTGTCATCATGGTCAGCAGACTTTTTTTCTTTAATATATATAATGCAAGCGTATTTGTGGACAATATTTTTCCTGTACAAAGTATTAAAAAAAACCCAGTGTGCCTGGAGTGCCTTGTGAAGCATAAGGCTAATGGGCAATAGCTGCAGGGGTTTGTTCTGTGAACTGCATGGTATTTCATTTTACCCCTCTCTTTGCCTCTCCATCAAACTGGGACTGCTGCATTCAGCAGCATTTCACTCACAGCCAGGTCCATTTGTTACTTTGTGTTAAAAGCCTTCTGTGATTAAACTAAATACCAATGTGGCCATCTGCTTGTGAAGTATTGTCAGAAAATAGCAACTCAAATATTTTAAAAGGACAATTAAAGTCTGTTCCTGCCTATGCAGACTGGGGGGGGAAAATAAATATAGTGGAAATCAAGTTTGACCACCACCCACACTTGCACTTTCTATAGCATTTCCAGCAGGTGTCTTATAGCCTGAGTGTGAGCTTGGTTACACTGGTATGAATCAGAAGTCGCTATTGTATTAATTGGAGTTATGATTAATGTGAAATCAGAGTCAAGTCCAATTGAGTCTACAGCTGGATTGCAGTTGGGTCTTTTTTGTAATGTCATATCCATGTTTAATTACCCACACAGGAACGAAGTGTGTGTCATTACTAACCTCATCAGCAAATGTCTCACTGTCTCCATTAGATAAAAGCCATTTACCTTCTAATTATTGTCTTTGAAACATACCAAGAGTTGCAGCAACCAGTGCATCTTACAGCCAGTGTAGATTGGTTGCTAGTACTTTTTCCTACCCATCTTGCTGGGACCCTGACACTAAATAGTTCTTTAGAGGCACATACGTCTCTTTGAAGTTCTACTTCACATAGAATAACAAAATTGGAAGCTGTTTGAAACTCCAAATTTTGCTGCTTAAATGTCACAGTAAAACTTGAAATCAAGCCCAGCCACTTCAAGTACAGCTGAGTGCAACAACTGAACTTCAAAGAAAAGACCCACATACCTCATTCAGTTTGGCCATTGATCTCAATAGCACTTCAAAGATGTCCTGGTTGGCTGATTTCAATTTCATTTTGCATTTAAAAAGCTAAAATCAGGCATTGACAATCACTCCCAATTTAGCCTTTGTAAATACAGACTCAACTGGAAATCAGAGTAGCTGCCTCTGAAGTGCTATTGAGCTGGAGCGCATCGAGAGCATCAAAGAGAAATACTAAGGCACTGGATTGCTCCCAAAATTTACATTGGATTGCGTAGCCTCAAATTGCTGAATCAAATCGAACCTAAATTAGCAGTGACCAAAAACTTACTGTTGGCATAAGATTAGATGGCCAGTGCTAAACCAGCGGGCAACCTTAGCGATGTCCGCTGTTATAGGGGACACCCTTGCTCACATTCTCAAAAGAAGCCAAGGACTGAATGAATACAGAGACTGTACCAACTTCTCACCTCTAAAGGGGACCCTCTCCTGACATTGGGGTAGTTGCGTGAAGGTGTTTGCACTGCTGCTGCCACTGTGTACCCATTTTACGAACGGAGTACTTCCGTCTCCAGGACCGTCAGTTCTAAGCTTCTCCCAAGCAGTAAATAAACTTGTTAAAAATGTGCGCATGTGCACCCACACACCCGAGAGAGAGATGCAGTCATAACTAGAGATAGTTGAACTTTTTCCCCATCAAAACTGTTTTTGATGTAAAATTGTGTTCACAGCTAAACAAAAATTTTCAGGCAAAGATTTACAGTTATTGAGTTTTTAATTTTTTTCAACAAAGTGAAAATATTTCACAGGAAAAAGCCCCTCATTCCTGACCAGCTCTACTTACAGCTTCTCGATTATGATGACAATGTTTGGATGACCCAGCCAAAGTGAGGGCCAATTGTGACACTGACACACACAGTCTATATTGCAGCTAGAAGGGGGCTTCTCAGCATGGGTAGATACTTGCTAGCTCTGCTCAAGCTACTATGCTATAAATAGCACTGTGGCCACAGCACCCAGGTGCCAGCTCAGGCTAGCTGCCCAATTACAATCCCACAGGACTCCCTGGGTACATACTCAGGCAGCAAACCAGAGCTGCCACCAGTACCACCACAGCCACACTGTTATTCTTAGTGTGCTAGCTTGAACAGCCACATTGGGAAGCGCATTGGGAAGCGCACAGCCAGTTGCAGTGTAGACTTAGGTGATAGTCCCTCTCCTAAAGAGACTGCACTCTAAAAAGAGAGACAAGTGAGCGTGACAAAGAGCTTTGTGAATAACTGATTCTTTGGTGCACTGAGAATTCCAAAACACTGAAGGTTTTTTTTTTAATTTTGGCAAATCAAAAATTCAAAGTGCTTTGTTTTGAGTTGAACAAAATGCATTTTTATTTTATTTTTATTTTTAAAATTAAAAAAATTGAAGGAAATTTCTAAACAAAAATCCTTTGGAACTGAAAAAAATCAACATGTTTCACATTTTGAAAATGGGAAATTTTGGATTTATTTTTATTCAGCAAAACTGACACATTCGCAAAATGTTTAGGTGTCAAAGCCTTTTTTTCCCTCCCCCCCCCAAAAAAGTGTTGACAGAAAAGTTTCTCTCGGCTCTTCTGCCCTATCAAATGCAAGGAGAGATCAGAGTAACAGAAAGACTCATAAGTTAGGGGGGCTCAAGTGGGTTTGGTTTTTTTTTAAATCATCTAGCCCCAACTGAAGCCCAACCAAACTGTCATTGACCCACCTTGTCAAAGCTCAAAAATCATGAAAGAAAACTAGTTGATCTTATATCCCTATGGACAGATTCTCATTTTTCTAACCTAAGTGTTAAACCCTGAGTAACTCCATTGAAGAAGAGAAGTTACTCGAGGGGATACACCAGTGCTAATGAGTTAATTAATTCTGACTGCTTGCCCTCAGCATCCACTTCTGCAGTAATTTTTCTAGCACTTTTTGCTTTCCATTTCTAATTAGACAACTTAAAACCTATATGTTATTGTGTGACCCAGCTCCTGAGATTAGGGTCACCAGATAGCCCGATTTTATAGGGACAGTCCCAATATTCAGGGTGTTGTCTTATACAGGCGCCTATTACCCCCCATGCCCTTGTCCCTATTTTTCACACTTTCTGTCTGAACACCCTACCCGAGAGATCTTTTAAATGAGAATGAAAAGTAGAAATTGGCCCTGAGTTGGGAAAACACACCAACAAGGCTGCTGACTGAAAGAAGCAGATGGAATGTTTGCAGTGGAATTGCAGAAAAAGTTGAGGCCAACTAAGGTTGAGGGGAGAAGAGTTAAATATATTTACAAAACATAATCAACGTTCATTTAAAATAATAGGCAGCGAGCAATACATTTATCAACAAGATGATGTAGCTTTCTGTAATCAACTGTGTATCATAGTAGAAAGATATATTGCATAAATTGGGAAAATAAATTTAAAATTAAAAACCAATATTTAAACAAAGAACCATATTATAATAGAACACCTTTTCAGTCATGTTTTAGGGCTTGATCTTGCAAAGTGCTGTGCATTTGGCATTGATCCAGTAAAGCACTTATGCACATATGTAACTTAAACACACACTTACCTTTATGCATGAGAAATTAATTAATCAATACAACTATTCATGTGGTTAAGGGTTTTGCTGGATCTGGTCTATTATGCTCAGCACCCTACAAGATCAAGCCCTTAGGGCATTCTCCTGAAAAGGACCCTGGTCCATCTGCAGAAATGGAAACAATGTTTCTTTAACAAAGGTCTCAAGGGGTTGGCACATGAGGTTGTTCACAAGTAATTTGAGATGTGTACTAATAGAACATTCAAGCACAGTTCTGAGCCAGATTCTATTCTTGCTTGCATTGGAGTAATTACTCCTTGCAGTATAGAGTGGTGCTGCAAGGGAGAGCAGAAACAAGCCCAAAATACAGTCATGCTTTATTGCTGTTTAAATTCATTACTATAATGTAGGGCAATTTAAAGTAGTAATTACATCTGTGATTCATCAAAAACTAAACAAATTAAATAATCACTAAACATTTCTATTAAGCGTGGCTTAGCAATATCAGCTTTATGCAATGTCATCAGAGCTGGTGTTTGTCCCAGGATCTGAGTAACACTAGGTGGGTGAGATACCATCTTTTATGGGACCAACTTCTGAAGAAGAGCTCTGGGTAAGCTTGAAAGCTTGTCTCTTTCACCAACAGAAGTTGGTCCCATAAAAGATATTACTGTACTTCACCCACCTGGTCTCTCATCAGTTTTAATCATTTTGAGCAGACTCCGAACACGCGAGTTCTTTTCCGTTGTTTCTTCAGCTTTTCATCTCTCAACAAAGATGTTGCGAGTCACAAGGAAACATGTTGAATATGGTCCATTTTTGCACTTTGAATCATAATAGTACATCTCAGCCCAATTTTAACAGAAAATAAGCCCATCTTGAGGGGATTTTGTTTTGAAATTGTCAGGCCTTTGCCGTCGCTGAAAATGTCTCAAATTTATCTTCATCTGCTGGAATTAGATCAACAAAAATGCTGATCAACAAGACTGAAATCACCTAGAACAATGCTTGTCTATCAGTATTTTCAAGGCATCATTTCAAATAAATTGCATGAGAAAATATGTGACTGTTGAATAATCTCTCTCAAGCTCTGCAGCAGTAATATGTTGTGACTAAATGAACCGTACTATTTTCTGTGAACAAGTGAGCCAAGATAAAATCACTGACAAGTCTTCAGCTGAAAATACAACCTAATTGTGGTGATGTTTGAAACAAAATCACTTAGGGCCAAATTCTGCTACCACACTAAGGCTGGTGGGACCTCTTAGTATGGGTTCAAGAAGACTACTCCAGAGTAAGGTATTGCTCAGTTTATGGCAGAGTCCATTAATCATACTAAACACATACCTAGAGATGATGTAAGCCATAGTTTTTTGTAGGTGAAAAGTGCTACATGACGTGTTGTTATAGCTGGAGCAGTAGTGACACCTGTTCCCAAACCCTTTCTATTATAAATTCCTTTATGTAACTTGGGCAAATTTTACCCAGTCGGACTGAAATTTTGAAGGTTTGGTCACTGCTTCAGGTTGGATTTTTGGGAAAGTTTGACCAAAAATGGTTCAGCCATTTTATGGAACAAGGTTAGTGAGAAACAGGTGATTTTGCAAATGTTAATTATTTTCCGTACTTTTTTATTCCAGCTTTAGCACCAACAGAGTTTGGAGCAGGAACTTTAAAACTATCTATTAGGTACTCATATACCCCCCATTACTGTTGTTGGAGCGCCTCACAACACTCTCGTGATGTAGGAAAGTGCTATTTATTCTCACTTTACAGATGGAGCATGGAAGCACAGACGAATAGATCCTCTAAGGTATTTGAACACCTAATTCCCACTGAAATCAATGAGTTAGGGCCTAAATATGATTGAGGATCTGGGCCAGAGAGGTTAAGTGACTTGCCCAAGGTCACACAGGAACTCTGTGGTGGAGCAGAGACTTACATTCAGGTCTCCCAATTTCCCAGTAACACACTAAACACTGGGCAAACTTTCATCTCTATCAGATGATAGTCCTAGGATCACAGAGGTTGCCTTTTGCTGTCCCTGTAAAAGGCCACTCAGATTTTGCTAAATTATAAGCAATGGAAAAATCACTATTTAACTGTGGGAATTAGGAACACACCCCCACACACATACACCCCCACATCATTCAGTGTTTTGCATGCCCTCAAGTGGATGGTCCACAAAAAAGAACAGCTTACTAATGTTACTGTTGCTGGCTAAAAGTTATTCATTTAGTTCAAGTGGTAGAGGTCTGGGCTGTGGAGCCAACAGTCAAACCCTATTAAGTACACATGCAGGGGGTAATTATGATCATTGCATAAAGAGCAAAAGGCACACAACAATCATGTACAAACATAATACAAAGGGACATAGAGATACAGTGTGATCCAAATACTGTAACCATGCTCATTAACTATATACAATATGCAAGGGCTAACTACATACATTATATATATATATACACACACACACACACACACACACACACAGCTCCAGCAGAGTTCTGGAACATGAAAGACAGTGAGGGCATTAGAGGGCTCACAAACTATTTAAAGAGACACTACTCAACTCAACATGAGCACCCATTGCAACACGATGGCTAAGAGGGCAAAAGTGATCCTGGGAAGCATAAGGAGGAGAATATCAAGTAGTTGTAGGGAGGTGTTATTACCACGGTTTATGACATTAGTGAGACTATTAATGGACTACTCCTATGTCCAGTTCTGGTGTCCACACTACAAACAGAATGCTGTCAAATTGAAAATGGTTCAGAAAACAGCAACAAAAGTTATGAATTTTGAAAAATTTGCTTTATATTAAGAGTCTTGAACTCAAATCAAAGCTCTTTCGTTTATCCAAGAGAAGGTTAAGCGATGACTTCATCACAGTCTATAAGTGTATACTTGGGATGAAGGTTTCTTAATGTTTTTAGGCCTGTTTAAAGTAGCAGACAACTGTATGACAAGACCCAGTGGTTGGAAGCTGATGCTATACAATTTCAGATTAGAAATGAGGTGGTGGTTGTTTTTACGAGGGCAATTAACCATTGGAACAATTTACTTATGGGCATGGTGGATTCTCTGACATGTTCAGCTTTAAATTAAGATGTTCTCACACAGATATGATCTAGCTCAACTAGATGCTATGCGGCTGATGCAAGAATCACTAGGTGAAGTTCTATCGTTTGTCTTATGCAGGAGGTCAGACTAGATGATCATATTGATCCCTATTCATTTAGCTAGGGATCTGTGGGGTTGTGGAATAGAGTTTCCAGCAGATTCCCAGCCACTTCTGTTTTTTCTGGCCCTGCCCACATGGCATCCATATCAGGTCTGCAGACCTGTGAGAGAATGTGGATTAGCAGCTGCACATCAAAACCTTATAAAATCTTTTTGATTGTTTTGTTCCCCACAATATGTTTTTAACATAGGAGACAAACATATGTCCCCCCACCGCATCCCACAGAGTTGCTGGTTATGCAGCTGCTCCATAATAGCAACTGATGTCAATGGGCGTATGCAGTGATTATATATAGTCAGACTATAGAATGTATCAATCTGAAAACAGAGGGGGAAATTCTGCTCTCAGCACCACCTGCCAAATCCCATCTCTAATATTCTGCATGCACAGAAATCTGGGTTAGTGGGGTTTCTCTCTCTCTCTTTTATATATATATAAAAACACAGACATAGCACACCAGGATTCTTCATAACAGTGGGTGTGGGTGCGCACTCACGTGTGTGTAATATTTGTAGAGAGTGTTGAATTATTCATTCTGAATTTTTACTTCCTTTCTGTAACTCATCTCACCTGAAACAGTCAGCCATCCCAGTGTAGTTGCAACAAATAAATACTCCTGATGTGAAAAACGGATACACAAGTTAATTGCTAATAACAAGAACAAACATGGAACAACAACCAGCTGGCAGCTATAATCGTTCAAAACAAAATCTCCATACTTCATAAATCATCATTCACACCAAGCCAGACTCAGTAAAGCACCTCAACCAGATGCTGCTGAATAAGTGAAATATTGCAACAAAACTTGTTTTTCTTTTGTGTCTACTTCTATTGTGACTCAAAAAGAGCTTCTCACCAGGGGCCGGGCCATGCCATGCATCGATTCATATGCATAGATCCTAGTCCAGCCAAAGGGAGTTTTACACATGGTCAAATCAATACTAAGATGCGGCCCTGAAACAGTTTTTAAAATAAACACAGCTCCATTGCTGGAGTCAAAGAGCAAAGAGCACTCTTTGTAAAGAGAGCAACTACAACTGGGGTCACCTCAGAAAACCCTGTTTTCCTTCTTCCCCCTCTCCTTCCTTTCCATCTCCTATTGCATTAACACTCAACACCTAGATTATTTCATCTATCCCTCCCCATGTATCCAAGTGCACCTCTCCTACTCACTTTCCAACAACATCTCCCCAGGGTATGGTACCACTTCCTGAAACCATACAGGGCTAAAACTAAACTTCCATCTCTCCTATTCCGTTGCCACTTTTCCTCCCCCTATCACCAGTCATAACTCCACTATCCTCTAGCCACTCAAGCTCACAACTTTGAAGGCCTTTCTTTCCTCTCTCCTCACACCTACGCTGTCACCAAATCTCTTGTTGTTGCCCTGTACCACACTTCTAAAATCCATCTCTACTACAAAGTTGATATAAAAGCTATATCAAAAATTCTACTCTGCAAAGAACAAAGTGCTGAGAGGATATGTAACCAGGGACTGGCAATACAGCATGAAGCAATAGATTACATCACATGATAGATTTTACTGGCTAACTTTTGAGCTTGGCTTTGAGTCAACAGCAAAGTAGCATCTCAATGAATAAGAATCCATTAAATTCAAGCTGGGAGAGTATGAAAGAGGGCCTTTTCTCCCACCCATATTTGAATTTTACCTGGGACAGCATGCTCTTTTAAAGTCTTCCCTACTCTTCAGTGTGCTGCTTTCCAATTTAGTTTTTAGATATACACTCTAGTATAAAATAGTTCTGCAAATATGAAGTACACCTGTATATTTTATATACTGTATATATTTTAAAGTCCTTATGTGGAAATACATTTACAAAATCTGTGACACAGGCTTTGGGGGTTTGGGATGATCTGAAGTTAGAGACATTCAGAAAATCCAGTCTTCATCACCAATGTAGAATGGTCTAAAAGATCATTATTGCAATTTTCTATTATATGCAATGAGATTGGGACACATTGTGCAAACGCATAATAAGAGAGACACGTATCCTCAAGGGTGCTTTGAAGCCAGTGGGAAGTTAGGTACCTAAATAGCTTTGAGACTCTGGGCCACAATCCCTGACCTGATGAGCTTAATCTAAATAGCTAAGAAACAGTGGGAGGGAAAATAGAGGTGAAGTGGCCTGACTCAGTTTACACAGCAATTTGGTGGCAGTCAAGAATGGAAACCAAGTCCAAGTCTCAGTCTAGTGCCCTACCTAGCAGACCACACTGCCTCAGGCATAGTAGTTCTTTGAAACGGCCTCTCGATATTCATACTTGTGAGAGGCATCTTCTAGTGCCACTAAACTTCAGGAATTTGGTAGAAAAGCTATACCCCTTTGGGACTGCACAAGTAACCCTGACTGTTTGGAGCTGACATAAGAAACTATGCAATCCAACCACCTTAATCTCTTCTTTCTATTGCTAGCTGCAGGTGAGGGCATTCAATTACTGAAGAGAGCTTTTCCTTGATTCATCCACCAAAATCTCCTCTTTTCTTATTATGGTGCTTGTAGATTTTGATCACTTTGATAGTTTGTAAGTAGTTTTGGTGCCTTGTGCAGTTTAAATTCCAGACCACCTCTGGCTCAGTTCCAGAACAACTTGTCTGATACAGACACTAAAGACCCAGAGGAGAAAAAAAAAACCGCTCCAAGTCCCATATATATTACAATGATCCACTCAACTACCCTACAGAGAGTCATCTCACTACATTTCAGAAATATGAATAATTTAAAATAGCCCAATTCTGAATTTGATAATTCCCTTGTATCTTGACTTTTTTTGTGAAGACATGAAACATTAACTACAACCTTCTTTAGCTGAGCAAGAGATCTGGCTTCATTACATATTATCTCTATTCAGTTCGGCATACTAGTTCTGCCAAGGTTTGACAAACCAACCACATTAAATTAAGGTTGTCAGAACTATACATTCAAATGTCCCCACCTGATCAAGCCAGTTTTCCTTGTGACCCCTGTGAATTAAATGGCCATGTTAGTTATTTTACGACCACTATACATTAAAATGCATGATGATTTCTGGACGTACCCAGCTGGATGAATTAAGGACATGTTTCAGCCTAAATGAATTTCCTTGCTTTAGGCAGCATGGGCAGGACTTTAAGGATGTGATTTTCAAAGCCATCTAAGAGATTTGGGTGTCCAGTTCCTATTAAATTTCTAATCCAGATCCATCCAAATGTGAAAATGTGATTTAAAAATCTCAACCGAAATATTTTTAAGCCTTTTTCCCCCCCTTGATAATATACTTTAATGGGGGAAGGAGGAGAATTTCTGGTCATTAAAAAACTGATAATATACTCAGTGAGCCAAGAAAAACAAACACACACACACACTTTTTAGGTTTTTCAGCAAAATACTCCAGCATTATCTTTTATGTCCGTAAGTCTCCTTCATCTGTTTCCCTGTTCAATACATCTCTGTTAAAGTTTGCATACTTCACATTTCTTTAAAGTCTCAGAAGTTCTGAAAGGGAAGTCTGAACTCGGATATATTTCCTTTCTAAAACTCTCAGCTGCAAACCAGATGAGGGACTATCAGATGAATACCAGTTAAAATTAATTTATAGCTACTTGCCTTTCAAAAATTTAGGACCCAATTCTGCAACCCACGTTCACAATGAGTAACCTATTCATGCTGGTAGTCCCATTGAATTCTCACTGCTACTAATTGCATGACAAGGCTGCAAAATTTGCCCTTTCATTAAGTAAATATAGAAAACTGCATTCTGTGTGGTTTCATTTTTTTTCCAGCAGAGACCTGGGTTGTATTTAACTGGTGCAGATATAGCCATTTCCAAAACTACAGAGGCAACCTATTTTCTCTTTTACAATTGACTTATCCTTAGCCAACGCCAGGACAAAATGTGGTCTACCATATTAAAGATGTACCGTTATGCTGTGCAACTCATGCTGTTACCAGTAGGAGTTTTCTGCACATGGAGGACTGCAGGATCAGCTGTCCACATTTAAAAACACAATGAAATATCAATGTAAACAGCTGTCTGTTCTCCCAGTCAAATTTGAGTGACTGAAGGGAATTATCCGCTCCCTTCATGTGCGTCCGTAATTTCCATTAATAGTAAAGGGTGTTATATATGCATATGTTCAGAGATGACCAGCGCTTTAAGTATTACCTACTGTAAACAAATGCTTTACACAGTTCATTTGGATTCCGTGAATCTTCTGCATATTAAAAAAGCACTTGCCGTAGACTCAATAGATTCAATTATGCAGCATAAGGAAGTACCAACATAATCTAATTACCTCCTAATGAAGAAGTCAATGTGTTACTCAAGCTATTAGCATGGGAGCTTTAAGTAAACGCAATTTATTTAGGAGCCAAATATTATGAGCCACGTAGGACCAGATCAGTGACCTCCCTGCCTGCCTATGTGGGGGGTTACTTTACTTCCCTCTGCCAGCTACCCTGCACACACCTGCCCTGCACTCCCAAATATGCCAACCAGTGCGGCTGCACCAGGGAAATAAGCTGTGCCAGCTACACGGCTGGTGCAGGGTACATCCCCTTTCCAAGCAGGAGATAGCTGACAGGGAAGTTGTGACCAAGTCATAATCTGTTTCCTAGCCTAGTTTATGGCTGCACTGCCCCTACACCGGGCTTGTGACAAAGTAACAATTGATCTCATAAGAAGTAGAAGCTGCTGATACAGATACAAAATATTCTTCATACAAAAGCTATTTTTAACCGTAGGAGTTAACAAACATGGCCAGACCCATTAGGAGCCAACCATAAGTGATTAAACTATACAGAGGGCCAGATCCTCAACAGTATAAATCAGCATAGCTGAGTGAAATCAACAATTAACAGCAGTTGAGGACCTGGCCCTCATTATTTAACTGGTTCTCAGGGTCAGACTCAGATTTACAATGGTGTATCTCTTCTGTCAGGTGAAGTCTGCAGCAACAAGGGCTGAGTTCAATATCTAGGGGTTCCTCTTAACATTACAACACAGAACTGGCTTGAGCCCCCACCCTGTAATGGGGGGAAACTTAACTGCATCCCGGCTGCCTCTAAGAGGCAATTGTGACAGTGTACCCCATAAGGCTTTATGGGGAGGGGGTGCTTATAAATGTATGTATGACATAACTGGAATATGTTTTGTGCTGCCTGTGCCAGGTAACATATCTCCGTAAAGGTTATGGTCTACTATATCTATTCATCCTATTTGTACATATATATATATCATTTTCTACTTGAGGTTAAGAATATGGGCTGTATGCTCTAAGGTGCCACAAGTACTCCTGTTCTTTTTGGTTTCTAAGTAAGCTTTGGGAGGCATTTGGTCAGCTTCTTTAGGAAGGAATTCGCCAGGTTAAGTACCTGATCAGGGAACAATGCATCTTGGAATGCTCCAATCCACATAAGAAGTCTTCCTGGAGACATGCAAGATTCCATGTGGGCAATGGCTTCAGCCTGTAAAGACTGAGTCATGCAGGGACATGTGACTTGCCCAG
>NW_020664463.1:11453355-11455365 GCF_002925995.2 Terrapene triunguis | reverse complement strand
AGAAGCAGGGGTAGTCTTGGCACATCGGGTGGCAGCTCCCAAGGGGGGAGTGAAATCAACAATTAACAGCAGTTGAGGACCTGGCCCTCATTATTTAACTGGTTCTCAGGGTCACACTCAGATTTACAATGATGTATCTCTTCTGTCAGGTGAAGTCTGCAGCAACAAGGGCTGAGTTCAATATCTAGGGGTTCCTCTTAACATTACAACACAGAACTGGCTTGAGCCCCCACCCTGTAATGGGGGGAAACTTAACTGCATCCCGGCTGCCTCTAAGAGGCAATACTTACCCACTCTCAAGCACTGAGTCAGTGTATAACGGAAAAAGAACAGGAGTACTTGTGGCACCTTAGAGACTAACAAATTTATTAGAGCATAAGCTTTCGTGGGCTACAACCCACTTCTTCGGATGCATATAGAGTGAAACATTGAGGAGATATATATACACACATACAGAGAGCATGAACAAGTGGGAGTTGTCTTACCAACTCTGAGAGGCCAATTAAGTAATTGCCTCCACTGCACCCCCTACACAGTTGGCTGTTCTAGGTCAGCAAAGCCCCAGAGTTCAGAGGTGTATTCATGTGGGTTCACCTCCCACCCTCTGGTGCTTCAGATACCAAGCACAGGGCAGGCAGAATGGACAGGGATAGAGCAGAGAGGAGAAAAGCACAGGAAAAGGAGAGACATAAGCAGCAGGAGATGCTAGCCCTTCTCAAGCAGCAAACAGACATGCTGGAGACTCCTGCTGACCTTCAGGCTCTGACCTGTGCTCACCTCCCTCTGCAACCCATAGAGAACTATATTCTGGGACCTCCCTACACACACCCCACATTCCCGGGGCATCCAGGGCCATGGCATTACCCCTACCACGCCACCCCAGGGGTGAGTACAGACAATCACAGCCGCACTAACACCAACCGTGTTTCTTACAAGTCAGTGTGTGTGTTTGTGAAAGGAAAATGACTGTTCTTTCCCAAGGTTCTTTTCCCTTTATTTATAAAGTTTCATTCACTTACTTGTATGTCTGTTTGCAGTGGTTTGGAATAAAAGTCTATTTATGAAAACAATCATTTTATTAGTTCACACTATAGGCTGGCTGGGGCGGACATCATTCATAGCTAATAGCAATAGGTGCATTTGCAATGTTGTATTGCCACACACACACACACACACACCACACCAAGATTTATACTGGGGTGCAAAAACAAAAAAACAAAAAAAAAAACCCAATGCCAGGAAGTGCACACATTACTGTGCCTCACTGTTAAAATGGTCTTTCAAAGCCTCTCTGAGCCACATAGCTCTCCACTGAGTTCTTCTTATAGCCCTGTATCTGGCTGCTCGAATCAGCAGACAACTGTTCCACCTCCATCCTCCACTCCACTGGAAAATTTTTCCCCTTTGTGTCACATATTATGAAGCACACAGCAGGCAGCTATAACCACTGGAATATTTTTTTCACTGAGGTCTAATCTATGCATAGACAGTGCCAGCGGCCTTTCAAACACCTAAAGACACATTCAACTTTCATTCTGCACCTGCTGAGCCTGCAGTTGTTGCACTCCTTGCTGCTATTGAGGTGGCCGGTGTGTGGCTTCATCAGCCATGGGAGTAAGGGGTAGGCTGGGTCTCCCAGAATCACTATTGACATTTCAATATCTCCAATGGTAATCCTCTGGTCTGGAAAGAAAATCCCTGCTTGCAGATTTCTGAACAGGCCTGTGTTCTTAAAGATGTGTGCGTCATGCTCCTTCCCTGACCAGACCACACTGATGTCAGTAAAATGTCCTGGTGATCCACTAGGGCTTGCAATACCATAGAAAACTAGCCCTTGCTGTTAATGTACTGTGTGGCAAGATGGTCTGGTGCCAAAATAGAGATATGCATGCCAGCTATCGCTCCACCGCAGTTCAGGAACCTCATTGCCAAAGAAGCATCCAGTATGTCCTGCACATTGCCAAGGGTCACAGTCCTTTGTAGCAGGACACAATTAATGGCCCTGCACAC
>NW_020664463.1:11434650-11448355 GCF_002925995.2 Terrapene triunguis | reverse complement strand
AGGGTCACAGTCCTTTGTAGCAGGACACAATTAATGGCCCTGCACACTTGCATCACAGCAGCCCCCACAGTGGATTTCCCAACTCCAAATTGATTCGTGACTGATCGGTATCAATCTGACATTGCAAACTTCCACACAGCGATCGCCAATTGCTTCTCCACTGTCAGAGCAGCTCTCGTTTTGATGTGGCTGCGCCAGAGGGCTGGGGTGAACTCTGCACACACTTCCAGGAATGTGGCTTTGCGCATCCAGACGTTCTGCAGCCACAGTTCAGCTTCCCATATCTGCATAATGATCAATCCCACCAGCCAGTGCTTGTTTCTCAGGCCCAGAACCAGCACTCCACTGTCAGCAGCTGCTCCGTGAATGCCAACAACCACCTTGAAAAGAATTGTTTCTTTCTATGTCCCACAGCAAGCTAGCATTCCCCACTGCTCCTTTGGCAGCTCTGCAACTACTGCAGGATCAGGCACATTGTGCTTGCAGCGCTCATCATTATAACACAAAGTTGGGCAGGATCCACGCTTCTTGCAGAGAAAGTGGACGTGCGGGTTTGTGGGGCTTTTGAAAAGAGGCATGAAACATTATGGGGTGCAGATAACATTATGAGATGGAGAAAACTGCATCATGGGACACTGAAATCATGTTCCCAGTCACCCCTGCATGCACAGGTGCCGGCTTCTAATTTTTCCCAGGGGTGCTCAAACTCAGGCCCTGCCCAAACTCCACCCCTTCCACCAAGCCCCCACCTCCACCCAGCCCAACCCCACCCCTTTCCTGACCCACCTCTTTCTACCCCATCCCTGCTCCTCCCCCTCTCTCCCAGCGCCTCCTGCATGCCACGAAACAGCTGTTCCCCTCCCTCCCAGTGCCTCTTGCACACTGTGGAACAGCTGTTTCATGGGATGCAAGAGGCACTGGGAGGGAGGGGGAGGAGTTGATTGGTGGGGCCGCTGGCGGGCGGAAGTGGAGGGAAGCTTGGCTGCCAGTGGGTGCTAAGCACCTGCTAATTTTTTTCCATGGGTGCTCCAGCCCTGGAGCACCCATGGAGTCAGCGCCTATGCCTGCATGCCTCATTTGCCCCCATGAGTCATTGCAAACCCTTCCCAAAAAAATCAGCCTCTGCTAGATGGTGGCGAGTTGCACAGTGGGATACCTACCCATGGTATTGATGCAAGCACTGGAGGTAAGGACCCACAACGCTGATACAAGGAGAGTAGTGTGGATATACAAAAGCGATGTAATTACTACGGTGGCTGTACATCAAAGTAACTTGGGTTGACTTAATTTTGTAGCATAGACTTGCCCTAAATCTGCAGCAGACTACTGAGGGGTGGGCTCACACCCCAACTTGCCATGAACTAAATATCTGTACAGAAAAGCCCTTAGTGTCTCTTTGCCTTACTTCCCCAGAATGTAAAATGAACATAATAGTACATCCGTACCTCACAGGGATGCTGTGAGGATAAATACATTAAAGACTGTAAGATGCTCAGGCACTACAGTAATACAAATACCAAAAATACAGAGCTTTCCTAACTTGGACCCCTCAGAACCTGCATTTGGGTACCACAGCTGAAGAGTCCTGCACAGGCCTTGATGGAGTGAGATGGCCAGCTAGGGTAGAATTTTCCAAAGTGGGTTAGGAGAAGTTCTACTGAAAGTAATTGGGATTTGTGCACCCAAGGGCATGCCTGCATGGTGGGGTAATGTGCACAATGGGGTGGGGGGAGTGATTTCTAAGTGTATTAACATGTTGCACATTAATTGGTACATGTAGACCCTCCCAGTGCACACTAAAGGTTTCCTTGTGTGCTTTAACATAGAGATAGGGAACTTTTAGGTGCATAGAGACCCTGCTGGTGTGCACTAATCATGCCCAACATGATAGTGCGCTTTAGAAATCACTCCCCCATTGCAAAACATTATCCCACCAGGTACACAAGCGCTAAGTAATTCAGCAGCTTTTGAAATCCCACCTATCGTGCTTACTTAGCTGTTTAACCCCACTGGCATAGTATAAATCTGTGCCCCATTCAACTGCTATATATGAGAATCCCATCCTGAGGAATGAGATCAGGGGAGGTACTGACCAGGTGCAGGACTAAGTGAGTCGCAGTGCAAAGAGTGCCTCCAACTGATAACCTCTGTTTAAGAAGCTTTGGTTTTGTTTCTTAATTGAATACATTCCTAATCCCTCTCTTTTTAAAAAGGTTTTACAAAACTTTGGAAATTACGTCCGAAAAGCCACATTAAAGGACTATTAAGGTTGCAAAGTTAAGCATTCAAAAGTAGGAAATGCTAGAATTCAGATTGCTCATGTATAAGGAGAATGATCAAAAAAACAAATCTTGAAAGGTACCCAGTCAGTGAACACTGTCCATCTTGAGCACTCAGTGAGGCTGGAGTGAATTTAATAGGCAGCAGGTTTAAAACAAACAAAAGGAAGTATTTCTTCACACAACGCACAGTCAACCTGTGGAACTCCTTGCCAGAGGATGTTGTGAAGGCCAAGACTATAAACAGGGTTCAAAAAAGAACTAGATAAATTCATGGAGGATAGGTCCATCAATGGCTATTAGCCAGGATGGGCAAGGATGGTGTCCCTAGCTTCTGTTTGCCAGAAGTTGGGAATGAGCGACAGAGGACGGATCACTTGATGATTACCTGTTCTGTTCATTCCCTGTGGGTCACCTGGCATTGGCCACTGTCAGAAGACAGGATACTGGGCTAGATGGACCTTTGGTCTGATCCAGTGTGGCCATTCTTATGTTCTTATGAGGTGTCACGGATCTAGGAGAGTGCCCCCTCTGGACCACTCACCAGACTCCTGTGAGTGGATTCAACTACTGGATCTCATGTGCTTTAAGCCTTGGGAGTCTGAAATCAGTCCAGGCACTGCCCTTAGCTTGAGGTCCTTAGACACACCCTTGGAGCACTGATCCTCTGTCTAGCACACCCCCATTCTCAACCCCTGAGACCTATGACTTTGCCATCCAACTTGCACATCCTTGTTACCCATGCTGAACCCCAGGCTCCCTCACAGGCTGTGTTCATACTCCCTCCCAGAACTCCAGCCATGTGGGTGTTCTGGACCCACAGTTTACCTCTTCAAAGGGCACATGGTAGATGAAGCACATATCACAGAATCTTGTGCAAAGTAATCCTCTAAGGGTACGTCTATACTTACCTCCGGGTTCGGCGGTAAGCAATCGATCTTCTGGGATCGATTTATCACGTCTTGTCTAGACGCGATAAATCGATCCCGGAAGTGCTCGCCGTCGACACCAGTACTCCTGCTCCGCGAGAGGAGTATGCGGAGTCGACGGGGGAGCCTGCCTGCCACGTGTGGACCCGCGGTAAGTATCTTGTAGTTTGAACTAAGATACTTCGACTTCAGCTACGTTATTCACGTAGCTGAAGTTGCATATCTTAGTTCGAACTAGGGGGTTAGTGTGGACCAGCCCTAAGACACCATTGCTCATTATGCATGAGAGCAGACGGTCCAGATCATACAGCAAAACAAACAAACATCCCGATTGATCATCACTGCAATTTCAATAGCATTACCACTGGCATCAAAATGGAGTAACAAAAAGGTGAATCAAGCCCTATGTTCTGAGTTGATTTGACGGGTAGCAGTCTACTAGATAGGAGCAAACACTGATTCCCACAGATGTATTGGGTCTATAAGCATAGATTTCTTTACACTGCATTAATGGAATGTTAGCTGTATAATGTAGCACCTAGACCTGTGAATACCCAAAAGGTAAAGAACTACCAACTTCTGATGGAAGATATATAGCAGTAGGAATTTATTACCTAGCACCTCATCAGGATGGTGACAGTGATTGTGAAATGCTCACGGAGATTAGAAAGGCTACAAAAACAGAAAACCCAATAATAATGGAGGATTTCAACTAACCCCATATTGATGGGTACATGTCGCCTCAGGAGGGGATGCAGAGATGAAATTTCTAGACACCATTAATGACTGCTTCTCAGAGCAGCTAGTCCTGGAACCCATAAGGAGAAAGGACTAAATCAAGAATTGCCTAAGGGGCACACAGGATCTGGTCTAAGGGGTGAATATACCTGAACCACTCAGTAATAGTGACCATAATGTAATTAAATTTAACCTCCTTGTAAGGGGGGGAAATACCAGAGAATTCCACCAGGGTAGCATTTATCTTCAAAAAGGGGAACTACACAAAGAGGAGGAAGCTAGTTAAATGGAAATTAAAAGGTTTAGTAACAAGAGTGAAATGCCTCCAAGCTGCAGGGTAGCTATTTTAAAATACCATAATAGAGGCTCAGACTAAATGTATACCCCCCCAAAACCAGCAAAAAAACAAAACAGTAAGATGACCAACCATGGCTAAACAGAGTAAAAGAGGCAGAGTAAAAAAAGACATCCTTTAAAAATCGGAAGTTAAATCCTCCTGAGGAAAATAGAAAGGAGCATAAACTCTAGCAGGTCAAATGTAAAAGTGTAATTAGGCAGGCCAAAACAATTTAAAGAGCAGCTAGCAAAAGACAAAAAAAAATGCTGTTAGTTTTAGTAAGTACATGAAAAGCAGGAAGCATGCCAAACAATCAGTGGGGGCCATTGGCAGACATGCCAAACCCATGGGGAAAAGAAAAAAAAAACACGCAGAAATTGGGCTTCGTTTTGGCTTAATTGGCTTGTGAGTTGTTGGCTAGTTTTGGGCTTGTAGCTTTTGGGGCTTGTAGCTTGTTTTTTTTTTTTTTTAAATCAGCACCCAGCAAGCGGGGGTAAGAGGGGGGGAGAAGAGAGTCAGGGTGCACAGCGGGCCCACCACAGTCCCAGACTGCACGCCGGGGGATCTAGTCACAGAGTGTTGGGGTTCTTAGGGATTGGCTTGTTTTGAAATGGGATTAGCTTGATTTTTAGCTTTTTGTGAACGTTGGGATGCTTATTTACCGTGTGAAAGTTGGCAACTGTGGCCATTGGATGATCGAGGTGCTACAGGAGCACTCAAGGAACACAAGGTTATTGTGGAGAAGCTAAACTCTACATCAGTTTTCACTGCAGAGAATGGGAAGGAGATTCCCACATCTGTGCCATTCTTTTTAGGTGACAAATCTGAGGAACTGTCCCAGATGAGGTGTCAACAGAGGTGGTTTGGGAACAAATTGATAAATTAAACAGAAATAAGCTACTAGAACCAGCTTGTGTTCACCCAAGAGCTCTGACGGAATATGAAATTACAGCACTACTAACTGTGATATGTATCCTATCACTTAAATCAGCCTCTGTACCAAATACAAATAACTGGTGTGATGCCAATTTTTTTAAAAAACACTCCAGAGGCTATCCTGGTAAATACAGGCTGGTAAACCTAGCTTCAGTACCAGGGAGATTGGTTGAAACTATAGTAAAGAACAGAATTATAAGACACCTAGATGAACACAATTTGTTGGAGAAGAATCAACACAGATTTTGCAAAAGGAAATCATGCTTCACCGATCTATTCCAATTTTTGAGGTTGCATGTCAACAAGCATGTTGAGAAGGGTGATCCTCTGGGTATAGTGTATGTGGACTTCATAAAGCCTTTGACAAGGTGCCTCACTGAAGGCTCAAACAAAATAAGCAGTCATGGGATAAGAGGAAAGGTTTTCTCATAGATCTGTGACTGGTTAAAAGATAGGAAACAAAGGGTAGAAATAAATGGTCAGTTTTCACAGTGGAGAGAGGTAAATAGCAGGGTCCCCAGAGAGCTGTACTGGGACCAGTGCTGTATATATATTCATAAATCATCTGGGAAAAGGGGAAAACAGTGAGGTGGAAAAGTTTGCAGAGGATACAAAGCTACTCAAGATATTGCAGTCTGCTTTGGATTTGCCTGAGTTACAAAGGGATTTCACAAAACTGGGTGACTGGGCAATAAAAGGGGCAATGAAATTCAATGTTGATAAATGCAAAGTGATGCACATTAGAAAACATAATCCCAACTATATATACAAAATAAAGGGTCTAAATTAGCTGTTACCACTCAAGAAAGATGTTGAAGTCATTGTGGATAATTCTCTGAAAACATCCGCTCCAAGTGCAGCAGAAGTCCAAAAAGCTAAAGAACATTAGGAACCATTAGGAAAGGGATAGATAATAAGATAGACAATATAATAATGCCACTATATAAATCCATGGTGCGCCCACACCTTGGATACTGCGCACAGTTCTGGTTGCCCCATCTCAAAGAAGAAAAAGTACAGAGAATGGCAACAAAAATTATTAGGGATATGGAACAGTTTCTGTATGAGGTGAGATTAAGAAGACTGGGACTGTTCATCTTAGAAGAGAGACGACTAAGAGAGGATATGATAAAAAAGTCTATAAAATCATTAATGGTGTAGAGAAAGTGAACACCACAATAACCAGCGGTCACCAAGTGAAATTAATAGTCAGCAAGTTTAAAACAACCATAAGGAAGTACTTCTTCACACAACACAGTCAACCTGTGGAACCCATTGCCAGGGGATGTTATGAAGGCCAAAAAATATAGTTGGGTTCATAAAAAGAATTAGATAAGTCCACGGAGGATAGGTTCATCGATGGCTATTAGCTGGAATGGTCAGGGATGCAACCACTTGCTCTGGGTATCCCTAAACATCTGACTGCCAGAAACTGGGACCATTTGATAATTGCCCTGTTCTGTTCATTCCCTCAAAAGCATCTGGCACCGGCCACTGTCAGAAGACAGGATCCTAGGCTAGATTGACCATTGGTGTGACCCAGTATGGCCATTCTTGTGTTATTAAGTAAATGAGTATTATTACGGTTAGAACAATATATATTGTGCCTCAGCCTACATACACTATGGCAAACTACCATAAAGTGTATTTTGCTCCTTGGAAGATTTATAAGCTTGGGCTATCCCAAAATGCAACCTACATTATTTTCCTATGTATTGATCTAGACTAAGTAGTTATACTATGTCACTGTTCTGAGCAATGTGTGACATTGGCCACATCCTAAGAGGAACTGATCACTCACAACCCCTAGGCAGCATGGACTAATAGCTAGGGCCCTGGGCTGGGAATCAGGAGGTCCAGGTTCTTCTCCAAGCTCTGCTACTGATGTATTGTGTGACCTGGATCAAGTCACTTCACCTCTTTCTCCTCTACCTTTTTTTATTCTTTATCCATTTAGCTCTTTGGGGCAGACTGTTCCTCTTACTTTATGTCTGTAGTAAATAATCAACAACATTGACTTGCAAATGCTCAGCACCTCTCAGGATCAGGCCCATAGTCATTTGCAAAGGTTGTATACTTGATAACACCTAGCACAGGGGTTCTCAAACTGGGAGTCAGGACCCCTCAGGGGGTTGCAAGGTCATTACGGGGGGGGGGTGTCGTGAGCTGTCAGCCTCCACCCCAAACCCCACTTTGCAGCCAGTGAAAGGGGTCACCAGTAGAAAAGTTTGAGACCCACTGACCTAGCACATTTATAGCATTTGTTATTGTCAGACTGAATAACCCTCTCAGTGCTTATGTAAACTATCCTAATAGCTGTTTAGAAACATGAAGTGATTTCTCAAGGTCACAAAATGAGTCAGTGGCAGAGTATCTGGATTGGACACTAGTTTCCTATTCAGTGTCCTGTACATAAGGTATTAACAACATCAATAAGAATAAGATTTATTTAGCACTTATATAGTCCCAGTGGCTCCAATCATAGAATCATAGACTATCAGGGTTGGAAGGGACCTCAGGAGGTCATCTAGTCCAACCCCCTGCTCAAAGCAGGACCAATCCCCAGACAGATTTTTACCCCAGTTCCCTAAATGGCGTCCTCAAGGGTTGAATTCACAGCCCTGGGTTTAGCAGGTCAATACTCAAACCACTGAGCTATCCCTGCCCCCTAATAGCAATGAGTGATGTTAACTCACAGGAGGAACAGGTGCATAGTACTTTGTGTTTTCAGGGTGTTCTACAAGCATTAATACTTACTAGATCAACTGTAGTAGCCAAGGTGGATTGATTTAAATCAAAATGGTTTAAATCACTGATTTTCATCAGGATTTAAAATCAGCAAGCAGGAAGAATTATTTAAATAAGCCATTTTAAGTATGTTTTGCATTTGTACTTTTTAATTATTTTCCTAAACAAAGTTGATCCGCATTGGTCAGTAACTATTAAAACATGGACTTGCAATTAAATGTAACCTTTACACTGGTTTGGTGCTTCTTTTTGCTAACCAGGAGGAAACAGTGCATCTATACATATGTATTTAATCAATTATATAGCTTGACTTACATTCATTCAGATTCTTAATTTTACATTTTTATTATATTAAGAAATGCATCATTCAGCATTTTCTATTTACTAGATGGCTAATCTTTTACTTATGATGTGTGTCAAGCTGTGTTTGGATTGACATTTAAGTTCAATTAAAAATGCAAAAAGCAGCATTTTACTTTTTTAAAATTCAATAAAGCTACCTTAAGTGTTCTGGATAGAAAAGAAAAAAGTTTATCACAACGTGTTTTGCATTTAAAATTAACTGATTTATTAAACCAATAATTTACTATTCTTAGTTAGTAAATTATTTATGGTCACTATCGCCTTCAAGATTTTAGATCTCATCCTTTCACACCTAAACTTTTATTCATACACTGGAAGAGGAGAACAAGCTCTCCTGCTTTTGCAACTCCCAACTGGTTTCTTAATTTTGAATGAAGTAGTCTTTGAACTGAACTAGTTTAATAAACTGAAATTCTCTCTGCACCTACAGAAGAGGATACTGCTGTCAAAAGTTGGTTTAGCTGTCAAACTCTGGTTCCCGATGCTTAGTCAGTAGCTTCCTCCAGTTCTGTGATTTGATGTTGTTTAAAATTTATTACCAAATTTTACCACTTAATATTATTTCGGGTATTTAATTTAAAATTATTTCATAGATTGACATGTGTTAAGGTCTAAACTTACTACAAAATTAAGAAAGTGTAATGTATAAAGAAAATCCAATTTTTTTTATTTAAAAAGTGCTTTTTTTTTATTCAACTTGCTATTAATTCACTGTACATGTATTTTTTCCTTCGCATTTCAAGACAAATATGTCATGCTCTTCAACAACAACAATAATAAAAGGCTACTGTCCCTTGCCATGTTCTTGGGCAACAAGACAATCAGCATCCACAATGAAGGAGGAGAAATTTGGGAAGGAAATGAATTTTAGTGTCTGTTTTAGACTCCAACCAAGCAAGCGCTTACACAGCTGATTAGTCAAACTCATCAATAGGACTACTTAAATGAATAAGTTAAGCATGTGCTAAAGTATTTGCAAGATCAGGGTCCTTAGAAGAGCTGTGCAAAAAAAAAAATTGGGCAAACAGTAAACTGACTGAAAAGTTCATTTCTAGGGTACCTGAACTAATCAAATAGTTTTGAAAATGTCATTTTGAAATCAACCTCAACATTTTTTCCCCCCACCCCCCTCCAGTTTTTCATTTCAGTTTTGGTTCAAAAACTCCCCCTCCCCCAGATTTTTTGGTTCAACCACCAAACTAAAAATAGCAATTATTTGTTCAGCTCTACTTAGAAGGGATTGTTTTAAAATAAACAATGAGACAATATAGGTTTACAGTTAAGCTATTTCCCATTACACTGTCTTCTTGACACTTATAGGCAAACATTTTTATATTTTTCAGAAAATTATAATGATGTGCCTCAAGATGGGAGAGGTAAGTTTAGAATGCAGCGAGCAGCTTTCAAGAGCGAACTATCCAAGTGAATGACAGACAAACAAACAAACAAAGATGACACCGCCAGATGGAGTTTGGTCAAGACATCTGACAATCACCTCCTATCAACTTACAAAAACAATGTTGTAAGAGTTCAGAAAACGGTCTGTAAGCAATATTTTAATTCTAGGTCAAGATTATTATTTTGAAAGGAAACATCGTATTTGATGGAAAGCTCAATACAGTGAAATGCAAGTTGCTCTTGCAAGATCCAAGCCAAGGTAGACATGGACAACAAGACAAACCTTTGGCAGATCAACTTTCTTTGCCTCCCCATCCATCAATTGCCATTTGAGCCTAATCTGTGTCAGAATACTGAATGTGAGTTATTCCAAAGTTCTCTGGTGAACATTATGTCACAATAGGGTAGATGCTGACATTCCCAGTCACTGTTCCCGCAACATCACACTTCACAAAGGGACCCCTCATCCAATTAGAGTGCAGGGTAGTAGTCATTTCAGTCCCTGATTCTGTTCATTTTATTCACAGCAATGAGACTGGCATGATATCATCAAATTCCTGAGCACAACAAGTGGCCTCAACTGTACGTGCCCTCCAGAGGAGGGTACAAACATTTAAAAACAATTAAAAAAAGGACAACCTCTCCCCTTCCTGAACCTGATTGGAAACGAAAAGAAAAATCCCTCCGATTACAATAGCAATAACACCACTACCCCTCTGTTTTACAAGGCAATAATCCAATTCCCTCAGGCTGATAGTTATTCAGCAATTGATTGGTCTCATAATTTATCCCCCTCAGGAATGGGAGGATTGCTTTGCAAGCCAGAACAGCAATGGGATACCGAGTCGCCGCGTGTTGCAATAGCCTGACTATATTTTATGGTAGGGATTTAACTTGAAGACATACAGTATATTTTATATCGGGGTGGCCACATTTACTAACCCTCCGAGCCACATACAATAATCTTCAGAAGTTTGAGGGCCGGGCGCACCTGCTGGGGCTTGGGGCTTCAGCAGGAGCAAGGCTGAAGCCTCGAGCCCCAGCAGATGCTTCCCATGGGGGTGGAGCCCCGAGATCCCCCCTCTCCACAGGGCAGAAGCCCCTAGCCTTACCACCCTGCCTCAGGGCAGAAGCCCTGAGCTCCACTCCCCGCCCCCGGTCTGGTAGGTGGAGAACAGGGGAAGGAGGGCTCTGTGAACTGCATTTTAACTGTAAAAGAGCCACATGCGGCTCGCGAACCACAGTTTGGTCTCCCCTGCTTTATATCAATCATTCCTGTGAAATGAGGTCATGCAGCAAGACTTCGTTTTATACAGAGCACCTGGTGACTACAACCAAACAGAGGAATTCCTCTGGAATCACAGTACTCAACACAGCCACATTAGTGCCAAACTAATTCAGCATAGCTAATATTATTTCGACCAACACCAAATGATCTGACTATGACTTAGTCACACATATTTGAGAGCATCATCAATAGCAGGAACACTTTCCATGTCTACTGAGTAACATGAAGTCTTCTGTTAAAACTTCTTTGCACTGAGTGCATTTTTCTTTTTTCTACTGAACAGCTAAGGGATACATTATTACTGGACACTTTGGGCCAAATTATGGCTGCCTTGCAGAAGTGCATTAGATAAGGAAAAGCACAGAGGCATCAGTGCTGGAGAGCAGAAGCCAGCCAATCTTGCCTGCAGCAGTCCAGTTCTCAGAGGAGGCCTGCCTGAGTAGGACAGGGACATCTCTATGTCCCACCTCATTGCACGCCAACCAGTCAATACAAAACATCACTGGGGGAAGGGCATACTATACCTAATGAAAAGGTGTAGCAAGTGCCACAGGTAAGCATGCTTCCCCCTCAGCACCCTTGCAGGCATTGGACTTGCTCCTGCTCCACGCAGAATGCCTGCAGCATCCCGTCTGTGAACGGTATTCAGATGCTCCCCTTTTCCCTGCACGTGATTCAGTTTGTAGAGCCATACTAGAGCCTTTAAAGTCGTACTGTGGTATTGCACATGGTGGGAAATGTAGCACTCCAAGTAAAGGGAGTCAATATTTTTTAAATTCTCAATTCACTTTAAACCAGGGAGCTTTTAGTTTTCTAAAAATAGCGTTTCATTATACCGTAGCAGCAGCATTCAAAGCACTTTAGTTGAAGTTGGGACAATAAGAGCTCCATCAAAGAGGTATTAGAGAGCGTTTTCAGATACTGGTACAAATACAGCATTGGTTTTTGCAAAAATAGTACTTAGCCTGAGCAAAGGGGCTGAGCTTGCATGGAAGGGAGAGAACACACACAGTGGAGCTGTGAGATGGAAGTCTCTTTCCCAACTTGCTAGTAAGGGCCAGAAAAATCATATAGCCAAAAGTAACACTGATTCTGGCCATGCCTCCATGGGCAATGTACCTCCTTTTTTTCCCTAGCTGCCTTCCCTTGCAAAGACCCTTCCCCCCCCCCCCCCCCCGAGGTTATATCTACAATACACAGAGTCTCCTTGCACAAGTTTTTTGCTACTTATTCCTTTCCCCCCCATCACAGCATCGCAGGTCCATGGACCTGATACACATACGTAAGGTACCACAGGATCAAGTCTACAGAAGTTTGGGAACCATTTGTTACAAACAGGAATAGTGATAGAGGCACTTAGCACTTCCAAGGATCAGGCCTGCTCTATTATTCATCGTTCACTGTGTGATGCCTACCTCAGCACAACAGGCTGAATTAAGGTTGGAATGTCAGACTTTAAAGTCAACTTAGAAATCAAACTTCTCCGTAATATTTTAACTTCTATAGTACTACAAGAAGCATTTGTGCTTACTATCAATGAAAGACGAGAGAAAAAATATTTCACCATTTTTTCCAGTTTGTTTACTTTAGAGTTGACTGCACTTTGGGCTTCTCTAAACTTGAAATACTACTGCGGTGCTGCAGCTGTGCCGCTGTAGTGCTTCAGAGTAGACACTACCGGCATCGACGGGAGGGGATCTCCTGTCAGCAATAGTTAATCTACCTTCCTGACAGGCAGTAGCTAGGTTGATGGAAGAACTCTTCCGTCGACCTAGCACTGTCTACATTGTGGGTTAGGTCGACTTAACTACATTGCTCAAGGATGCGGATTTTTCAGATCCCTGAGCGACTTAGCTAGGTCAACCTAACTTTTTAGTGTAGGCCAGGCCTTTGTAGTAGTCAGTTTCTCGGTTTCTCCTGTAGAGTCAATTTCCCCTTTCATTTGTGTGGATCTATCATGCAGCAATGAGAGTGAGACAGTTAGAAAACAGAAGAATGTGATCGTAAAAATCACAAAAGCTGGCAAAGGGACTCAGGAGTGAGTGAGCCTTAGAACTCACTTTTCTTAAATTAATAGTTTTCACATTGTTGGTGTCCCTTTACAAGTCTTGAGTTTTGTCCATTCAGGTCTCAACTTTAATAATACTGAAACAATGTGTTAGATACCAATAGCTGTTTCCAAACTTCAGCTGATTGATTTTAACCTTGCACAACATAAAATGGATTCTCTGGGCTAGATTCTGATCTTGAGCACTATTTTACACCAGTGTAACTCCATTCACTTCAGTGGAGTAACTCCAGACTTACAACACTGAGAGAATCAGGCCAACAGAGAATATTCTCCATTAAAATAAATGAATATTTTCTGCAACTCGGCAACTTTACAATCAACAGAATTGTTTCCTGTACATAGTCATTCAAACAATCTCCTTCAAAACAAGAAAAGCAAACTCTTCCTAAGTGTTTTTTTTAAAAACTACCTACTTTTATTGTGAGGTTATTGCCACCATAGAGATCTTTGTAAAAAGCTTATGTTCATGAAGGAATTTGTATTAGATACTGGTTTGTGTGACTTACTGTATTTTGTAAGGGTTTTTTCCCTTTGGGAATTGTGTTATTAATGAGCAGTTTTATGCTTTATTTCTGGTATGTGTACACATTGTAATTGATGTGCTTTTTTTTTTTTTTT
>NW_020664463.1:11374975-11434550 GCF_002925995.2 Terrapene triunguis | reverse complement strand
TTGTAATTGATGTGTTTTTTTTTTTTTTTTAAATCTCTGTACAGAACAGATTGATATTAGGTAGATACTCACTGGCTGAAGTTTTCATATTGTCTACAAATTTACACGTGGATAAATCCATATCATAACGGAGGCACAACAGTTCATCTATCGTCAGTAAAAAAAAAAAAAAAAAAAAAACGCATATACCCTATATATTGTACTTGAATATTGGATCTTGACTAAAACGAATATTAGTTCAGCCTTAATCTAAAACAAAACACACAGGTAAATTCCCCCCCGCCACCCACACACACAGTCCCCATCTTTTGTATTCTGAAGTTTTCGAAAAGCAATGACTAGGTAAACAATATCTGTAATATATCAGCCATCAAATAAGGCTGTGCTCCAACAGTTCTCTACGTTTAGCTTGTGTAAAATGATTACAGCAAAAACTAAATAAATTACACCAAATTCTACATTTACTTTTACCTTAAGAGCCTGATTCACTCAGCTCTTCTAGGGTGACCAGATGTCTGTTTTTTGACCAGAACACCCAGTCGAAAAGGGAACCTGGCGGCTCCGGTCAGCACCGCCGGTCGGCAGTTCTGTAGAGCTAAGGCAGGCTTGTCTCTACCTGTCCTGGCTCTGTGCTGCACCCCAGAAGCGGCCAGCAGGTCCGGCTCCTAGGCAGGGGGCCACCGGGACTCCATGCGCTACCCGCACCCTGAGCGCCAGCTCCACACTCCCATTGGCCAGGAACCGCAGCCAATGGCAGCTGCAGAGGCGGTGCCCGCGGGACAGAGCAGCGCGCAGAGCCACCTGCCACGCCTCCACCTAGGATCCGAACCTGCAGTGCTGGCCGCTTCTGGTGCGTAGCGTGGACTCAGGACAGGCAGGAAGCCTGCCTTAGTTTCCCCCCCCCCCGCTGCACCGCAGACCGGGAGCCACCAGAGGTAAGCCTGCGCCCCAACCCCCTGCCCCATCCCTGAGCCCCCTCCCAAACCCGGAACCCACTTCTGCACCCCAAGTCCCTCATCCTCAGCCCCACTCCAAACCCTGCACCCACAGATGGAGCCCTCACCCCTGCTGCACCCCAACCCCCTGCCCCAGCCCAGAACCCCCTCCCACACCTTCAACCCCTCTGCCCCACCCCCCAGCCTGGAGCCCCCTCCTGCACCCCAAACCCCCATCCATGGCCCCACTCCAGAGCCCGCACCCCTTCCCACAGACCAATCCCCTACCCCAGCCCCCTCCTGCACCCTGAACCCTTCATTTCTGGCCCCAACCCAGAGCCCACACCCCCCCAGTTAGAGCCCTCACCCCACCCCAACCCAAGTGAGGGAGCGAGGGAGGGAGGAGAGTGAGCAACCGAGGGAGGGAGAATGTAGTGAGTGGGGGGCAGGGCCTCAGGGAAGGGGCAGGGCTAGGGTGTTCGGTTTCGTGTGATTGGAAAGTTGGCAACCCTAAGCACTTCTAAGGATCAGGTCCACAACATGTCAGCTTTGGTTCAAAAAAGAAAGGGGGAAAAATGGGGTGGGGCTTTTGTTTATGCCCTTTCCTATGTAATAACATGGGGCACAAAATCACTTTAGTATGGAAGTGACTAATCCCATCCTATCCTTTTGAAAATGGACTTCTGCCCTTCTTAAATGTGTATTATGTTGTTCATACTCTGGAGTCTTTATTCCTTGTCTCTAACTTATTTTACAAATTCTCTATCATTTTATGTTTCATTAAAATGATGTGTGTCTGACTTCCTAGTAATTAAATACTATTGTATAAAATAGGACAAAAGAAATTAGTAAAAAGTGCAGGCCTTGTGTCACATTTATTCATCCTTTATACTTGGTACTGATTGCCTAAAGAAACAGGAGTCCAACAGTTTGGCCTGTTGATCTCCAAGTGTACTTAAGCTTATTGGAGTGGCTGTTCTAAATAATCAAGTTTTTATTATGGCTGTAATTTTTGAGGTGTCTCCACATAAAGAAAATTGTGAGGTTAGTAAGTGGCATATTAAAGTACACTTCAAACAGATTTTGAAGCCAGTTATTCAATTCTATTTAACCACCAAGCTGGTACATGAAAGTTAGAGTAACTCAAAACACAATTAACCTGGAGTAACTCCTTCATAAGCCTTGCAAACACTATTGTATAAATCTCCAATACTTTTCATTCATCAATAGTACAATACAAAACACTAGTAAATAGACACTACAATAGCATTTGAATAATCTACAGTCAAATTTTAGGTTCTCTAATTACAATTTTAGGGTTACAGTGTTTTTCTCATTTTTGTTAATACACTGAAAATATCACTTACATGCCAATTGATGTTTAAATTCAAGATGTGCGAGTGTCCTATAATTTATTAATCTAGGTTTGGATTTACTCCTGTCTTATTGTTTGCTAAATATTCTGACTTCATATAATGAATCATGTGGTCTTTCTGAAATGATAGCCAGGAAGACCAAAAAAAACAAAAAATATTTCACACTGCTATTGCACTGCTTTTGTCTTTATATACAGTAGTTTTTAAAAAGATGTCTTTAGGGTTTAATAAGTGAGTGTAATGTAAAATAATCCCTCTAATAAAATTTGCTTTAATGTTTCCAACAGTCTACAGTAGCTTGGAAGGTTTTTATTTCCATCCCAGTCTGCAGATTAAAAAAAAAAAGTCATCTTCCTTTCCCATGGGTAGTCAAATCCGATGTACACCATTCATCTGTAATTTGTATGAAAATAAGTGAAAAGAAAAGGAAATGGAAACGTAAGGCTGCTTTAAAGCCACTCTTCCACCCTCAGAGACATGGGCACTGCCACACTGGATCAGACCAGTGGTCCATCTAGACAGTACTAGAGCTGATTTGAGTTTTTCAACAAAACTTTTTCTGGTGGTGCTAGGGGAAGAAAAGCTACATGTGGCTCAACATCTTGTCTCTCTCACCAACAGAAGTTGGTCCAAGATATCACCATCCACCTTGTCTCTCTAATATCCTGGGACGAACACAGCTACACGTACACTGCAGACAGAACTAGTATGAACATTTTTGACGAAATCTCAAACCCTAAACATTTTGCAGAAACGTATCCTGCCTGGGAGGTGGGAAACGGCCCAGGTTCCAGGCTCTGCTCTGCCTGATCCAGAGCAGAGAGTGTTTCATCCCAGATCGCTCTCGATCAGGCAGAGCAGGGATTGGAACCTGGGTTGTTTCCCACATCCCCGGCCAGTGCTCTACCCACTAGGCCACACGGTGAGCGTGAGACAGACAGAGGAACATGACCCAAAAAAGCGTTTCAACTCAGGAAGGATGAGGTTTTGGTCTGAAAACAGACATTTGACAGATTCCATTTTGCAAAAACATCTGCACGGGAATGAAAACAAAATTTTGAAACCTTGAAAAGTTGCCACAAAACAAAACTGCCATTCTCCACACTGCTCTAATGGGCACTCAGGGCTTGAATGAGCCATGTGAGCTGTGCAGAAATGGTGGGTTTCAGCCTACCCAGGGGAATTAGGAGCACCATTCCCAAACGGAGAAGAAAGCCTCTCAACAGTCTCACATGAGAACAGATTTTCACATCACAACGCAAACTCTTCAAAACACAGAAGTCACCTCAGATATGAAAACTCAGGATTTCACTATAACATTGTAGCCAATACAGTCTTCAGCAGGCTTGCACATACTCACAAAATTCACGGACGCCCTCACATGGCCACACTTACTCATAGGAAAGCCCTATATCTCAGGTAGTGGGCACCATTTGAAGCTCACCATTTACCCTCCTTAGACTAACACACACTACATTATTATAGTTATTATGTATTCGCTAGCATCTACGAAGCAGAGCCTTTAGTAGGGGCCACTGAAAATATACACAACCCCAAATTCATCATTGCACCAAGGATGAGGGAGGCACTAAGGACTTGGGCCCTTCCCACCAGTTTGGGGGTGATGTGCACTCCAAGGGATGAAGAGAAGGAGCAGTCCCTGTGCTCCTGGGAAGGCAGTGACTAGAGTGGTCTCGATCTTGTACACAGCGTGTATAGGATCAGAGTGAGACTATCTGTGCCCCTGCCTACTCTCCACCCCTCCCCCCCAAACTGCACCAACGAAAGGACAAAAGGACAATCTGTCCCGGACAACAGAAATATTGGGGTTTCCAGTTACCACTTCACGTCAGTGCTGTGTTTTTAATAGTGGCCACAAAGGGGAAGTCATGGGGAACCAATTCAAAGTCTCTAACCAAGCCTAAGGACGAGAACATTCAGTCAACCAGACTAGGGTGACCAGACGTCCCAATTTTATCGGGACTGTCCCGATATTTACTTGTTTGTCCCGCGTCCCAACCGATGTTCGGTCGGAACGTGAATTGTCCCGATATTTTGTGCTCCGCCCCACAGTCAGAGGGAGCTCACGCCCACCCCTGCCCCAACTCCGCCCCCTTTCTCCCCCATTGGATCCCTCCCCAAATTCCCACCCTGGCCCTGCCTCTTCCCCAAGCACGCCGCATTCCTCCTCCTCACCCCTCCCTCCCAGGCTTGCGCTAATCAGCTGTATGGCGGCGCAAGTGCTGGAGGAGGGGGGAGAAGCAGGATGCAGAAGACAGCTCAGGGGAGGTGGAGGCAGTGCGGAGATGAGCTGGTGGGGAGGGGGCGGGGCGTGGAGCTGCCGGTGGGTGCTCAGCCCCCACGAATTTTTCCTATGCTCTTGCTTTTCTTTCTTTTTTTTTTTCCCCCCTCCACCGCCAGCTCTTGGGGTTTTTTGTTTTTATGTTGCTCTGCCGGCACCTTTCCCCTCTGCCCCCCCACACGTCCCGATATTTCACATCTCTCATCTGGTCACCCTAAACCAGACTGAAAGTGGATAAGCTCTGCATCACAAGAGGAAGACACTGAAATTAAACCATCAGGGGACACTGGCTCCATTTCTTGACAGCATCCAGAATGTTACAGATAGTGTCCCTGTGCAGATAAAAGTAACGCATGCCCACGCATCCAGTCCCTGATAATGAAACACGCCACTAAGAGCAACAAGCACAGGCAGATCCACCTCAGCAGACTGCAGGCAGAACCATTTTGAAGATAAGAAAGAAGCCATGTGCTCAGAAAGCCATCGAGGGTCAGAGATACTTATTACTGACAGCATCCAACATCCCCTCCACCCTAGATATCTAGGGTGGAGGGGATGTTGGATGCTGTCAGTAATAAGTATCTGGGCAAGTTTTGTTAATTGGCTGAATTTGTTAATGATTGTTATTTGATTTATTTAAATTTCCCATTCCTCCCCCCCCAAAAGGGAAGATTTAACAATATTTAGAAAAAGTCAGTGGACACTGACTGCTGTCATAAAATGGGGATGTTAACCATCTGCAACTGACCCATAGCATGCAGCTGTGGCCAGGAAACAGATCTTCAAAAACAAACCTCCACCCCAAAAAACTCAACCTCCTGCATACACCGCCCCACCAAAACAAATCCAACACGTCATCCCAAAAAGACCACTCCTAACAAAATGTATCTACTACTTTATCAAATGCTTGACTAAGGGTATGTCTACACCCAGCCGCTAGTTCAGCGGCTGGCAATCGAAGTTCTGGGTTCGACTTATCGCGTCTTGTCTGGACGCGATAAGTCGAACCAGGAAGTGCTTGCCGTCGACTGCGGTACTCCAGCTAGACGAGAGGAGTACCGCGGAGTCGACGGGGGAGCCTGCCTGCCGCGTGTGGACCGAGGTAAGTTCGAACTAAGGTACTTCGAACTTCAGCTACGTTATTCACGTAGCTGAAGTTGCGTACCTTAGTTCGATTTGGGGGTTTAGTGTAGACCAAGCCTTAGGACTTGACTGTAATACTGGATTCTAACATGGGGAGATCTACAGTGGGTTTCATGCCTTTCAACACCACGTGTGCCAAATGGAAACCGTTCCTCTTCCCTTTTTCTCCCCTGCCCCTCCCACACCATTGGCCTACCTGGTGTCTCTTGTCTAATGTAGCTTGCACACTCCTGGAGGTATGGAATGTGCCTTCTCTCCATAAAGCATCAGAAATTTACAATGCTATATAAATGCTTTAGAATAGGTAGAATACAGTATAAAATAAATACTAACACAATGAGCTATGTGCTATGTTGCAGCAATACGACCTACCAGGCAACATGCTGTAATAAAAGCTGAAAGCTATATTTTAAAGAGAATACGAGGAGTTATTGCAATTATATGTGTTCCTTCCGATAACACTGATCCTTCCTATAGCTTTCCTACCTGTATACAGCATCTCAAAAATAAAAGGATCAATTTTAATTTGTTAATATTTTACATTTACTTCTTAGTTTATTATTTGTATTTCAGTAGCAGCTAGATGCTCCAGCCAGATTCCATTATGCTATCGGGGTAGGCAACCTATGGCACGCGTGCAAAAGGCAGCACGCGAGCTGATTTTCAGTGGCACTCACACTGCCCGGGTCCTGGCCACAGGTTTGGGGGGCTCTGCATTTTATTTTAAATTTTAAATGAAGCTTCTTAAACATTTTAAAAACCTTATTTACATACAACAATAGTTTAGTTATATATTATAGAGTAGACTTATAGAAAGAGACCTTCTAAAAACATTAAAATGTACTACTGGCACGCGAAACCTTAAATTAGAGTGAATAAATGAAGACTTGGCACATCACTTCTGAAAGGTCGCCGACCCCTGTGCTAAGTGTTAGGAAGATAAAGCAGTCCCTATTCCCTTTATCTCAGGTTCTGTAGTACAAGTGTATTTGCATTTATGAAAGCTGAAGAATTTAAAAGCCAAATGATGGAGCATTGTTACTGATAATTCAACAGAGTCATTATTGTATGTGGCCTTACTATTAACTGAACCCCAGTGTTTTCAGCATAGTGCAAAATGACACAATATTTAGATTCGAAATGATGTGGTCAACATTAATGATTTCAAAATGTGTGAAATGGCTTTAAATAGGAACTGATAAAATGTTTATTACACTATAGAATTTAAAAACAGAATTTGCTCACCACAACTGGATGCAGTGTGTCTTTGTCTGGGTGGCAAGAACAAAAGGGGTTGTTGTCCCTTTAAGGGTCCCTGCTGCCCTGGGTTATGAGGGGAAGGCACAAGGGTGCAAACCCAGAGCGGAGCAAGAGGGAACCAGAAGCCCCGCACAGGTGGGAGCATTGACATACCAGGCACAACACGTGTACACGTTTATACTCTCCAGACTTAATCTTCTTTGACCACTGACTAGGAACTGGTACCTCTTTGTGGCAGGTGTCCTGTGTAGATACTTGTTCCATAAGGGATCCAGTTCCCTGAAAACGCAGAGCTGTAAGGCTACTTAAAGGAAGGCATCTCCTGAGGAAGCTGGTTGGCACCCCTAACGTCTGGTATAGTGGGGAAGACCTCCCGCCTTCTTCCAGCCTCCCTCACCTCACATGAGGGGAGGGTGGCGGGATCCCAGCAACGGACTGGCTGGGACCAAGTTGGGAAGGCCCAGGTGTGACTGCAATCCTCCCACATTGGTGGAAACGATTAAGGAAAGACTGATGGCCTGCTCTGTATGCTTTATTGCTGGGTATTCCCAGGTAAGTTAGTAAATTTGTGGTCTAATTAAACCACGCACATAGCACCGTATCTGTCTTTCTGTGTGGCCAGGACAATGAGGGAGCACTGCTACTGATAATTCATTAGAGTCATTGTGTGTGTTAAAAGCAACAGAGAGTCCAGTGGCACTTTATAGACTAACAGATGTATTGGAGCATAAGCTTTTGTGGGTGAATACCCACTTCGTCAGACACATGTGTGTGTTGTGGCTTTATTTCCCAAACCCCAGTGTTTTCAGGATAGTGCAAAAATCAAGGAATATTTACATTCAATATGATATGGTCAACATTAGGGATTTTAAATAAATACTGTATTTGTAGAGCAAGTGAAATGTCTTACAATGCTTCTTAAAGTATCCTGCTGAAAACAGTGTAGTGCTACTGATTTACAAATTAATTATACTGGTAAAGCCTAACTGCCTCTACCAAGTCATTATCCCTAAAATCATAAATAAACAAAAGCATCAAAGTTGGGCATTTTAATTGAGAGTTCCTTTTATTTCCACTAGAAAGGAAAGATACTGCAGGACAGAGAGATGAAAGGAATTTCAGCTTTCAGATCCACTTCCAAGAAAATAAAATAGTCATTCTTAAGTCTCAGGACCAAAATTTTAACTCCGTGTTTTGATAAATCAACAGTTTTATGCTATATGAAACAAAGGTGGCATTTAACATTAATCATGCGCAATCTCTTCATCATTAGTGTTTATATGTAATGCCGTTTTGGTAGTAAACTGCAAAAACTGAAAATTGAGAGAGGGAAAAATAATCTATTTTTCAAGAACCTTACCATAACCTTTTACCATCAGGCAGATGGAATCAATTTTTTTTTAAAACCTTTTTCAAAACAAGCTAAGATGCAATACTGGAAACTCACTAGGATTCATTACTATATTGTATTAGAGATAGCAATATGGTGGCACACTTTTCAAAGCATAGATCTTCTCAGGGACTCGTCCTCCCAGTTTCCCAATGAGGATTCTATCCTTCCCCTTTGGCGTGATTACATAAAAAAGTAAGAGGGCTCTGTTAAGATGACAAACTCACCTTAATAGGATAGGTGTGACGGTTTAGTTCCCTCCCCCATACTACAAATGTATTTCTCTCTCATTCTCCAAGCATAGACTTTTACCTAGAATTTTAGTTTTCCAGCCTACACTGCTCTAATCTCATCACGTTACAGTTTGATTCTGTCATACTCATGTTTGCTATTCCTCCACAAATTTGTTCACAGTTCAAAGAAACATCCAACAAATGCAGACACAAAACAGCCACACTGTCCTCAGAGAAGAGTGTGTGTCTAGGACTGTGGAGAGACTCAGACTAGGTTGTGAACAAGCAGGCAGTGACAATGTTTGAACCCTGAGAGAAGCAGCAGCTCTGAGAACCACCAGGAATTGCTCAGGTCTATGCTCCAGATTTTGAGAGCAACTGGATAAGACTGATCTGGGTAATGCATAGGAATACTTGGCTTATTACCCAATTGAATGTGCAGCCTCTCATCCAGCTCTCTTTCTGATTAGCTTTTGTTTTGTATACTTTATTGTAGATTTCTTTTGAACAGTAACTATAAAGCAAAGTATGTCTTTTTTTGTGCCCCAAAACACAAAAAGCCAGAATATTTAGGCTGGGTGGGTGAAAGCTTCCAGCATGAATACACTCAATCTCACATGAATTTACACATTCATGCAGGAATAAGAGTAACCCCCACTCCAAATGTTCAATCTAAAAACAGCACAAACACCTTCAAAACTGTATTTCTTTCTAAGTTGGGGGTTTTGTTTGAGCCTCAAGAGAGTACCTATCAGCTTCTGTCCCCCTAGTCCCTTAAGGCCTCTAGCCTACATTATAATGCCTTTCTTTGGTAGGGGAAAACTAGAAGAGACTTCTTTCAGAGGTGGTCAATGGTGCTCATTAATTGGCCACAGTGGTCACTAATGATTAACATTACAGCTTGTCAAACTCCTCATGGCAAACTATGTCCCATTTTTTGCAAATTGCCTATTCCATAACCTTGGTAACAAGCAGGGCTTTGAGTCTTCAGTGCTTGGAATTTGCTATGGGAGCTGTGTAATTGAGTGTCACTCAAGTCACATGGTGTGGTTTCTCTTCCCTGATTGGATAACCTTTTAAATAGTTCCTCCAAAGAGGCACAGCAGGACTATTATGAAGGACAATTAGGTCTTCTCCTTTCCTTTTTTGGAGAACCACGTGGACACCCCCAGATTTAAAAACTGGTGGGCTCCCAACAGGAGAGCTTCTCTGGTCGGCATAGGTATTCCATATCAACAGCAGCAGCTAGGTCAACAAGAGAAGCCTCCCATTGACATAGCACGGTCTGCACAGGGGGCTGAGGTCGGTATAACTTTGTTGCTCAGGAGTGTGGACTTTACTAACTTATGTTGGTATAATTGTGTTGCTTGGGAGTATGACATGTAAACCAAGCCTTTAGTTGGCTCATTTAATTCCCTGAGTTCTAGGGCTCTGGCCAGGGGACTTTGGGTTTTCTGGGGCTGAGTTTGAGCTGTTATTCACTATTCCTATAGATACTCTGTATTTTCCTCCACCCGCTGCTGGCATTTAGCTATATGTTGCCTAAAACCCACTGCCAGCACCTTTCCACCCCTCTGCAGTAGTTGCTCACCCCCTACGCGTTTCTGCTTTCTCCCATTCGTGGCCTGCTCCTGGCAAGTACATCCCTGCCTTTAATCACCTACCAGTCAAATACGTGAACATCCTCAATGATCAGTCCACGGCCACCTTGCTTCTGCCACAAGCCCTCTTCTCCTGCATTTGCAGTTATGCTTGCTTGTTCCCTATTTCTCCCAGCCTGGGAACCTCTTTCTTTTTCTACAGCCCTCAGCCTCCTGCTGGTTGGCACCAATATGTTAACAGGACTGTATGTTCACATGCCATGCGTAATGGATATTCCATCAAGCAGTCCAGCCAAACACCCAGCCTCAATATCTGTCACAGTGGAGACACTTTTGTCCCCATGTTGTGGGGCTGAAACTTGTCCTAAATATCTCCAGACAAGAAACATTTGGGTTACTTGAGCATCGCCCCCTGCCCTCTTCACAGCTGCTCACACCAATTGATCTCTCTGTTTTACTTATTTGGTTTCTTAGAAAATCACTGGATTCCTCACGCTCCTATTCTCCTCCTGCTTCCTGACACCCTTGCCCCAAAACACAAAAAGCCAGAATATTTAGGCTGGGTGGGTGAAAGCTTCCAGCATGAATACACTCAATCTCACATGAATTTACACATTCATGCAGGAATAAGAGTAACCCCCACTCCAAATGTTCATGTAAATAAAACTGGCTACATGGATGTTTACAAAAAAGGCAAATAAAAGCTGGTACCAATGTGGCTGGATCAACAATTTCCCCTCACCCCCCTCGCTATTCACCTCTTCTCTCTAACCAACATAAAATGCTCACTGCACAGGTTTCTAACCCATGCTGCATTTCTAACCACTGGCAACAAAGAGCCCAAGTCTGACCAATATCATGGACTGTACCTTAATGGAGGACACCAATGCATGAGCTGCACCAGGCTCATGACATTAGGTCAGAATAACCCCATGCGCCAAACACAGCAACTTTCCCTTAACTCAGACACTTCTGTGATGCACGCCTAGGGCTAGATTCTATAGACAGATTTGTAGATTAGAGACCCATTATTGCAACTCTCGTGATTTAATCATGTCTCCCACTATTTAGTGTCTTTTCTTCGAGCCCGAGCTCCTGAAACAATGAGAATACATGAGAATCTCAATTTTCATTTTAAAGAAACAGTAAGTTTCTATACCTCATGGTTTTGAAGAAAAGATTGGAAATGTGAACACTAAAGGCTCAAAAGCCAGAAAACAAAAATCCTCAAAGAAAACCCCAACATATATATATTTTAAAGACATCATGATCCTTTGGAACCTGGTGTTTGACTGCTTGGGCTCAGCAATGCTGCAGACTTTGTGTTTGTACAGCACCTAGCAGAATGAGAACTTGACCGGGTTGAGGCCTCCAGGCACTAATGCAAGGTAACTATTTAAAAAAAAAACAAAAAACAAAAAAAAAATCAGACACTTAGCACAGAAAGTATCTGCTGTCAGCCAAGCCACGTCATGTCCCCATTTCAAAGCTAAACAATAGAACATGCTCTCCGACTTCACTGCTTGCCATTCAATTGGCATCAAGGGGGTCCGCTTTGACTTTATGCGATTACAGAAATGGGTGGATAATTTTTTTTAATATTTAATACTTTTCATATTGCAGCTAAACTACAGAGAACAGCAGAGAAAAATGAGGAAAGCCTTCCTTAAATGTGGCCAAATTGCTTGGGTGCCCAGGACTGTGAAACCCAAGAGACACCTTTGGAGTGCCATGAAACCCAACCTCCTTACTGCAGTTACTACTACTATTTATTTGTAGTACATGTGCATGTAGACGTCTCACCTAAGATCACGGTCCCCCCCGTGTTAGGCATTCTGCAAGAACATGGTAAGGGTTCCACCTCTGATGAGCCATTCAGCCACCTCCGAAATCAGCACTGGGGCCCTTGGGAGCAGATCCAAAGCTCGTTGAGGTCAGTGACAGTATCTGTAGCTTTGAATCAAGACCATGGTGATTAACTCTTTAATTCAATGAGCCTGTATAACAATTTAGGTTTCTCTGTTTCATATGCCAGGTCTGGTTTTCTGACAAAACGTATGTAGGTTATATGGCAAATATTTAGAATTGCTGTGGAAAAGGGAGCTTTAGCAATGGTTAGCAACTGAGATTTATGAAAATCAAATACATATCAAACATCTGAACATATAGTAAAAATTGATGAGTTGCAAAGGGTTTGGGGTTTGTGTTTTCCTTTTTTTAAAAGGAAACAAAGGCAAACTTTCTGCCTGAACAATTCTAGGATTTATGTTTCAAGCAAATATCCAAATTTTTCACCAGCAAAATGTACCTGTGTATTCTACTGGGTCACTGATTTTAAAACCCAACTCATTATAGATTTCAAAGAAGAATCCTGCTCTAAAGATCCATGACAAAAGCTGGCAAAAAAAAGTGAAGTTTAGCAGAGAAATTTAATGAAATTTGCAAAAAAAGTATAGTTTGCAAAAATTAGATCCAATACATCAAAATACGGTGCTGCAATTTGTAGGATAGATTAAAAAAAAAAAATACTTGGCTTACTCTGCTCCAAATATGAATTATAGGGAGGAGGAAGTACATGGGTGGAGATTAAGAGCATCATATTAATATTCAATACATCCTCTAATGGGGAACTCTGTCCTGACCTTTCAGGTCTAACTGCTGTATTCCTACCTAGGCCTCAGTTCTGCTGTCTTTATACAGGCAATTTCCCCATTGACTTCAGATCAAGTTATGCCTGCATCAGAACTGCAGAGTCAAGGCCCACAGCAGAGCTCCCAATGAAATATTATTGTATCTCAATGTCCTCTGTGAAAGTTCTCCTTTATTACCAAACACAAGAGCTCAATAAATGGGACATTAATTCATTCTCAAAGCAATACTCAATTATGAGGGCTTTGGTTTTAATAAGCAAAATGGAAAATTACTGATATCACAAAAACCTATCTGGTTAGAATCATCAAGGCATCTTACAAAGTAGAGAGAGTAATATCAGATGCAAGAGCAACAACAACACGACTTGCTTTTCTTTCTGGTGATTAATGAAGAATGTTCTCCCCATTAATAAACCTCAGGAAATAATAAAACCTATTGGAAAGATTTTTTCCTCCAAACTGAAATGCACAAACAAGAGATAAAGGCATACTGTGAAATTAAAGCTGAAATTTCATTATGAGCTTGTGATAGAACAAAAAAAAGCTTATCTTAAAAAAAAAAAAACATCTCTGTGGTGCTCAAACCATTTCTTATTATGATGATAAATAACCAGTGGGCAAGCCTTGATGTAACCATCTCATTTTTCAGCTGTAGAATTCAATACGTTTGCACTGCCTTTGCTTACTGATTTTGAATTGGAAACAATCAAAGTGCAGCTAAAATTAAGGGGCTCAAGAACATCTGGCCCCAGCAGGATTGTGGGACTGAAGTTTGTCTGTGAAATATTATGAAGAGGCCACATCAGAAAGTTCTCTGAGACAGGAGCCAGGATGAGGCAGAGAGTAGCTTGGTGTCAAGGAGCTTATGTCCAATGCAGTAGCATTACCTTGCAGTAGCATTGAGACTCAGTTTCCCCCATTCAAGTGGGAGTTCTTAAGATAAGGAGAAAAGTTCTTGAAGAGTGCTGGCTTGCAAATCCAGCTTCTAGCTTCATTGTAGGTGATGAAATGTAGCCATGTGTTCAGATATTTGTCACATCAACCTGTCTTACCACAAAATGTTTTTCATGGTTAAGACCTCCCAGAATTTCATAAGCCATCTGTCAAGTGAAGGAACATTTCCCCCCTATTCCCCCCACACCAATCCACAGCAATAATTATCCTAGCAGCTTGTAACAGGGAGATGGAGAAATGCATCTTCAGCCATGAGGTGAGGAATAATTGTCAGCATTTAGCAAGATCAAAAATACAATAGATTCAACTAAAATTAAGTTGCGCTGTTTTTTCATCAAAACCTTGAACACAGCGAGTTGATTTTATACAATAGAGAGAAAATGAAGGGGGGGAGAAAATGGTCAATTTTCACCTGCTGTTTGTTTTTACAGTTTACTACTGCAAGAGTAAAAATACAGCACAGTAGCATTTTATTATTTTTAACATGTATTCCTGTAAAATAGGTTGTGATAACGCATTCATCTCAAAATCGTGCAAACCTCTTCTGTGCCATTTTTCCAAAATTCCTCTACAGTCTCGAGGAAGGATGTTTTGCTGCTAAGACACTGCATGAGATTCAGGAAATCTATTTTTGTACTACAGACTCCTGTGTGATCTTGGGCAAGTCACTTAGTGTTTCTGTGCCTCAGTTCCCCATCTATAAAATGGGGATAAGAACACTTCCCTACCTCAGAGGGGTGTTCTGAGGGAACTTCACAAATGTTTGAGGCATGCAGACACAATTATGATGGGGGCCATAGAAGTAGATAGAGTCCACGTGAAGGGAGTAGTGGCTTCCTCAAATAGCCATAATTTTAGGGATCTGAGTGCATTTTGTCCAGGCCTCTTTTACAGACTTAGAATACTGTATATTTCCCCCCAGCACTTTATAAAGTTGAGTAATTACATTCTTGCTGTAAATGATATGCCCTCTACAAGTGCCAGTTTCCTTTCTACTTTGGAGCTCCCTCAAGACATACTGCTGCATTCACATTTCAAGTGTTGCATTCATCAAAATCATTGCAAAAATACACTATACAAGTAATGAATCATTAAAGCACTATGTGACATGATTAGTTTGCATTTTATCTGTTACAGTGTGCAATGTCATGAGTGGACACTTGAAAACCGCCTTCCCTAGACAGATTGAATTGCTCTGAGTTACAGCCACCTTTGGGATGATCTCTTTTGGAAGTTAACCAGAATACAAAAGTCACTAAATGTGAAAGGGAGCTGGAAACAATCAAAATGAAAGTACAGCTGTTTTTGACAGTCTGTAGTACTTGCAGGAATACATGTGGTAGAATAAAGATCAAAGGCAAAGAGAGCAGACTTAGCTTGCAAAGGTCACAGCTATCATATTGTCAAACCAGAATTTTATTGAGTACCAAAAGTCTAGTGACATGCTAGAGTTACAGAAGGAGAGGCAGACGTAGTAAATATAATTTTTATTATTATTTGTATTACAGTAGCACCTAAACGCCTCCGACTAAAAAATCAAATACCCTATTGTGCTAGGTGCTGTACAAACACACAGTAAGAAGCAGTCCCTCCACCAACGACTTTACAGTCTAAATAGACTAAGGAAGTGTTTCCGGCTCAAAGAGCCCGAGGGGGGCAGCAAAACTTTTAGTGATAATGCGGGGGAAAAGGGGGAGGAAGAGACTGCGTGCGCACACCTACAAGGTCGAAGATAAGCATACGAATGAGAAATGTTCTAATAATCCACAATGTGTGTCTGCTGTACTTGCTCGGGCAGGGAGGGGTAGTGGGGGAAGTAACAGAACAGAAGCTTACAGAAACTGCTTGGAATATAAAAGGGAAAACTTGCTTATATGTGCTGCGCTTGATTTGAGACATGCTGGTCTCCTAGTGCCTATTCAGAGCTCTTGAATAAAGTTGGTTTGTTTCTCCACCCCTGGTGTCTCTATTAGTGCGGTGCACACTGGGCAACGAACCCCGCTGTTGCCCCCCTCGGGCCCTTTGAGCCAGCAACAGAACGATCGTTACCCCCATTCTACAGATGAAGAACTGAGGTACAGAGATTAACTGATTTGCCCAAAGTCTCACAGGATATCTGTGGCAGAACCAGGACTCTGTTCTCACGCATCCCAGTTCAGTGCCTTAACCAGCAGGCCAACCTTTCTCATAGCAGTGGCAACACTGGGGCCATTAACGTGTTCTGCAGTACAGGAGTGTAGCAGGCATGCCCCATTATAGCAAACAAAATCCAGATACCCCATGCTTAGTAGTATGCCTATTGTGCCACAAGCATCAAGTGCCAAATTAACCTCATATTACTAGCTCCCTGTAGAATCTGGAACCCATTGAGCTCCCCTAAAATAATCCTGCAAGGACACAAACTACAAAATCTTTACTACGGCTCATAGGATAGAAAGGTTGAAAGTATCCTAGGAACATGAATATTTCAATGAATATATGTCAATAAAATGTATACAATAATTCCCTATTCCAGTGCTCCAAAAGGAAGTCTGATGGAAGGGTACAAAGGTAACTGAACAGAAATGCTCTAGTACTGTACCTTAAAAAAACTTCTGCATGTATTCATTTGAATAAAAACACTGAATTTTTTATAGGCATGTTCAATCCTTTATGTAGGCTTCCCATGAGTAGTCTACTGAAAGAAGTTTAATGACAGGGATCTTCATGAAAAGAGCAAATTTTAGGTTAAAATTATTTTTCTTATTTCTAATGTGGTAGCACTTAAGGATCCCAATCAAAAATTAGGGCCCCATTGCACTCAGTATTGTATCCATAAACAGGAAGACAAGCCCTGCCCAAGAGAGCTCCCACATCGGAAAATAGTTGCAGAAGGCAATTTTTGGTCGTTTATTGGCAAGTCTCATAGGTGCTGGAACTAGGGGTGCTGCAGCACCCCCTGGCTTGAAGTGGTTTCCATTATATACACAGGATTTACAGTTTGGTTCGATGGATCTCAGCACCCCCCACTATAAACATTGTTCCAGCGCCCCTGGAAGTATTCAGCAGCCAAGTCTGATTCTAAGAGTGACACTGAGTCCAGTCAGGGAATGGAGATAATACCATGTGCCCAACAGTTAAAACTAACTACCACAGCTCAATTGACACACACTCTACAAACCAAGAACAACTGGCAAATTAATTTCAGAACAACATATTTAAGAAAAGCATAAGCTTCCCACAGACAGTTTGTGAAGAGAGAGAGAGGCTTAGCTCATACAGTGAATTATTTACTCAGCTCTGTACAGGTGTTTTCTTTGCTCTTCCCTTCCCCCTAATACTCCAGGGCTAAGTTGTTCCATATCCTATTCATTTGGCTAAATTCTAAAACAATTTCCGTCATTCCCTACTAGCTGTCCTTCCCATAAAGGGATAGTAAAAAAAAAAAATTAATAAATCTATGTTAACCTTTTTGTTGAAAGAATTGTCATTGAAATTTTGAAGACTTTTTCATTTCAGAATGTCCTTTATACTGACATGCTGCCCAGAAAATTGCACAATGTGCTCATCCTTCATTCAAGTAATTCAGATGTCTTGTGGATGTGGAGATTGATTTTAGCAAGTCTGAATTTAACCATGGATGTGGGACACTTGGAAAGAACATCTTATCACCATTTTTAAATCCACCTCCTTCTGAAAGGATTAAGATAGCTAGAAATTATTCTATTCTGTAGGATATAGCTACACAGAATAAGTCTCTTCCCCATCTACAGCTTTGGACATTTTTCTTTCCTGCCTGAAATTTATTACTCTACCAGGGATGTAATTAGGTTTATTAAATTAGGGGTTTTAATATTTTAGCACTTAAACTGTAAACTCTGAGGCAGGGATTGTCATTTACTATATATTTGTACAAAATCTAGCACAATTTGATTCTGACCTGGGGGGCCTCTAGGCATTAATACAGTACAAATGTTAGAGAGCATTTAAGATCTTCAAAGTGTTTTACAAACAAACTACTGATGGCAGTACACCTAAAATGCTGCAGCGGCACATCTGCCCCACTGTAGTGCTGCAGTGAAGATGCTACTATGCCGTTAGGAGAGCTTCTCCCATCGGTGTAATAGTTAATCCACCTCTGCAAGAGACAAGAGAAGCTCCTCTATCGACATAGCTTTGTCTACACAGAGGGTTCGATCAGTATAACTGCAGAGCAGATTTTTCACACCCCTGAGCAATGTAGTTATACTGATGTGAGTTTATAGTGTAGCCCTGGCCTCTGTTTTCACAGCTATAAGGTAAGCATTGCCATCCTTCTTTTACAGGGAAAGAAATTGAGTCAACGTGGCGGCTGAATAAATTGACTGCCAAAGGCCACACCCTGGGCTTTTCTATATGGCGATTTATTGTGCTGCAAGCTGGGGTGTAAATTTGCCATACATTAACAGGCTCTATGGACCTGCTACCATGCACTACAGGAAGTTCAGTCAACGGTAGCAGGGCCCACGTAGTCATTTAGTGCACAGCAGGCTAGTATACTGTAGAGTTACATCCCAGCTTGCCACACACTATATCACCATATTGGCAAGCCCACAGGCGTCTGTAGTAGAACCAAAATTAGAGTTCAATGTTCCCTGTAGGTTTTAGGCCAATAGACCTTAGTGCTCCTCACTTTTCCTCTAGGGGTTTTTTTTCCCCCCTCCCCCTCCAACAACTCTACTGGCTCTTCAACATACCCTTTGCATGGTGGGTTGGTACCAGGCAGGACTCAGAGCACGATATGTCAAGGAAGCCCTGCTCTGCCATCAAAAGTGATAGAGAGAAGCAGCTACACTCATAAGAACAATAAAGCTGTTGGAGAATATATTTTGTGCTAGATTCCTGATTGTGTCTAAGGATCTGAAAATGCCTAACATACAGAAACAAGAACAGCCTTATTTTTGATCCAGACTTGTGGCACACCCAGACTGCATGCCATAATGGAGACCATACATGCGGGGAGGAGAAAGTGTGTCTTAGGAGAGGGAGAGGAGGGGAGAAAAAAACCTGTCAGTCTGGAGGCACTTAGAATACAGGCAGCCACAGAAATCCTGGAATGCAAGACTGAGGTAATAGGCCAAACTGACAGCTGATGTAAGCATGTCACTGGTTTCAGAACCTGCTTACACCAGGTCTGCCTATTAGATTAGATAATGGAAATAAAAGAACAATTGGTTCAGTTCCAAAACCTCTCTATCACCTTGCCAAGTATGGCCTCAAAAGTCACCGTATTCTATATAAGCCAATCAATTCCTGAGAGGTGGGAGCAGTTCCTAGCAAACTAGAAGTCCTCTTGTAACACAAAGGGGAAGCTCAAATCCTACAGCCTTGGTGCAATAACTTCAACTGAAAATTTTTTATGTGAACAATCAAAACAAAACAAAAACAAAAACACCACCACATAAGGAGAACAAGAACAACTCTCCATTTCCATACGGTCTTCTATCCAAGGATCTCAAAGTACTTTACAATCATTACATCTATAATAATATTTTACCTACTAAATAGAAGGGGATTCAGTCATTCAAGAGGAGAGAAATGAACTAACTTGCCCAAACTCACACGGCAACTCAGTGGCAAAGTCAGGAGAAGAACTCATCTTGCTCACAGTTCTGTGCCTTAACACTCACAACTGCTGCATGTGGCAGAAAAAATCCCACATCCCAATGAGAGGGCAAGATGAAAGCAATAATTCAGTTGGCAGACTGATAGCCACAAACAAAACAAAAACTAAGGATCTGCACTCGGACCTGCCAGAAGCAAGAGAGATCTACCATAAAGAAGGAAGCGTATTTTAGTTTCCTTAAACTCAGATTAAAATAGGACTTTATAAAAGGTAAAACAAAGAAAGTATAAAGAAAGGGGTGGAGTAGCAGCAGCTCGCTTTTGTCAGATAAACTCTAGGTGATACACAGGAAAACAGATTTTGGGGGATTAAAAATAAATAAACTTAAGATGACTGCTGAAAAAAACTGAAGGACAACCCTGACCAGAGCCTACTGGGTATATTCGGATCTGTTCCATAAGTTCCCCATACACTTCCTTGGAGATCTTTAGCAGAAAGGATAAGAATCATAATTTTCCCAAAATTAAAAGTTATAATTGTTTATGTACAACCTGTCTGGATTTGTTCATCACAAAACTAGACACTTTATAATCAAAGCTAGATGTTATCAAATGACAGTCGTTTCTTAATATGGTTTGTATTATCAAGCTAAGCAAAGTGAAAGGGAAATGAAACCAAAAGATACACGCATTTCTTTAAGATTATAAATTTAGAAAATTGTAATCGTAAATGTCACTCCTTCTTTTAAAATAGTAAACGTATTTGCTCGGGGAGAGCGTTGAGGCCTTTCCATGCATATTTTGGTAATTAACAAAAAGAAACCCCATGATTCATCATAACCTGTAGTTAGGCTCTGTGGTTAGCCAGCAGAGAACAGAGTTTATATCAGTTACTTCTCTTCTCTGGCATAATATGGAAGCTTTTTCCAACAGTTTGGGAGCGAATACAAACACGAGTGAGTGCAGCTGTCCAGAAAAGATGAGAATAGGGGTTAAGTCTTTTCTGTGTGGTGATAGTGGGGAGTTTACGGGAGGGAGTGCTGGAAGGCTGGCCGGTTGATCAGAGCAGGGTTAAGGCACTGGTGCATTGTCTATGGGCTGGTCTATACTTACCGGTTAGTTCGACGGCTGGAAATCGAACTTCCGGGTTCGATTTATCGCGTCTGGTCTGGACGCGATAAATCGATCCCGGAAGTGCTCGCCATCGACTGCGGTACTCCAGCTCGGCGAGAGGAGTACCGCGGAGTCGACGGGGAGCCTGCCTGCCGCGTGTGGACCGCGTCTGAACCGCGGTAAGTTCGAACTAAGGTATGTCGACTTCAGCTACGTTATTCACGTAGCTGAAGTTGCGTACCTTAGTTCGACTTGGGGGGTTAGTGTAGACCAGGCCTATGTGTAGTAGTTGTTCTAGTAGCGCGGTGTGTATCTGGGTAGAGGCTATGTACTGTTCATGTAACCCACCGTTGAGTGGATGTGACAGGTCTCCTTCTCTGGTCAATCCACAGAGGGTATAAGTGTTGCAGCCCCAGCTAGACTCTTCACTCTTCAGCTCAAACTAGAGCAGCTTATGCTTGTAGTTTCGGAGGTCTCCAGTTCAATTTCCAGTGTGTTGGTCAAGATGGAAGCAGTCACATTAGGATGCCTTCACTTTTCATTTCCTTGCTTGTGTGGGTCTGTGTATAGGCCAGCCTTAACTGACACACACAACATGGTGTGTGTGTGTGTGTGTGTGTGTGTGTGTGTGTGTGTGTGTATTAATTCATATAGAAGATTAAAAGATTAAGGTGGAAAGTATTTTAAATGTCAAAATCCCCAAGAAAGATCTTCAGGGTGGTCAAAAATTATTTTTAAGAGGTTTAAGTGCTGACAGGGGATGGGAAATTCAAATATCACAGGAGCTATGGAATTAATTCCCGCACTATATGTAAAAAAAAAAAAAAAATTATCAGAGGACCTTTAAAAACATAAATAGACTTGGCAATTTGATTGTGTGTTCCTAAACGGTGAAGTCAGGGTGCACTTCTAACCCCATCCAAGCAAACATCTGCTGAGGGAATGATTTTAAAAAGCTTCAGAAGGAAATGTATTTCCCATGCATCAGTGTATTTATACACTTCATTTGGAAACAGGCTATTAACACAATATACCTAAGTGATAACACACGCGCCTTAAAGGTTACAAAAGCAGAAAGACTTATTAATTAAAAAGAGTGGCTGTCTGGACTAAAGGGCAAGACAGCAAAGCTAGAAATGGTAAACAATAGGATTACAGTGGATTATTAAAGAAAAATGTCAGAACAAATGATATAATCACATCATCCCTAAATTCATGAATCTCAGATTCCAGTTATGCCTTCTGCTTTCTTTGCTCAGTAAAAGTCTCTGCCACACTCACCTGGAGCAGGGGGGAAAATGTTCCTTTGGCTAGAGAAACACATTTTAGAGGAGGAGGATACAACACAAAGAAAGTAATCTCCACAGCGTGTGGCTGTTCTTTTCACGTTGGCAAATCCTTGACATCTTTTCATTAAAGCCAAAGAATAGCCCATATAGATCTCTATTCTAGCACTTTGGTGCATTAAAGATTCAACTCTTTCAACCTTCCTCACAATATTGCTCCCGACTTCAGAGACTAACAAACCACCAACACAGTTCTCAGAGCTCCTACACAGTACAACAGATTTTGTCCCCAGGAAGCATTTTAAACAGTCTCACATCTTTCAAAACTTCCTTAACCTAAAATGGTAGAGACTATGCTAAAATGTCCCACCCCAGCAATCCTACTATTCCCAAATGTCTTGTACAGGATTTCACCAACTTTGTTTTTCCACATTCTATTATCTAAGAAAAGCAGTATTGTGAAGTAGGGAAATGGGAATCAGGGTGCCTGGGTGCAAAATCCAGACTTTGCCACTGTTTTACCCTGTTATCTTGACGAATAAACAACTTCACACTCCTGTATATTCATGAAACAGTTAGCCCAGTAGGTATGCTCTGATGTTCAGTCCTGCGCTCCCATTAATTCATGGGTATTCCCCTAAAATTCTCACTCTGTCACTTACTATATTTGTGGAATAACCAGGTTGAAGGAGTGGCCCATAGAGGGTAGTGAAGTTGTTTCGGGGAGTGGGTGGGGACAGTGTTGTAAACTGCAGAGCACACCAAAGTGCTGCATGCTAACTGCCCATGTGGATGCTGCTAGCATGAACTAAGGCTACATCCTCACTACGGGGGGGGGGGTGAATCGATTTAAGATACGCAAATTCAGCTACGCCATTCGCGTAGCTGAATTCGACGTATCGGAGCCGACTTACCCCGCTGTGAGGACGGCGGCAAATCGACCTCCGCGGCTCCCCCGTCGACGGCGCTTACTCCTACCTCCCCTGGTGGAGTACAAGCGTCGATTCGGGGATCGAATGTCGCGTCCCAACGAGACGCGATAATTTGATCCCCGAGAGATCGATTTATACCCGCCGATTCAGGCGGATAGTGTAGACGTAGCCCATACGGTACTTTTTGCACATTGAAGTAGTCTCTTTCCAACAGGACTACGTTAGCATGAACAAGGTACCTTTACATTTGCACCAGCACCATCCAAAAAGGACAGTTAGTGGGCAACAATTCACATCCCTGTAGTTCACACTGTGGCACAGTGAAGACAACCCCTTTGTCTCATTTTTCTCTAATATGTTACCATATTTAGGTCCACTTTTTAATCTGGGATCAAATCATTTTCCTTTCTCTTAAAGGCACTTGAGATAAAAGACTCCTAAATCACTCAGCCCTGGAAAATCCACCCCTGAGCCATGCAGTTATACCAGTCTAACTCCTGGCATAGACAGAATTTCACCTCCCCGAGAGGAGAGTACCTATACTGACTGGAGAAGCTCTCCCTTCGGCTGTAGGTAGCGCCTTCACTAAATGCTAGAGCAGTGCACTGATACAGCTGTGCCACTGCAGCTCTGAAAAATGTAGACCAGCCCTTAGGTGCTTTTGAAAACAAGCCCCATTTTCAAAAGTAACACAGGCACTTAGGAGCCTAAACCCCATTGACTTTCAATAAAACAGACTTAAGTGCCTAAATCACTTTTGAAAACAGGCCTCATGCCCCTACGTCACTAAGGGGATTTAGGTGATTTTGAAAATTTTACCTTTTATCCTTTTCTCACGGTCTCCCTTCAGTTTCTCATTTCTTCTGTTTTACCCTTCACTATTTTCTTTCCAGTTTTCCTGCTCTCTCCGTTTCTTCAGTTTCTTTACCTGTGTTCACTCCCTCCCGCTGCATGATCTCTCTCACTCCTCTCAATCTGATCCCTCTGGTTTAGTCCCTAACCCCTAATTTTTCCCTCCTCCACCGCCTCTTCTTCTCCATCCCCTTCAATCCCACTCACTCAGTAGTATTCTGTTCCCCTACCTCCTTCCCCATTTACCTGCCCCCTCCCATTCACTCATTCTCTTCCCCAATCATAGAACTCTCCTGCTACCATACCATTTTCCTTGCTTATTCTCTGGTCTTCCCCAACCTTGCTCTTTGCTCACCAACTTCTGTTGCTTCTTCATCTTCCCCATTCACTCTGTGCCAGCCTCCCCTCTCAGGCATAGAGCAGGATGAAGTCTCCAGGTTCATGCAGATAGAGTTTTGCACAGTATAAGTTCCCTCCTACCTCCTATTGGGGAAGCAGTGACAAGCTTAGTCCATATGGCTAACAGTTAATACTCACCCATCAACTGAAGACTCCTTCAGGATGTGTCTCACCGCTGCTCCCCTTTCTACACTCCCTCCCCACAGACCAAGTGTTAAGCCCTGTCTCTTGCTTTCATGTGGGGTGCAGGAGAAAGAAATGAGTAGCCTCCAAATATTCTCTTCCCCCTTTCCTGATGGCCCTACTAATTGTCAACCAAAATCAGTCATTCAAAGGCAGCTTTCTTGATACTTGAGGCTGCAACAGCACTAATATAATAGCACTAATGAGAGACAATAAATGTAAAGCCTCACTTTTAGAAAATGCCAGTTTCTAAAATTTAAAAAAGAAAACCCAATTATAACACCAAAAATCTTCAGACAAACTGCAAACACATCATGCTTTCAAACTATACTATAGGTACAGACCTGGCTTTTAAACTAGAAGTTCTATGAATGTCATGGGAAAGAAAGGGCTTCAGAATATGCTTGAATGTACTAGTAGTACTGTACATTCTTAGGAGCAACCATAAACTATTATTGATTGTACCTGTTAATAGGCAGCAGATAGGAATAGATAGTAGTTGGAACACAAATATGCCTGGTATTTCATCTACAAAGCAGGCTACCAAAGGTGTCTGACCGCAAGACTATAGGCCTGACTCTCCTCTCACATTAGTTTTACTGCCATGTAACTCCACTGACTTTCATGAAATTACTCCCAATTTACACGGTATGCAAAGGCAATCTGTGTGATCTAACCAAGCGTCAAGTCTTGCAGCAAGGAGCGTCGGTCTCATCTTTAGGCCCAGCCACAATGCTTCATTCTCCACACTATCATTGTTCTGCCGTCTACCCCAGAAAGGAAGCTACTATTCAGTGGTGGGTGGAGATGCAGGTTATTTGTTTATATAGTGGTTGAACCCAAAAAGCTTACACAGGTCCCAGTGCTGCAGAAATGTAGGCTTCTGCCTAAACATTATGCAGATGAACAGTCCCGTTGACTTCAATTAAGCTCTTCACATGTGCGATGTTAAGCACATGCATACATCTCTGCAGGACTGGGATCTTAGATGGAATCTCTTTGGCGCAAGGACAATCTTTTCATTATGCATATATACGGACTGCACCTAGACCAATTTAGCACGGATTCCTGTTTGTATTGTGTTAGCCCCTAAAGACACTCAAATAAATAATAATAAAGCCCCACTCAAGACCAAGGCTCCAGTGTGTAGCCACTGTACAAACACAAAGGAAAACAGTCTCTGCCTTCAAGAGCAATCTGCAATGCAACCTGACGGTCCATTTTTTTCCTAGAGAAAAGGCACTAACTATAAATATTTGAAGTCATGGTTATATATACTTAAACCTTCACCAGAGTGTGTTTATATGGGCCAAAATTTACTAACGTGGCTGCCTAAAGTTAGGTACCTCAAAACGTAGGTAGGCATCTAAGTAAAATGACCCAGTTTTCAGGCACTGAGCATCTGCAATTTGTACTGAGGTCAATAGGACCTGGAGGTGCTCAGCACCTCTGAAAAGCCAAACCATGAGATGCCTAAATTGATGGACCCACCTTTGAAAACTTCCTGCACGATATTTACATACGAGGGTCCTGCTGATCCATGCAGATGGAGCCCTGGGGGAAGATGCAGGGGCAAGGAGCCACTTGGGTCCTAATCCTACAGGCTGATCCACACAAGTTAACATTAGAGTGGTTGAAGCTACCAAAACAACACATGCACAGAAGACATTTTCAAGGATACTCTTGTGAAATATCTTCCTTGTTTTGGCCAGTCCTAGTTAGCAGGCAGACATTCTCTTTTACTTTTAAAACCTATGTCTGTTTATTTTATTAGATTATATTAGTAAAAATATACATCACATTATGTTATTCACTTTTAAGTCTGCATCACATTCTTTGTTTGGTTAGTGGGTTTCTACGTTTAACATTATATCCTGCATCCCAAAAAGCGTACTGCAAGGAATATTCAGCACCGTTGATTTTAAGATGGGGTTTCAAACATTCACGAAAATAAAGCTGAGATGGAAGTATGAGGAAACGACCAGTGCAACAAAGTATGTTCTGACTCTTTCAGTTACAGTACTAGGTTGTAACTCCATCAATATTCCACAACTTTTTAAAAAGTCAATTAAAATTTTTAACAGGAATCAAAGCATTAGGCTAATTATACGTTGCTTAAGTATCACTGCAGAAGGGTAATGAGTGTGCACAAAACAGGTACAAGCACCCATTTCTAAAAGCTCACCTAAAAAGAATGGGTTTGTTCTCCATTAGCATTAGGCACTAATTACATACACCCTATGGTGACTCATTTCCCCAGTTCAGTTTGCACTGTAACATGATTAAATGCTAACAACTTTGCATCCAAATAAATCAGAAAACACAGGAGTCTTATCTGGAGTTCCTGCTTCATCTATTGTACATGCGTAGATTATCTTAACATGAATACCAGCTACATCATCATGAACCTCTCTAATGTTAAAGCTCAGTGATAGCCAAGGGCCATTCATTACATGCCATTAGAATGTGGAAAGAAAAGGGGGAAAAAAAGAGACAGTTTTTCAGGATTTTTGATGTACATAGTATGAATACAAGGTATATTCGGAGGACAGCATGCCTCTCAAATAGCTCTTCACTTATTCCTTTTATAGCCTCCATCTTAAATCATTGCTTTTTTGATATCGGATATTAAATCCCAACATACAATCTAAACCAACAGGAAGCAAATAAAATCAACTAGTCTCCTGGAATGAAACAAACAAAAGCTCTGAAACTAAATAGAAGGTGATTGCATTGGGAGGCTTATATTATAGTTTGTTACAGGCGAAGTGACAAGATATCCACCACTGCAAATAGGTAAAGGTATAAATCTAAGAGCAGTTGGTCTTTATTTGATTCAACCTGGCAAGTATTACTTAGGGACCTGCTTCTTTCAGACAGTTTCATAATTTGCCTTGTTTTATTGTTGGACTTGGAAGCGTGGTTCAGCTCTGAAAAGTGCCTAAAAAGGGCAATAAAAGGTTTGCTGTTTATTGCCTCTATTTTCAGAGCTCAGGTTTACAATAAAAATGTTTTTTGGTTTGTTTTTAGCCTGCCGGCCCTACAAAACTCAGACTGCAAATTGAAAGGAAAGCTGGGTTCTTTCTGCTTCACGCTTTACCATCAGTCATAATGACTCCGCCAAGAAAATTTGGCCCTGGATGATACCTGTGCAACCACTATCCTCATATTCTTCCATCACTTACACCTATGCAACCCCCGTCTTCCAATCTGCCTCTCGTTGCAACTCTGTGATCCCATGTTATGTCACTTCTACCCAAGATCATGATATAGTAGCTTAACTAGGAACTGAAGAGACAAAGAATGGCCTTCATACACTGGTTTTGTTTCTTTACATGTTTTTGTTAAATGCAATTTAAATATACTTTAGATCCACCAGCTAAAAGTCTGCTTCCTAGAAGTAAAATTCTGCCAAGTATGATCTTTCTTAGCCACTTATTTGCTTTAATCCCCCTGGTTGCACAAACAGAACAAAAACTGTCTGGTGATGTTTATCAGCTTGTCTCTAAACATAAATGAAAAGTTCAGTCTGCACAAAAGATTTCCTCTAAGAGGCCCAGACTGATAACACTTGCAAAAGTTCAGCTAAATCAATTGAACGGCCAGCAAATGTAATATTGTGTGGCTTTTCCAGGAATATACATTCACATTAGACAAGGCTCTCAATTCAACTGCTGTACTATTTTCAGAAATCCAATTTATCTTCACAGATGGCAGGTGTTCTTCTTGCTATCCTGCTAGGCCTGAGCGCCTGCCCTTTTGGTGAACTATCTGTTCGTCATGTCCTTATTACACTGCAGAGACCTGGCATTCTACATATCAATAATCATTAAAGGGCAAGAAATGTTTTTTGCAAATTATTATTACAGCAAAATAAGACAGCTGTGAAGTGGAAAGACATAGAAGAAAGGGCAAGTTATGACTCATCTTTAAAGGCACAGAAAGTCTAGAATAAGTAATCTGGAAGATATGATTTAATGTATTCACAGCCTTTGGAAGATGAAAATAGAATCTAAAGCGCTAAGTATTGCAATGAACTGGATAGCACAGAGTTTCCCAGACTGTGGTTTTAGGACAAGGTGGTCTGCTATGCACTTGCTTTCAGTCCAGAGTTGACTGATCATGTGGTGCTGGTTTCTCTCTCTTGTTTATAAAACTTTTAAATTGCAACTCCAAATCCATTAAACACTTTCCTAATATTACTTTTATAGGTAGGCGATTGCTGCTGCCACCAACACCACAGTGATGTTACACAATCATAAAAGAAAGGGAAGGTAGCCTGCAGGACTGAAAACCTGAAGGCAACCAGTACACAGAACAACCTCTGTATTGAAGTGTGGTAAACAGTTCAAAGAGTTTGAGAATCCCTGGGTTAGCCTGTATATTTATAACTGCACTCTGATGGATGGAATCAAAGGGAAGGATCTCAGCCTTCTGACTGAGTGCAGCTGGGAAAAGTGGCCTTGCTTACAGCTGTTAACTGATCATTTAAAAGCAGCTAAAAGCAGGATCTAACAAGACTCCCAGTCTGAATGCTAAACAAAAGGCAGACACATTCCATCATGATTGAATTTGTGGCATATCTTTTCAATACATCCCCAACACAACAGCATCACCTCAGACTTATCTGCCTCCCTCCCAGCAAAGGTAGCTGGGAGGTAGACTGCTCTCAGCCAGGCCAAACCCCCTAACTTCCTGGCCAGGGATGAGGTTGGGCAAGTTCATATGCAGGGGGGTGTAGGGCATCTCTCTTTTCCTCTTCCAGACAATTTCCCCCTGCAGGCTTTGTCTATGGGCTGGTGCTCTCCCGCACCCCTGCTCCAACACACACTTTCCTGTTGCATGAACTTGGCCAGGAAGGGGAAGGTAGCCTGGGACGTCTGGCCTAGACTACTTGAAAACAGTGGCCTGCAAGAGAGGCCTCACCTGAGCTTTGTACCTTAGACAAAGATGATTGTATCATAGAAGAATCAGAAGTGGAACATTCAGCATCAGATGAAGAAGAGATGGTAGGAAGTGACTGGACAATACAGTATAATAAAATAAGCCCAGGGAGTAAGATTCCACCGCGACTAAGTGATATTGTGCAAATTGTATCTGATGGCGCAAAACCACCACAGCTAAGGTCTTGTCCTCAAACAAAATACAGGAACGAGTGCAGAAAAGTTTCAAAAGAGAGTGGTTTGGTTTCTATCCATGGGTCGAATATAGTGAAATAATGAATGCAGCTTACAGCTTCCGATGCAGATTTTTTCCGCATCCATTGCTGTAGAAAAATCTGTCTATTTGATAATGGCTTCAACAAACTGGGGGGAAAAAGCTATGGCCAAGGATGCAGAATTCTGACAGCACGAAAACAGAAACACAAGAGGTCTCAAGTAGCGTGGGTGTCATTCGAGGATATTCAAAGGGTGACAGTCTTTCACGGCCGTGGCACATTACTGATGCATATTTTGCTTTAGTGCAAGAGAACCACATGTATATTGAAGTTGTGACAGATGTCCTGCAACTTGCTGCAGTTTGGAGGATTGCTCAAAGACGAAACAGAGGAGAATGAAAGCAGTGACAAGGGCAACTTCCTGGAGCTCCTGACTCAAATAGCCAAATACAACAACATGGTGAAAGAAAACTGAATGTGGACCATGCAATGCAAAATACACCCATTCATCAATACAAAATGAAATCATTCACATTAAGTCAGAAATGGCACTTGAATGCACAAGCCAAGAAGTGAAAGAGGCTAATGTTTTCTCTATAATGGTTGATAAAACTAAGCACATTAGCAAGGTAGAACAAGTGTCAGTTGTGTTGCAATATTTGAATAGCACTATACACAAAAGCTTTCTTGGTTTCCATCCTGCTGAGTCGCTTGATGCAAAAAAGTCTCTCCTTCAGTATGTGAAGAACACATTGTCACAGTGTGTTACTGATATACAGAACTGTATTGCCCAAAACTATGATGGTGCCTATGTTATGAAGGAAAATCGTAATGGCGTGCAAGCTCTTTACCGAAAGAAGTACCTCAAGCATTGTCCATTCATTGTTTCAGTCACAGGCTCAAACATAAGTTATTACTGATGTATGCAAAAGGAAAGAAACGGGCACTGAATTTTTTTCACTGTCCTGCAGAAATTGTACACTTCCCTCTGGATCAGCTATACACACTAAATTCATAGTCATTCAAACAAAAAAAAAAAAAGTCTTGAAATTGAAGCAGCTCTGACATTTGATGGCCATGCCAAGTTTCTGCTTGAAATTCTGTGAAAAAGACAATTTTATCCATTCTTGTGACACTCGTTGTTCCATCTCGAGATATGTCAAGAGTTGATAGGGCAATGGATGGACGAGATCTTAGTGGAGTATTAGACTTTGAACATGCAAAGAAGTCACAAAAATTCTTCAACTGCTTAAAGTTATATCTGACTGCTTACAAGCAGCTGAGTAATACTTGTCTCAGGCATGCTTATCTGTGAATGCCCTAATCAGTGAATTTCTGAACATGAGTGATTTGGAAGAGGCGTTTGATAAAACAAGGAGTAAAGTCATTACCATAGCTTCCAAAGAGATTTAAAGCCAACTGAAATCTGTTGATCACATAGTTGTGTACAAAAGTTTCCTAAAAAGGAATACATTTTGACTGAAGTGTCAATTGAAGAACAGGCCCTTTGAGATAAAGGAGACTTCAGGAAACACGCTTTTTGCTAGTGCTTGATCAAATAACTGGAGAACTTTGAAAAAGATTTTCTGAAAATAAATCTCTTCTTGCTGGTGTCAATTCCCTTAACCCAAAGTATGAGAACTTTCATGACTTTCTAAAATTAAAACCACTTGCAAAACACTACGGATGTGATATAGACTGAGTGGAGACTGAGGTAAAACACTTGCCAAAAGTAATTGAATGGTATGAAGAAGAGCAGAAGTCCAAGACTGAGAGTTTGCTGCAGCTGCCTTTTTATTTATTTTTTTTATTTTTGGGGGGGGGGGGTAAAATACAAACATGCCTCCCACAAACTGCATACGTTGTGTGATTGGTGTGTGTATTCCTCCAAGAAGTGCAGTCAAAGTGTGAAAGAACATTCTCATGTCCTCAATAGGTGAAAGATTACCTGAGTGAGGAACTATATGACAAGTGACAAACTAAGAGAATTGGCTCACATGGCTATTGGAAAAAAAAAAAATAAGAAGTGGTCAGAGTCTTGATCTGAAGACAGTTGTTGACAGACTTGCTGCTGCTCACAAAAGCAGATGTAGCCAGTTTCAAGAAGGTAAATAAATTGTTACCAACATTATTTATCCCCATTCTATAAAGTATGTATCACAAAATCCTTGCTGCCCCAATAATGGTCTTTGCCACCCCTTTGCCCCCCTCCCCCAAAAAATAATTATGCTAGCATTGCCCTGTGCTTAGAGGTTACAGAAATTTCTGGGGTCTGGTATGTACATTCTGGTTCACCAAAGAATGTCATGTGAGGTCTCAAACGGAAGCTGGTGTTGCACTGGCCATCAATATCATTGTGCAATGCATGTATCGATGTTGTGTAAAGAGTTATATATAACTCCTATATATATAAAAAATATATTCTGAAAGTCTGTGTCTGGGGGTTGGTCACCAGCAAAGTGAAAAATAAGTTTTCGGTCAGACATATCAGTTTACATGTCAATTGAGTATTGTCTCACTCACAAGGGTTCTCCTATCACCAGTATGAATTGAACGTAAATGAAAAATAAGAACTTCAGAAAGAAACTAACCAAGAGAAAAATAGTGGGAGGAGAGAACCTTATATTCAGGTGCAATTCAGAGGATTGCTCTACCTCACCTGGGCAGTAAAGGGACAGCAAATGTGGTTCATGACACTGGGCTCTCAACCAGGCTTGGCAGAAAATGCTGGAGAACAACTTTGGGTGAGATAAAATTTCTTTAGACAGGTTAACCTGTTAGTCCAGTTTAGTCTCTAGAAAGTGTATTATGATTTTGTTGTGTATGTAACCATTTGTTTTTTAATATTCTTACAACCACTTGAATCTTTGTTCTTTGATAATTTACTTTTTCTTCTTTCATTATAAAATATATCTCGTGCTCTGGGAACAGCAGGCCTGATAATTCTGTGAGAGTGTTCCATGAATAGGAGCTGGATACTGCAGGGAATGCGCTGAGTATTCGGGGGCTGGAAGGCAGTGCTTGTACTGCCAGGGGCTGGTGGTTTCAGGGAGCTGATCCACCACAGACACAGCTGAGACTGCTTAACGCTAAGGGCAGATGGTGGTGATGTGCCACACAACCCTGGGTTCTCCTGGGGAGCATTGCATCCTCTTAACAGCCACATTAAACAAATGGCTTGATAAGTGTTCTGTGCAAAAGTGAGCCTATCAGTGGTAAAATGAAGTCTGACAGTGATCTAAGAGTACTAGCAGGATAGCTTCTGGGCATTTAGAGACCTAGAAAAGGCATACAACAAACAAACAAACAAACAAACACAAACCAACCAACCAACCAAGATGTTCACATCAGTGCTGAGGAAATATGGCATATTTGAGGATGTAATGACTACGGTGAATGCTCTGTACAGCTCACCTAAACAGTGCTCCAAACATGTTTGGGAATGGTAAGTCCTTTTGAAGTGAAAGTTGGACTGCACTAGGGGTGAGCCCTAAATTCACTGCTGTTTATTATATTGATGTACCATGTCAGCAGGAAGGTCCTAATTGGACCTAATTGGAAAAGCTATAAGCAGATGACATAACAATAAGGGCATCCTCAAAAGAAGCCCTAGAGGAAATTGTAAACCAGTGGTATGACCAGCTAAGCTGGCATGGGATGAAAATGTGCATGACTAAGACTGACATTTTGGGGATCAGTAGAAGTGCTATAGGGAAATTGCACAGATTAATGGAGTGAGACTAAACCAGACGGACCTGTTCAAGTACGTTGGCAGTTGGGGCACGGCATTACTGACCTTGGCACAAAAAGTGGGAATGTGCTAATAAAGTTTGTGGATGACACAAAGCTGGGAGGTATTGCTAATACAGAGAAGGACCGGGATATCATACTAGGATGAAATTTAATAGTAAAAAGTGCAAGGTCATGCATTTAGGTATTAATAACAAGAATTATTGTCATAAGCTGGGGACGCATCAGTTGGAAGTAACAGAGGAGGAGAAGGACCTCGGAGTATTGGTTGATCACAGGAGGACTATGAGCCGCAAATGTGATATGGCCGTGAAAAAAGCTAATGCGGTCTTGGGATGCATCAGGCAAGGTGTTTCCAGTAGAGATAAGGAGGTGTTAGTACCATTATACAAGGCACTGGTGAGATCTCATCTGGAATATTGTGTGCAGTTCTGGTCTCCCATGTTTAAGAAGGATGAATTCAAACTGGAACAGGTACAGAGAAGGGCTACTAGGATGATCCAAGGAATAGAAAACCTGTCGTATGAAAGGAGACTCAAAGAGCTTGGCTTGTTTAGCCTAACCAAAAGAAAGCTGAGGGGAGAGATGATTGCACTCTATAAATACATCAGAGGAATAAATACCAGGGAGGGAGAGGAATTATTTAAGCTCAGTACCAGTGGGACACAAGAACAAATGGATATAAACTGGCCATCAGGAAGTTTAGACTTGAAATTAGATGAAGGTTTCTAACCATCAGAGGAGTGAAGTTCTGGAACAGCCTTCCAAGGGGAGTAGTGGGGGAAAAAAGACATAGAATCATAGAATATCAGGGTTGGAAGGGACCTCAGGAGGTCATCTAGTCCAACCTCCTGCTCAAAGCAGGACCAATCCCCAGATAGATTTTTGTCCCAGATCCCTAAATGGCCCCCTCAAGGATTGAACTCACAACCCTGGGTTTAGCAGGCCAATGCTCAAACCACTGAGATATCCCTCTCCCTTCAAGACTAAGCTTGATAGGTTTATGGAGGGGGATGATATGATGGGATAGCCTAATTTTGGCAATTAATTGGTCTTTGACTATTAGCGGTAAATATGCCCAATGGCCTGTGATGGGATGTTAGATGGGGTGGGATCTGAGTTACTACAGAGAATTCTTTCCTGGGTGTCTGGCTGGTGAGTCTTGCCCACATGCTTAGGGTTTAGCTGATCGCCATATTTGGGGTCAGGAAAGAATGTTCCTCCAGGGCAGATTGGCAGAGGCCCTTGGGGTTTTTCGCCATCCTCTGCAGCATGGGGCACGGGTCACTTGCTGGAAGATTCTCTGCATCTTGAAGTCTTTAAACCATGATTTGAAGACTTCAATGGCTCAGACACAGGTTTGATACAGGAGTGGGTGGGTGAGATTTAGTGCCCTGCGTTGTGCAGGAGGTCAGGCTAGATGATCATAATGGTCCCTTCTGACCTTAAAGTCTATGATTCCATGACAGTGAGCTTGAACATGAGATACAGTCTAGATTGTGGAGTGTTTGGAAGGGTGTGGAACAGTCTCTCAGAGGTAGCCTGTAACAAGTGGATGCCACTGAGACAGTATAGACTAATGGTGCAACCCACAATGCTGTGTGGTGCAGAAGCATGGGTGATAAAGAGATGGCAAGTTCAACCCCAGTGGCATCCGTTGGGTCAGCTGTGGAGCCGCCAAAATACTGCCGCAGTTGCCGCCCCCCCAAATTGTAGCGCCCTAGGCGACCGCCTAGGTCGCCTAATGGGTTGCGCCAGCCCTGCCCCTGCCGACCCAGCGCCCCCTCAGTTCCTTCTTGCCAGCTACTCCAACAGAGGGGAAGGGGGGCCGGTTTGGAATGAGCAACACATCTCGAAGAACAGTTACAAAGGTGAGTAACCGTTTTTTTTCTTCGAGTGCTTGCTCATATCGATTCCAATTAGGTGACTCCCAAGCCTTACCTAGGCGGTGGGGTCGGAGTGAAGAAGTGCTGACTGCAGTACCACTCTACTGAAGGCTGCGTCGTCCCTGGCGTGCTGGACGATTGCATAGTGCAAGGTGAAGGTATGCACCAAGGACCAAGTCGCCGTGCTGCAGATTTCTTGTATCGGTACCTGGGCCAGGAACACCACTGACAAAGAGCTCAGTGCCGGGTCCTGCCACACCGAAGGAGGCTGGGGACTAAGTGCCGCCTCCATAAGGAGCTGCTTCAAGTGAAAGTCCCGCTCCTTTTTAGTCTGAGGACTAAACCCCTTGCAGATCCTGCACTTTTCGGCTTGATGAGCCTCCCCCAGAAACTTTAGGCAAGAGTCATGGGGGTCACCCGTTGGCATGGGCTTAGAGTAGGACCTGCAGGCCTTGAATCCCGGGGACTTGGGCATGGAGCCCATGAGAAGAAAAGTCAGGGTGGAGGATAACCCCTCACCCCGACTAACACTAACTAAAACCCAAAACAAGAACTACAAACCAAACTAACAACAACTATCTATAGAACTAGGGAACGTGGAGAACTTGCAGAGCAAGACGCCACAGTTCCAACAACTGTCACAGGCAGTAAGAAGGAACTGAGGGGGCGCCAGCTCAGCAGGGGTATATATTGAGCGCCATGCAGGCACCACTCCAGGGGGCTCCACAGCCAACCCAACAGATGCTGCTAGGGAACAGCTTTCCGATGGCTGTGCACGCAGCATGCACACACCTAACTGGAATAGCTATGAGCAAGCACTCTAAGGACAACAGTTTTTATAGTGGGGGTGCTCAGAGCCATTGAACCAAACTGGGTTACACGAGGCATAAAATGAATAATTGGAAAAGAGACTGCTAAGGGGAGATATGATTGAGGTCTATAAAATCATGACTGGTATAGAGAAAGTAGATAAGGAAGTGTTGTTTACTACTTCTCATAACACAAGAACTAGGGGTCACCAAGTGAAAATTAACAGGCAGCAGATTTAAAACAAATAAAAGTATTTCTTCACACAGCGCACAGTCAACCTGTGGAACTCCTTGCCAGAGGATGTTCTGTAGGCCAGGACCATAACAAGGTTCAAAAAAGAACTAGATAAATTCATGGAGGATAGGTCCATCAATGGCTATTAGCCAGGATGGGCAGGAACATAGGCCCCAACTTTCCCCGGCACCAGTGGGTGCTTGCTCCCCCCTGCCCCGCCCAACTCCACCCTTTCCCCGCCTCTGCCCCACCCCCATTCCAACCCCTTCCCCAAAGTCCCCGGCCCAACTCCACCCCCTCCCTGCCCCTATTGGACCCCTTCCCCAAATCCCTGCCCCGGCCTCTTCCCTAAGAATGCGGCATTCCCCCACCTCCACCCCTCCCCCCCCCCAGCGCTTGCTGTGCGAATCAGCTATTTCACGGCGCAAGCGCTGGGAGGGAGGGGGGAGAAGCAGGATGTGGTGGTGCACCCAGGGGAGGAGGCGGAGGCGAGCTGGGTGTACCTTAGTGCTGCTTCAGACAGATGAAGCTGGTGCATGCTTGCACAATGACCCGACCCCCATTGATAGAAATGGAGTTGTACGAAATCCCTCCACCTAGGTACTTGTAATCAGTCTAAGATGGTACAAAATGTTGAAGCTACTATATAAATAATGTAAAATCATAATTTACAGTCCACCTACACCTTAATTTAAGAGCGATTTGTAAACAGTTCTAGAAATAAACAATATAGATGAAAATTCAAGGGGAAGTTTAGTCTTGTGACCAAAGTGCAAGACTGGGAATAAGGAGACCTAAGAGGTCTCCCTGGCTCAGCCACTGACTTGTTTCATCAGTAAAACAAAAACAAAAAATGGTACCCACATCCCACCAGTTTGTTTAATATAAGCCAGCAAACAGATGACAGATTGTAATGACTTTTGTTCACTACTCACCTGGGGTCAAAGTTGATGCAGGGTCTTAAAGATGAGATGCTGAGCATCCCATTATTAACTCCCTGAGCTATCCAGTCATCCTGCTCTAATCAAGGGCCACATCTACATCATATTCGAAAATGTGTTAATGGACACATTTTCTAACTCATACAATGCTAAACTCAATTTAGCACCCAGGGTTAACAGGGAGCTTAAAAACCTGCTAGCTGGTTGCAGTTGGGTGTAACCACAATCAACCAGCACATCTACACCCAGAACAAAATTGCATTTAACATGACGCTAGTTATAACATGGTAGTTAACACATTTTCTAATGGGATGCTTTTCCCAAGTCAAGACAGGGCACAGTCTCATACATCGTTTCAGTACTGCCAATCATATTCTCACAAATAAGTCAAAAATCAGGAGATTGGCTTAAAATTTGTGTGTGTGTGTGTGTGTGTGTGTGTGTGTGTGTGTGTGTGTGTGTACGTATATATATATATATATATATATAAAAATAAAAATAAAAATAAACAACACTTTCTAGTTTGAGCCTTTGACATGAACTTGGTCACATTTTCAAGCTTTTCCTCTGTAACCATGAGGGTTAGAAAGTTTCCTTTTAAAAAAAATGAAAGCGGAGATTCTCATCATATGATTTCAGGAATTGGAGCTTCAATAAAAACTCCAAATATGGCAAGACTTGTGATAAAATCGTAAGAGTTGGCAACGCTACTCTATATACGTGAGGGTCTCAGACTTGTTAAAATATATGGTTTGTTTGCTTGCCAAGTTAGATTTAGCTAAATCGACCTATAGGGCCCTACTGAATCTGAACATGTCCCCCCGCAACCCCACCAAATTCCTGCCATGTCCCAATTGTGTGATGTGGAGGAGAGGACAGCACTGCTAACAGGCTCCAAAAATTGTGACGCTGGAAGCCTAAAAGCTGTAGGGGCCACGGCTGAGCCAGGAGCCTTGGGAGCCACGGCTCCCTGCTCCTAGAGTTCTCAAGGCTTCCAGACTCCCTGCTGCAGAGCTGAGCCCCGGTCAGAGCTGGGGCTCCCAGGGGTCCCCAGCAGCCCACCAGCTGAGCTAGGAGCAAACCAGGCAGGTTTCTGTTGGAACCCTGCCTGCAGCTCGTCAACCCAGATACATTTTTGCAAAAGATTTCAGTTTGAGAAATCTGCATTTTCCAATAAAACAGGGTTTTGTTGGAGAATTCCTGACCAGCTCTACTCTTGGGTAAGCCATGCTGCCAATAAGAGGGGAAGCCTAGAAAAAAAAAAAAAAACTCTCTGATGTGGTAGGGACACTGCATGGGTATCTTGTGATCCATGATGTTGGGTCCCAATGTGCCTACGGATTAGCAAACAGTGTGGGATTTCCAGGACAGAACTCCTTCCCCCTCCGGGCAGCTGCAAGCTCTTCTGCCTTCAGAAGAAATTTAGTTGATTTCTCTGCACAGGTGATATATTTAGGTTGTCGTATATATTTTCCCTCTCCTGTGGGTTTTTTCCATTGGGGAGGAGGGGAACATTTAGCCCTTATGGGCTGAAATTTAGACTATAAGCAATTATAAATTGCAACACTAGAGTCCTGGAGATCAGAATGAAAAATCATTGAATTTTCCAATAATCTCTACGGTTTACTCCTGAAGGCCTAGAAACTGAATGTTAGTGAGACTGACTTGCACTATAACACACCAAATCATGGCAAGCCAAGTGCAACAGAAATTCTATGCAGATGGTGTCAGATTCATGCCAGACAAACTTTTTAGTTTTACTATCCAGCAGAACCACTAAACTCTGGGACCTGGACAAGCTTCCAAGACATCCAACTAAAGTAATTTACTAACTGGAGAGATCTACCTTTCTGGTGCCAATGCGGGTCTCAAATTTACTTATTCCCCTCACGTAGCACAAGTTGTAAGAGTAACAGAGAAAGATCAAAAGGAAAAAAGAAGAAGAGAAAAGATGAAGTATGAAATTGTGCTGGTAACAGACAAGCTGCAATTCATGATCAAAGGAACGTATCTGGCCCCAACCTGTACAAAAAATATAAATAGACAGAAAAGTACTGTCCCCTTTTCTGAAAGGGGAAATTTTCTACTTGCCCTCATGTCACACAATCCTTTAAAGTGTGGTTATACTTAGGCTGAAAAAAAATGTCATAGTGGGGCTCAATATTTATTTTATTCAATTTAAACATCATAGAAGAGGCCTATTCCAGACTCTAGGCCCCTTGCCATTCACGCAATATGTAATTCATAATAAACCAACCCAGCAGCAACTCCCTCACCACTCCATCAGCAAGCAAAGAATTACAAAACGAGACCTTCAAAACTCCGGATCCCCAGAAAGAAACCCAGCCCTGCCCCAGCTACTTCAGCCCTCCCCCTAGTCCTGTCCAAAACCATGAGCTTTGCAGCAGTATTTCAGTCTGGGATGAAAAGTGAATTCCAAAATCATGGGGCCCTCAAGGAGAAAACCCTCCCAGCAGCTCCCATTCATATAAACAGAATAAGCTCGAATGCCTCCAATGAGCACAACTGCAGCAGTAAGCTGGGATGGTCCCCAACCAAGAGCCAAAAGGCGGCCGGTGTGTCATTGAACATATGGCACCAGTGCTGCCTCATTAGCTTCCACCGCAGCGTTCAGGTTAAGAGATGGTTCTCTAGTTGGCAGCAGTACAAAAATCAACCTGGGATCTGAAAAAAAGTCAAGCTTGCCTCATCCCTTTCCTCAACAGCAGTAGTGAATCTGCAGTCGCAACATAGCTGCTAGCGCTGTTGCTGGCAGCTCACTCTGCCATAGCAATGTTGGCTCTGCGGGGAACAAAGTTACATTGCCAGTCACATGGAGTGGATTCTATGAACTTTGGAACCTGGAATATCTCCACACAGTTTTCTCTGTCATGGTAAATACAGTGTAGCAGACAGGTTGAGATTTTCAAAGCTGGCTAGCATTTAGCCACATTACCCCCATTAATTTCAATGGGAATCAGGTGTTTAAATCCTCTAGTTACTTTAAAAATCTCAACTGCAGTGCCTATTATTAATAACCGTCCCAAACCTTCTGTGGGTATCACAGCGCTATACAAATAAAACACTTAGGGCTTGACCGTGACCAAGGCACAGCCTGGCATTTGAGGAGGTGAGAGGATGCACCACCACAGTAGGAGCTCCAGGTACCACGCCACATGGAGCACTACGGAGTGCTAGTAGCACAGGGCTGCTGCAACACCCGTGAGGTAGGTGAAGTGCTCCTCTCTGCTCCGCACTAACCACCTGCCCCCAACTCTCCTCACCCCTTAGTAACTTCTATCAGCAGCACTAGCCATACAGAATCTTTGCCCTCCCTAAGCACAAAGAATTCCATTGTGCTGATCCACTGCACTGAGGACTGAAAGGCAGTGGGTCCTTGAACTATTGTGCCCCCTTTTGCACACCTGTGATCATAGTCTGGCCCCCAAAATACAGCGACTGACATAGCAGCAAGTCAGAGGTAGTAAGAAAACAGAATTGTTTTAAATCTAAATCTTAAAGACAGTGTGATCCAGTAGACAGGGCAGTGGTCCGGGATGCAAAAGACATGGGTTCTTATTTCTAGGCCTACCAATGAACTGGTGTGTAGAGCTGGTCGGAAAACAGAATTTCCATCCCACGGGAAATTCCAACACTTCAAAAGTTCTGTATGTTCCAATTAGGAACGAAAGTCAAAAACAAAAAATTCTCACAGAACAGAAATCCAAAACGTTTTGATTTGGAAACATCAAAAGGTTTCATTTTGATAACGTCAAAACATTATAATAATACAAGTCAAAACTAAACAAAAAATGATAGTCAAAACAATTCATTTCAGTACATTTCCTTTGAAAGTTGTGTCAAAATCAATGCATTCATGTGAAATATTGCAGTTTAGTCTAAACAACTACATTTTTTCCAGGGCAAACTGTTCAGTCAGAAATTTTTCTACCAGCTCTATGGGTGCATGACCTTCAGCAAATCCCTTTGGGTATGTCTACACTGCACAGGAAAACCTGCAGCACCAAGTCTTAGAACCTGGGTCAATTGACTCAAGCTCATGGGGCTTGGGCTGTTGGGCTAAAAAAAGCTCTGGTACTTTTCACCCTCACAGGGTTCCAGAGCTTGGGCTCCTGCCCAAGCCCGAATGTTTACACAATGATTTTTCAGCCCTGGAGTCCAAGCCCCGTGAGCCAAAGTCAGCTGATCCAGGCCAGCCATGGGTTTTTTAATCCCTGTGTAGACATCCCCTGAGACTTGGTGCCTTGGGGTTTTCTTTGCAGAGTGGACATACCCTTTGCCTCTCTCCTCTCCTAACCTTTACACTGCAAGCACTTTGGAGCTGGGACCATTATCTCTTACTGTGTGATTGTACAGGGCCTAGCACAATGGGACCCTGATCTCAGCTGTGGATTCTAGGGGCTACGGTAATACAAATAATAAACATTTTAAAATATTTTCATTGAATCTATGAAGCTTTTCAAATCCAATATTGTTCAACTGATGAGTAATACACGAAACAATAAATGGCTGCCTGGCCTGATAAATGGGCACATTACTGCTACTGTACAAGGGGGGAAACACACAGACATATGCTGCTACACAGGAGAATAATTATGTGTATTTGTAGCAGCAGAGAGAGAATAGGAAGTGAGGAGAGCAGAATTTGCATAATCCTGAAACGTTACTCAGGACAGCAGTTTGGAAAAAGAAGGGGGGGGGGGTGTTTGGATTTGAACTGGGTCTATTTTGGATTTGACAGCTGGCTGGCAGTAGGTTTTCTGAGTGAGTTAGCTGGGAAGCATTTTAAGAGTTTATGACAAAAGCAGCGGTCTGTGAATGTGGGTTTGCCCCTTCCAGCTTTTCCTCAGGCTGCGTGCCTAAGAGCTGAGGGGTCAGAACTGTCCGACGAGGCGATGATTTCATTCATTTGCCTTTATAGCCATTGTTCTGCATAAACTGGCACAGGACACCAATAGTGTTTGTGTATTAGTCACACAGGGCCCAAGCCGAAGCCCCGTTGAAATCAGCAGCAGACCCATCTAGAATTGCTAAAATCTGGCAAAGTCTATGTAGCCAACATTTGAGAAGATATCACCATAGTTTTCTCTCCTGACTGCCTGATGGAAGTGGGATCGTTTTAATTATTTCCGTTGCAATACTGCCTGCAGGCCTCAATCTGAGATCATTGCTCTGTATTAACAACTCCTCCTCCTCCTCCTAGGTCTTACACAGCGATTTCATCAGTAAATCTCACAGTGATCTACAAAGAAGGTCAGTGTCATTATTCCCCATCATCAGATAAAGAAACTGAGGCACAGAGAGGGGACTACTTCCCAAGGTCACCCAGCAGGCTAGTAGCAGAACTGGGGTTAGAACCCAGGTCTTCTGAGTCCCACTCCAGTGCTCTATTCACTGTTAGCACAAAGTGGTCTATTGTAGCTACCCAGTTTTATAACTACTAAATGTTTACTTAGCACACCCCACACTAATTCACATGGCTACCACTCACACTTTTCAGTAACAATTTAACACCAGTGTCATAGCACGTACCCACACAACAACAACATATTGTAAGAGCAAGTACCCACCAGACCATTATTTGTACCACGGTGCTACAAAGCACTAACTCGGTCCTAGATTCCTTACTTACACCCAATATTACCTTACTCCACATGACAGTGGCCAAATTGGGCGTTTGAATAATTAAGATTGAATTGTATTTGCCAAATTCATGACTAAAGTGCATTTCATGATATATTTTCCTTGCTTCTTTTGTAGTTTATTCATTAATATTTGTACCACAGACCCCCTGCACAAAATTCCCCTCATCTCCACTGCAGGCATGGGGAGGAAAACAGGGGCTGTATGGCTCATATTTTCCCCTGTAGAGGGAGGAGGTAGGAACTTGACTCTGTCCCCAACCAGCACCACGGAACCAGTGTGGGAGAACTCGCAGGTCAGGACTTGTAGCAGATTACTTCCCCCACCAGGAGCAAAGGGAGAACAGGGAAGTGCATGTGCGCTCCTAGGCTGCCCCTGAGGCTAGATTTAAAGAGACAATAGAGCCCATAATTGCATTTTGTCTCTCGTCCTTTGAAATGATTCAGAAAGGTTCTATGATCTGTCTAAAGAGTTGTAACCTTCACAGGTACCCAGACAATCCCAAAGGAATATTTCCAGCTCCTTTCAAAAGGAGCATGAAGTTAACTAGACAGTTATTCTTTTGACAGATTTGGCACAATTTGGGAAATCCACATGGAATGCCAAGTGGATTATTTTTAAGAAGGGATGAGCTTTCCCAGACTTCAATTGAAAAGGGCAGCGGGGGGGGGGGGGGGGGGGTGCCAACAGCAGGGGGTGCCAACAAAAATAATGGGCCTGATCTGGTTACACCAGTGTACACCAGCTGAAATTCCACTTTGTAATGTATAATATCGTAGCAAGCAACATTTAAAAAAGCAACAAGGGCCGCCCCTAGTTTTCCTCCTGACCACACTCTTCTCCAGTGTCTCTGTTAGCCAGGAACCTCTTGCTAGCCTAGGACTCAGTGAAACCTGTGGTTTATCTTCCAGTGTCAAGATGGGGGTTGCAAAGCTGCCAAATCCTGGGGCCTCCTGAAAAGTTTCCATGAAGCCATATAGGCCAGTCAAACCCTCTACTGTACCTCCTTCCACGTGAATATTTCAAAGTGCTTTGGCAGCATTCGTTAATTAGGTCTCAACAACATCCCTCTGAGGAAAAGAAGGAGCATCACCCCCAATTTTCAGATAGTAAAACAGAAGTAGACACAGGTCAAGGGCCCAATCCTGTTTCTATTGATTGTAAAACTGGGCCCTAAACAACTTGATTCAAGATTACACGCAAATCATTAGCAGAGCTAGGAATACAAACCAAGACTACCAGCTTCCAGTTCTGTTCTCCAATTTCTAGACAATACTCCCTCCCCTTGAGTAATGTGGATAGATACTTCACCGGATGTCTCCTTTTACCACTTTGCACTTAAAAAAAAAAAAAAAAAAAAAAAATCAATCCTGAGCAATGACCCAAGCAATTTCCATCCCAGGCTTTTTCCCTTTCAGAATTTTTTTTTTTTAAACCTCAGAGCAAGAACTACCTACAATAAATCTCCTCAATGAAGCGGTTTTTCAATGCCACTGCCTCAATTACTGCTGCCCTTGAGCTGCAATAGCATTTACACACCCCAGTAATTCCCTCCCCTAACAAAAGCAGAACACAGGAATACTGTACTTTCTTTGAAAAATTCCCTCTAGCGAGTTTGGTCTTAAATTTTGCACCTCATTCAACAAAGCAAATGAGTGTCATTCCTATTAGGGCATCTGGATGCCATTTCACAAAAGAGAAAGAAGAATCATTTTATGCATCTTCTGTCCTACTTGCCCCCCTTAAAAGTTTGTGAAAATGTCAGTGTGAAATAAGCATCACCTTTGTAAAAGAGACCTGAAAGCAAGGACCAGCCCTGATAAAAAGCTAACAGCTTTCTGCCTTTGATAGAGCATAGATCATCAACAGTGTCCAGAAAGCATCCTCTACTCAGACACCAGGCTCTAGGGAATCAAGATAAATATCGTTAAATACTACCATCATTTCTGTCCTCCCAGGCTTTGGAGGCACAAGTACAGTCAATTCATAATTCATCAGTTTTATGTCTACTTACATGATGCACTAAGAGCTTGGGGGGCTGAGATTAAAACCCTTGTTGCAAAGCTGAACCCATCAGAATTTCCTGCACTTAAAAAAAAGCCCCAACCCCCATTAATAATGCACACATTACAGGAAGGAACAATATTTGCTTTTCACAGCATTAGCAGTTTGGGCCCATGTATGGCCCAGTATGTCCAGAGAAAAATGCAGGGTACTGTTTGGGTTATTTTTAGAAAACTAATTTATGAAGCTTTTTATGGTCAAGCTGCAGAAATGTTAAGAGCCTGAATGTTGTGAGACAAAGCAGAAAGAGAAGCCTGATAATATTGCTATTTTACATGTATTAAATGCTTGCATTTTTTTTAAACTAATTTTCTTCAAGTACAATTGAGCTGCTGTAATGCTCCCAATTTCAAGAGGAGAGTTTGAGGGGGGAATTCATACATGATCCCACAGCTAAATTGCTCTAGTGTTACTGTTTCCCCCGTTTGATTATTTATATTTACTGCACATTTTTCCACAGCCAGAGAGACGCGATGGTGATTTAACATTAATTTAATTTACATTTCTTAAAACGCTCAAAGCATTCGCACAGCTTGACTAGAACTACAGGATTAGCTTTCCAAATTCAGCTAACTTTCTGGTGATGCCCATGGGATGCATAGCTAATTTCTTCTTCTGAGTGTAGAATACAGTCACCTCTTTACTCCCTAGATACAGAAGTCATGAATAGCTAATTAGTATTGTTCTGGATATTGGCAACAGCTTGAAAATCCTGTCACAGTCCAGATTGTGCCCTTGATGTGCTGGCCTTCCACAGAAGCTGTGCTTTGTCCCTTCCACAACCCCTCTCTGCACTGGAGTCTGTTATTCAGTCTAGCCATACACCTCTTTTTGGAAATCAACGGTCCCTCACCATAGAGAAGAGAGAGGACTCAGGTGTTGTAAGCATCAGAGGGATTCTTTGTTCAGGATCACATTCAAACACACATCCTGCCTTGTAGCTCCTCACCTCACAGCATCAGTCTAAATACTGGCCTGCATTAACTCAGCTTGCTGACTATCCTAAAGCAGGGAACGTCACCCTCATCTGGAGGTTATTTTAGAGGGGTCCTTTTATGTCAATTTTATAATCACAAAGAAATCCATTTATGAACTAATCCATTCTACAGTCAGTTCAAAAAAAAGTCACCTTCAAGTATATGCAGTTACCTGGAATTCAACTTCTTTTAAAATCTACAAGATAAACAATCAAAAATTAGAGATGAGTGTATATTCCAAACTACAGATCCAGATGTGAATTTTCACAAAGACTGGGCGTGTTCCGTGCCAGGGATTTGGTTTGGCCATTACAGAGAAGGACCATCTGCAGCATTCAGATCAAATCTGAGCTCCCTTAGTTTGAGGCCACCTGCATCCAGGGTTTTGGTCTTTCTCCAATACAAATTCTCAATATTGTGAAGCTAAACTTGGGAGCCTTTACCCGTATCAGAGATAAGTAAAAGGACACAACATATTTCAACTCAAGGATACTGTTCTTGGATTGAGGAACAAGTTATATGTACTGCATGGACACGGACAGCTTTATCTTTATCAATAAACAAACTATGTTGTGTGAGTTAAAGTTACATAGATAACATATCTAACTTTTCACTTCCTTAGTTTTGTGTTAAGACATCTAATGGTACATACCCTCTACTCATCCAGTTAGAGAGAGACAGACAGACATGCACACCCACCTTATCACTGTAATAACCACTGTATAACACAACATCAACTCCGCCCCATAGGGATGCCAGCCTTCCAGCACCCTCTTTCCCAAACTCCCCACATCCATAAGCAGACCAGACATTCCCCCTACAGTTCATTTTGCACAGTTCTGGACAGCCAAGCTTACTCAGGTCTGGGTGAAGAAGGTTTTTTTTTTTTGGCCCAATCTTTAATTGATTGGAACTTATTAAACTAATTTTTTTTCAAACTCTCCAGAAAATTCAAGCCCTATTCAGAGATTATGTGCTGAAAACCTGGGACAGGTACGGTGTGTTTGTGCTATAAAGCAGTCAGGCTGCTTTAAGTTCCAAACAGAACACAATCTTAACTCTAGGAGGAAACAGCTCCGCCATATTAAGCTAACTGGACAACTTCTGACAGTACCTTGACAAGTCTACTCCCAGCACATATAGAACCTCATGTGTAGAAACTATCCATTCTACCACACAAGAAAACCAAGGTCTCGAGGACAGAAGTATAGAGGTGACTCAGCATCCAAGCAAGTATAGTAAGGAATACTGAGAGCAACTTTAAGGAGCATGCTGTGACTGTGAGCACGACTACAGCAAACTAGAGAAAGGGAAGGAATAAGGTTAAAATTAGGGGAACAAGTGATTCAGAAAGTGAGCAGGGACCCCACCCCTACCCCACCCCGTTTCTGCTTTAGGAAGGCAATTGACAGTCAACATATTATTTAAAAACACCCTTTATTCCAGGAAGCCTCCGGGAACAGATTCTTCAGACTGGAGAAGCCCAAAGACCTGTGGCAACTGCGTGCTAGAGACCAGAAAGGGATCTTGTCAATTTGTTACAAACCGTGTCTGTTCCTGAGCACGGGAATGCACAGAGATTTCATATTGTCATGCACTGTTCACATCCCCAGGAGAAAGAATTTATAAAGGGAGGTGAGGAGATATTCTCTGCCACTCCTGCTGATTTTAGGGCTGGAGTGCAAAATGCTTGAGCGGTGTGTTTTGGAAGTAAATTATCAAGATTGTAACAAGAAACACAGTCAACAGATGGACCAGCAGGAGGATTTGCTAATTATCCATCAGCTGTGGTCAAGGAAAAACACAGCAGGCTTGTGCTTTCATTAACTACAATAATTCTCCTGTCAGCATGGTCTGAGCAGTGATCTCTTCTCTCAAGCATCTTCTCCACTATGTCTGTATGCAAAGACCATGTCTGCTGGGACAAACTGAACAGGAGCAGCAAACCACAAAGCTCTGCAGCCAGGATACCCTGGGCACGGTTCCACTGACAGCTTGGAGAGGATGCATTTGTGCAGTGTTGAATATTTTTTACATTCTAATGCACAGTTGAACAAAATACTGGGCCAGGCTGGTGTAAAGAGGTGTCAATTCATTGAAATCAATAGAGCTACACTGATGTACACCAGCTAAGGATCTGGCCCAGGGTGTCCTCGGTTAACCAATCAGAACCAGCTTTTGGGATACATGGGGGGAGGGGGAAATCACATGTAATAGGGACCCTCCTGATTTCTAAACCATAAGACTGCTTTGAGGTTTAATTAATGTTTATAAAGAAATTAGAGATCCTGAGTTTAGAGCTGGTGGGAAAATTTCTGCCTAAACTTTTTAATGGAAAGGGGAGAAAAGAAATTGTGATGATAGTTTTTGCTAAGATTTCCAAACCCCTGTTTTCCATCCAGCTGTACCAAGGATGAACGAGACTTACATTTGTCAGAGTGTTATTTAAAAGCAATGCTGTCAGATAGCTCAAATCCAGGATTAAGTCTCCTCTTGAGAGAAAAAAAAATATATGGTTGCAGAAACCTGTTAGTAAAAATGTTTCATGAATTTTGAACAAAAAAATCCAGAAACACAAGGTTTGGTTTGTATTTCACTATTCCTTGCTTTATTTGGAACCCAAACATTGCAGCATTCTGCATGAGAATCAGAAAGAGACAGCAACTCTAAACAAGAGACAATTTAGTTTCATTGCCCCAGGTGTGAAACATATGTAGTAAATAAGCAGCGTAAATCATAGGCGCCGACTCCGTGGGTGCTCCGGGGCTGGAGCACCCACAGGGAAAAATTAGCCGGTGCTGTGCACCCACTGGCAGCTAAGCTCCCCTCCCCCGCCGCCCCACCTCCTCCTCCCCACCTGAGCACGCCCCGTCCCTGCTCCTCCACAGACCTCCCAGCGCTTCCCGCCCAGCCACCACCAAATAGCTGTTTGGTAGTGTTAGCACGCTCCGGGAGATGGGGGAGGAGCGGGAACGTGGCGCACTCAGGGGAGGAGGTGGGGAAGAGGTGGGGCTGGAGCGGAGATTTTGGGAAGGAGTTGGAATATTGGCAGGGAGAGGGCAGAGTTGGGGCGGGGCTCGGCCTCATGGAAGGGGTGGAGTGGGGGCGGGGCTGAGGGCAAAGGAAGGGTCGAGCACCCATGGGAAAGAGGGGAAGTCGGCACCTATGGCATAAATGGTAAAAGAGTAAGTTAGATTCCCCCCACTCCCAGTATCTAGAACACTGGACTTTTAAATAAACTTCTCAATTTCCATACAGTTTGTATTTCTACACTTTGCCAGAAGTTTTACAGATCTGTCAGGATCACCAACAGGTCTGATTCAAAGCTTTATCATTTTAAGTTACATACAAGTAAATAAGCATAAAAACAAAAAGGTTATCATGCAATGCTGTGTCTAAAAGATTAGTATAAACTAAGCTTCAATATTCATGTTGCCAAGAATTCAGTTGTCACAGCTTGGCACTGTCCTTTCATCTGGATAGATAGCAGTCTGTAGTACACGGACTCAAATCCTAGGCCCTGTGTGCCTGTAAGCAGACATGCCAAACCCACGGGGAAAAAAAATACAGAAATTGGGCTTGTTTTTGGCTTGAGAGTTGCTTGCTGGCTAGTTTTTGGGTTGTAGCTTTTTTTTTTTTTTTTTTTTGGATCGGCTCCTGGCAAGCGGAGGCAAGCGGGTGCGGGGGAAAGTGAGTCGGGGTGCACAGCGGGCCCACCACAGCAGGCAGTCCCAGACTGCCGGGGGGGGAGGGGAGGGAGGAGGAGGGTGGATCTAGTCAGAGTGTTGGGGTTCTTAGGGATTTGTTTTGGCCTTGTTTTGAAATGGGATTAGCTTGATTTTTGGCTTATTGTAAAAGTCACAGTGCTTATTTATCACGTGAAAGTTGGCAACTGTGCCTGTAAGCTCCCTAGGTCCAGGTAGCGACTGGTCACTGTTTCTAGAGCTCTGGGTCTCTCAGGCAGTCTCCCAGGTGCAGACCTTATGTCTGATGCCCTTCTTGGTCAGTGGGACCTCACAGTCCAGCAACCCAGATCTCAGAACAGGTGCCTCAGACCTCCCAAGTCCCCTCTCCTTCCCCTTGCTTAGACACATTCCCCAGAGTCCACCTGGCTACAGGAGTTCTAGTTTCTTGATTAAACCCTTCAGGAACAACGTGGCAGGCAAGCAAGGAATACAGGCATAGCTAAGGAATTTCTTAACCACAGACACTAGCGCTACCGAGTTACAGCTCTTTGAAAAACAACAAAATCCTGAACACCCACCCCTCAGTCTGATCTCACTCCTCCTGCGAGTACCAGGTATGATCATCATCCTTTGGCAACCTGTTCTTCTGGTATGTGGCAATAGACAGGCCTCATGCTCAGAGAAGCACTCCACTTTTAAAGACAGACTGTCATCTTTTCTGTCCATTTCCTGCAGCTGGGTGGGGGGGGGGGGCAGGAGCGGGTATTTCCTGACACATGCCCCACACCCTGTTGGCTTTCAGAGAGACAGACATTCAAGTCAACAACCTGCCAGCAGAAAACCCAATGATACAGCAGGGAAGAGTCAGTCAACACTGATGGCTCTGCCAGAACTTCTCAACACAGTCTCTTCGCTAGTTCTCAAGTCCCAATTCCAACATGGATGATCAAATCCACAAAGAAGGTTGCAACTCCCTAGCAAGGGGACACTCAAAAATGAAGGTTACAATACAGAGTAGAGTCCCTGAAACAAAACAGGGGTCACCTAGCAAAAAAGGAATTCACAATTTGGCACAGACATATTCCCAATCTGTCACAATAATAATAATCAAAAGTGTTATTAGCAACGGAGGTAAGAAACATCAATTTTTTTAAATGTATGATTTCTAACCTTAGCATCTCAATTGAAGAGGGAAAGAACATTATTAAAAGGCAAATGAATTATAAATATGATTTAAAAAATAGACAAAGCTGCATTAGTAACTTTTCCGTAAGAAAAAAGATTCATGTAAAAAGCAACATGGGCAGAGCATCTTATATCAGAACAGACCTTTACCCTGAGCCAGATTATCTGTTTTGCAAACAAAATATGTTTTTACTATGAGAGAATCCAAGCTGAATGTTTCTTAAGGTACGTCTACACTTACCGGAGGGTCCGACGGCAGGCAATCGATGTTCTGGGATCGATTTATCGCATCTGGTTTAGACGCGATAAATCGATCCCGGAAGTGCTCGCCGTCGACGCCGGTACTCCAGCTCGGCGAGAGGAGTACGCGGCATCGACAGGGGAGCCTTCCTGCCGCGTCTGGACCCGCGGTAAGTTCGGACTAAGGTACTTCGAATTCAGCTACGTTATTAACGTAGCTGAATTTGCATACCTTAGTCCGAAGTGGGGGGGGGGGGTAGTGTGGACCAGGCCTTAGCATCAATATATCACCTTTTACTTAACTAACATGGTTAGCGTTTGTTTCTGTACCTAATGCTCTTAAAGAGAAAACTGGATTACAGATTCATGACATCTGATACTAGAAAGAAAATGCCACTCATTGAAGAGTGTCACATGGCAACAACAGAGATTAAGTGTCTCTGTTTTGCCAGATTCTCATCGGACCCCAACTGCCTGTTCTGCGGCAATGCGAAGCCAGGGCATTGTTCTGCATAGGAAGGCAGAAGGGGAAAGAATTACCCTGAAAGCCTAGGGGAAACTGCACTGACCTAGGAATCAGTACATCAGAAGTTCTAGTTTCACCTGTACCCTTTAAAGCCCTTACTATTGAGCAAGGCTTTGTATATCAACCCTAGAAGGCAGACAAAAAGTTCCGCATTTTACAAATATGTTGATTGAGAAGTTGCATAATAAGGTCATATTGGAGAAAGCTGTGAATAGAACCCAAGCCTATAATATAGGAGACCCAGGTCTTATGCACTCAGCCACAGAGTCTTCCAGAAAGGAATGCTAGATCTATGGGCTGAAAATACAAGATAGCACTAACTCAGTAGCAGAGAGTTAACAGGATCACATATCATTGTCTCTATAAATTTGCACTCCCATTTATTCTACTGTCTCATTTTCTCCTGCAGAAATTTAAAGTGACCATGCCAAATGATGCAAAGCCCAGATGTTGGGAAGGAGAATTCTGAGAACCTAATGAAAAACATTTGCAACTGAGAAGACTAGTTTACTCACAAATATTAGATGTCCAGAGATAGGTGAAATCACAGTAATGAGACTAGTTCATTAAATGACAATACCTCTTTGTTTAAATATGAAGCTGCCACCTCTGCAGTAAAAGCAATTATTTCTGCTTTATGACAGAGAGCACGGGCATAAGTGTGTAAATTCCCTCACTGGAAAAAAATTGGTATAGATATGGAAAAATTGCACTGATGTGGCAGAAAAGCAAAAGGTTTGATTATAATCCATAATTAAGTGTATTGATAGTCTAAAAGTTGGCTTAAAGTCATAGCAACAATGAAGTTTCCCATAAGGGAAAAACTTAAATTGCATTTTAACCACTATTACATCAGTGCCCCCAGAAAAGAAGAAATATATTATTAATTTTAACCAACCAAAGATTTGAGTCACTCCTAGCATTTGCCTGCTACTACAGCTACTACTTAGCATGGATGTTTTGAAGAGCAATTTTCAACTTTATTGATGCTGTGAGCATCCAGATAGTATCATCATGTGAGTGTTCATAGATACCTAGTTAAACAGCAGTAGTTTATCAGATGTCCTTGGCTTCCTGATGTATTGTTTAGTGGTTCAGGCACAGGACTAAGGAATCAAAACTCCTAGGTCCTAGTCGGTTTTGCAAGTGATTCGCTCTTTGACCTTGATTAAGTCATTTCATCTCTCTGTGCCTCTCTTTAACCATCTGTAAAATACCTCACAAGTGTAATGTGAATGTCATTGCTCACAGTTTATAAAGCACTTTGAGGGCTGGTCCACACTAACCCCCCCCTTTGAACTAAGATACGCAACTTCAACTACGTGAATAACGTAGCTGAAGTCGAAGTATCTTAGTTCGAACTTACCGCAGGTCCACACGCGGCAGGCAGGCTCCCCCGTCAACTCCGCGTACTCCTCTCGCGGAGCAGGAGTACCGGCGTCAACGGCGAGCACTTCCGGGATCGATTTATCGCGTCTAGACAAGACGCAATAAATCGATCTCAGAAGATCAATTGCTTACCGCCAGACTCGGAGGTAAGTATAAACGTACCTTGAGATCAAGGTAGCTAGTCCATCTAGCTATGGTACTTACACTCTTTAGTGTGCTTATCCTCACAACACCCCTGTGAGGTAGGGAAGTACTATTATTACTCCCATTTACAAATGGGGAATTGAAAACACAGAGAGGCGAAGACCCAAATCCACAAAGGTCTTCAGCACCTAAACCACAGACAAGTACCTAAATCCCAGTTTTAGGCTCCATTGCAATCCACAGAACTCCCACTGAACCCTGTAGGCATTAAGTGAGTTTAGGCACCCAAGTTTTCAGGATAAAAGTTTCTCAGAGGGTATGTCTGCACAGCAATTAGGCACCCGGGGCTTGCCAGTGCCAGCTGACTTGGGCTTGTGGAGCTCAGGCTAAGGGGCTGTTCAATTGCAGTCAGGGCTGGCTCCAGAGTTTTTGCCGCCCCAAGCGGCGGGGGAAAAAAAAAAAAAAAAAAAGGCCGCAATCGGTGGCAGCTCCACTGCGCCGCTTTCTTCTTCGGCGGAAATTCGGCAGCAGGTCCTTCCCTCCGAGAGGGACCCGCCCCCGAAGAGCCCGACGTGCCGCCCCTTCCCCTTGGCCGCCCCAAGCACCTGCTTGCTGGGCTGGTGCCGGCCCTGATTGCAGTGTAGACATTCAGGCAGCCTGACCTCTGGGACCCTTCCACCTTGCCGGGTCCTAGAGCCCGAGTGTCTACCCTGCAGTTAAACAGCCTTTTACCCGGAGCCTGAGACAGATGGCATGGGCCAGTCGAATTGCAGTATAGACATACCCTTAATGATCAAGTTTCTGCCTCCAAACACATGCAATGCTGCCATCCTTTAGGCACTTGGACAGTTATCTCCTGCTGAAGCAGTACCACGATTCACAAACCAGGGGAGATAGATGTTCACCTGCCTAAGTTGCAAGCAGGGCCCGATCTGTTGTGCGTGTTTAGAGGCTGCCCATCTAGCCATTTTAGAACAGGACTACACAGGTGCTACAAAACAGCAGAATTTCTAGACAATGTGTACACCAAGAGGTAGCCTAGGATGAATTTGTATTACACTCTGCTGATGCTCTGATTTATAGCATCAACAGCTTAGTTTTCAGGGGGAGTTTGCAAGGCTCACAATTAGAAACATCCTCCTTTTACTTGAGCACATTATTATTGTCTGGTTGTTGCTGGTCACTGACTGCATCCTCAGTACTGGGCTGTATCTAAAAGGAAGACATGGCTTTCCAAAGGAGTTCAGGCTCTCCGAAGTTATAAGGAACCTTCACAGTCCTATGGTTACATTCACTTTTCAAAGTCTCTGGAAGTATCATGCCTACATTCACACAGCAGGACAGCAGCGGACCTTGAATAGGCTGTGAGTAAGGTCTCCTGGATTCTAATGATCTAAGCACTAGACCTAGACACTTGGGTGGGGAGTGGGGGGGGGGAGAAGAGGAAGAGTAAAATAGCTCCTGGAAACAGAACTAAACACTAACATCACATAGCCATGTACAAAAAAAAAAAAATCACACACATTTATGCAATGTATACAGGTAATTTTAGTAAAATAACTTCAGATGTTCAAGTACCAGGCAGATGTGCAGAGGACAAAGCACTAGTAAAATGTGCCGAAGGGAACAGAGTCACGCATTGGCATGGAGATGGAAAAGACCTTGTCAAGTCATCCATTCCATCTCCTAGTCCTACAGTTCTACCATATTAATGAAATTTTAAAAAAATTCTCGCTATACGCCAGCAAACTTAGGATATTAATGTCAATGAAAGTGCTATTTAATTACAGACTTGGCTTGTCAATTCTCAGAGCATTTTATCATGTGATCCAGCCTCTAGTCATCATTTTGTCCTATCCCCTGTGAGAAGAAGTCACCCGAGTGCCACTTCAGCACAGCACTGGTTGTAGCAGATACAACAGCGAGTGAATTCAAAAGCAAGGGCCGGTTTTGGCAGGAGAAACTTTACACATACAATTACATAAAAAAACTTTGTTAAAACAACATTAAGATTGCAAAGTCAAGCACTTAGGAGTTAGCAAATGCCATGTCAGAGGCTGGTTGTGCCATCAAGGGGAGGCAGGCTCAGCCTCTCCTGCAACAGATCAGCTCTACCTTCCTCCCGAGCTGATCTTGATCGCCTAAGGAGCAGATGTCCCTGTTTAATTATTAGGCCCAGCTTGGAAGGGGTAAGGGAGTGCCTGCAAATGACTCAGAGTGCAGTTGAGGGAGGGGAGCTGCAGAAGGGCAGTTGGCTCTGGAGGAGGGTAATTCCCAGCCAGGTGGTATGGGAAGGGCTGCAGGAGGAAGGCTGGCTTATATGACTGGCCTTTGAAGAAGGGAGACTCCCAAAGGGCAAAAGCCCTGAGAGGCAGCACTCTGCAAGAACAGAGTGGGAAAGAACAGAGCTGAGCCCAGGAGGGGCAGCAGATTCTTGGTTATGTTGCCCTTGGGACTATTATCTAAAATTTATTACCAGCGCTTTGCTGGGTGGGGACAAATTTCCCTTTGGGGGGGGGGGGGGGGGAGAGGAAATTACTTAGCAGAAGGTTAGGTAACAAGCAAATCCTGCCAGTACCTCTACATCCTTAGACCACAATGATGTTAGAATCTATACTTCATAACTGATCAATGAACTCCCTTGCTTCTTGCACTGCAAGGATTCATGTTCTCTCTCTAAAGAGGAGCAGAAAGTGGAAAACCCCCATCTCTCCTGCCTGGTTTGGAAGACTGTAGACTCAGTGGAGCAGAGCCTGCCTTTTACTGTAGGCTAGATTTTCAAAAGAGCTCAGAACCCAACAGCTCCCATTTAGGCACTTAAGTGGTGAGATGTTCAAGAACATCTCCCATGTAAACACACGTGGGTAAGTGCTCTTTACCTCTATGTCAGGTGCAGCCTCAATGTTCCTCTGACACAGCAAATATGGTAACTTGGCCTTCTGGTCAAACTGGAAAAGTCTTTCCCCCTCCAAGAATCCCGTGGAATAAAGTACATTGGGGCTTTCTGCAGCCCAGTCCAGAGACAGCAAACTAAAGAATGGAAGAGGGTGGCTTCCTCCAGCCAGCCCCCCTGCTGAGAAACCAAACAAATTGCCTGTAAACTAGGCTAACCTAGCCCCTCCAGCTTCAGGCGTTACCTCTTTCCATGTCCTGTGGCTTGGTAGCCTTCACCCTTTCATTGAGGCTCTCAGGAAGAATTCCCTTCTTTCCCCTCTATGAATGGGTGCTCTCTGCAAACCAAGCCTCTTTATAAGGGGGTCAATAGTTAGCCTCAGCTGGCTCATTTCCTGGCTCCTCTTGACCTGAATTGAACTCTTTCCTTGATCTCCAGCTGTATGGTGTTTCTAAAACTCATCCAGGGCCTAAGTGAAGTAGCCAGATTTTCACCCACCAGCTCCCACTGGGAACAAGAGGAGCTGCTGAGCACTTATGAAAATCTTGCCCTAACGGCCTGTACAACACAATGGGCCTTCCCAATATTGCTTGTGGCCTCTAGGCACTCGTGTAATACAAATATATTTAAAACACACACACACACACACACACACCACCTACAAGAACCTCTACCACCCCCATCAAGGACCCACTGGCCTCCCAACCCCATATGGGAAAGGCAAGCGAGAGCCAGGAATGTCTTAGGTAGAGGTGCCCCTCCCCCATCTGACTAATACTAAGTAGAAACGTGATTGGGGGTAGTCTATATAGAAGGAAGGAAAACAAGATGACTAAATATAACAAGTGAACCAAAGGTTTCCCAGAAGAGTCAAAGGGAGGGAGGGAGGAAAGCACACAGGCTTCTCTCTGCCCATGCTATTGATCGGTCTGTCAGCATTTCTAATGTGTGCTGCCCACTCATGATTTTAACTACAAATTTCATGACATTTGGTGCATTTCTTAAAGCCCCTGCTCCAGGAGTCATGTGAGAATCTCAACTTTTTTTTAAGTACGTTGCTAGCCCACATGGTTGCAGAGAAAAGTTTGAGATTATGACCCAAAGTGCACCCTAAAGGTTAAAAAAAAAAATCAGCTTAATAAATAGAACCTCAATTTTTTTTTTAATGTCATGATTTTTTGGCAGTCTGATTCATGATGTTTTAATACTTGGGGTTTTCATTATTGGCATCATCAAAGCAGGTACAGTATATGCAACATGGTCATTTTTCAGAACTATTTTCCTTTACTTATTTGGCTAAAATGAATACATTTACAGATGCAGAAGTGGATGGGATAGGAGGATATGAAAAACAAAAACACAGTTTTATACCATCTCTCATACTCAGATTGTAAACTCTTTGTGACAGGGACCATCTTCTTCTTATGTGTGTGTGCACAGCACAATGGGGTGCTGAGCAGGGCATCTAGGCATGAATGTGGCAAGAATTGATAATGACTACAACACACACAAGGGAGTCCGACCACTTTAGAAATGTTAATTAAGTTTCACAACTCTCCTGTGAGGGACAGAGGTAAGTATGACTTTCCCTGTATTACAGATGGGGAAACTGAGGCACAGAGCAGTTCAATGACTTGGTCAAGATGAAACAAGACAGGGATAGATTTTACTTCAGTGATTTAGAACACACCAGCATAACTTACATTATTTTTGTAGAGGGAAAAGCAGCGACATGCTGCTAATGTTCATTTGGGAAAATATCTGCAAATGGTTCACCATGAGCATGAGTGAATGCATCATCATTCAAATGGTAGTTCAGCTGAGTCTATGGCTGTGACTACACTACTGGTTAGTGTCAGGTGTAAAAATTTTCAGGAAACACTGAAAAACAACATCAACAATTGCCAAGGCCACTGGGTTGGCTTTGAATGAAAGTCTTAAAGACAGAGTCATTCTGGAGGGGCAAATACATTTATGAGCATGACTTTCTAGTGAACTAGTTATGACAGAAGATGACTTGGGTGAAATGGCTTTGCATCCTGGGACCAAAAATAGAATGCAGAAAAGAAGTGCTGCTGCTATAGATGCTGTCAAACTGTGGGATGCAACTCCACCGAGACAATAGCAGTTGTCACCCGTGAAGAAGGGCTGGCTATGATTGGGAAGACAAATGGTGCAGTTATCTGGCAGAGGACAGTATTGCTGACAGAAAAAAATGTCTCTACTGGATATTTTTTTAATTACCATTTTCATGAACAGGCCTTGGAATCAAAAGGGCATATTTTAAGAATAGAGGTCAGACTTTTTAAGCAGCACTATGAAGGTCTATTGTGGAACTATATTATGGGCCAATCCTCAGCTGGCAATTTATGTGAAGCAGCCCAGTCTATGCCAGCTGAGCATCTGGCCCATAATGTTCAGCAATGAATAGTTTCCTCTTCAGTGCAGTGCTGTATGCATTAAATGTGATTGACTTTAAAAGCTGATGACTTTACCCAGAAAAGCAATATATTTTCTCACACCTATATTTCAACAAATGGTTTCACTGGATTCCTGAATTACTGCACACCAGATTTCTGCCAGTAAGTAGAAATCATCTTTTGCTGTGATCTTGGCCCTGGGATGGGAGACTTTCAAAGAATCCCCAGATGCTACAAAAACAGGGGTGTTATTTATAGCTGGACAAGCAATGGGCTTTTCAGTTCACTGGCAATTAAAGTCATTTCAGACTGAACCTAAAATGGAATTTTTCAACATATTTGGCAAATTGAAAAGCTGGAAAACCTTTTTAGTGGGGTCAAGTGAATCGTTTTGTTTGCCAAGACTTGAATTTTTGTTTCAATTTCAGGCATTTTAACAAAAGCTAAGGAGGACTAGATTCACAGAACCGAGGGGAAGGGCAGGAACTCCCTTATAACTTTTAGCCCAGTGGTTCGGATACTAACCTGGCAGGTGAGAGACAGATTCAATTCCCCACTCTGCGATTTGAACTAGCATCTCACACACAGCAGGCCAGTGCCATAGCCACGGGGCTATGGAATAGAATAGGGTATGAGTTGCTCTCAATCTCTTCTGCTGAAGCTGTTCAAGTTTGCATAAATCATTAAATAGTCATTAGAAAAGGGACCTGAACTTGGGTCTCTCACATCCTAAGTGAGTGTCCTAGCTACAAGGTGAAGTCATTCTCACCTCTTTCCCTAGCCCAGGGACCATTCACGGTCATTCATTCACAAATTTGCAAACAGTTTTGAGATGAAGGTTTGCCAAAATTGCATTTTTTGACCAAAAAAACTACACACCACAAAATTTTTGCCCAACTCTAGTGTTAATGAACATGTGATATTCTTCCCTCTGAGTCAGCGATGAATCAACATCTCTCGGTAAAGGGACTGAAATTTGGACTTGTCCAAATTCTGGGATATTGTACATTCAGTCCTAAATCAATGTCAAGAATAACACTATTAGACTGAGCAACCAGTGACAGTTTTAAGGTCTGATGTTTGATGAAACATCAGCACTGGGGAAAGAAAAGGCTTACTGCAAAATTGAACCACCAACCTTCCCCAATGGTACAAAGAATTCTTCCATAACTGTCAGACTGAGACATATTAGACCTTAACAACGTGTCATTCTGATTATCACCATGATTTTCCTCACCTGCTTTTCAAATCTGACATGATTGTAGCAGCCACTGTTTTGAGAATTCCTAAACCTAGAAAATTAATGCCTTTATATCATGTGAAAACAAATGGAATGCCAGCTTTCAAGCAGTGTACAGGATTAATCTCCAGCTCCAGCAGTCAATGCTAAAAAAAAAAAAAAAAAAAAAAAAAAA